>NC_091167.1:10753088-10828088 GCF_040958095.1 Procambarus clarkii
TCAGGTGAAATTATTCTAAATTAATTAATATGTTCAGTCCTATCAGGTTTTAGTTGTAACAATATGGTATGGATTTCAATATATATCATAATATCCAAAACTAGTTATCATAGTGGCCACTTGTGATGACAACTGAACCACAAATATCTTGAGAATAAGTAATCCAAGACTTCACGTGGCTCAGAAAATGATCACAGAATAGAATCACGGAATGTAAACAACATTTTTATTTCTGGGGGTAAGTGTTTTTCCTGAGTTCTTATGCCTCTAAAAGGATAGACAATGGCTATTTGTCCCCTCAAACTTTACTTTCAACCTCAGACAACTTTGGGAAGACATCTTGAAAGTATTTGAAGGCTGCTGACTCCTTATCTAGAGCTGTGACACATTGTTTTATAAGTCTGCAGCCTTCGGTTACCTTCTAGACGTTTTCCCTAAGCTGTCTGAGGCATAAGTCAAAGCAAAGTGTGAGTGGAATGATAGCCAGCTTATATACTCTTGCAGGCATAAGCAAGCAGAAAATACGACTACCCAGGTAAGTGATTTGTTACAGTGTTATCATAAGAAGGCAGCAAGCCTGGAGGGCTCTTTAGCACCGACTGTGTCACAAAACAGTTAAGTGCTAGATATCATTCAAAATGCCAATATATGAGAGAAAAAGTACAAACGACAAGTGGAAAATTATTACCAACTCTGTTCCACCAACAAGTTTCATGTTGGTGGAACTCAGAAGTGATATATACCTATGGTTCATATACCTGCCGCAGTGTTATACCAAGTAGTACTAATATTTGCACATGAAATATATGTTTATCTGGTTAGCGGAGAACATATTAATATTTAAGAATATCTGAACCTTAGATTGAACACAAGATCTGCTGTAAATAAAATTAAAGACTTACAACTACACAATATATTTAATTTACGAGGGAACTGCACAGTCGTCTCTGTCCTCAACTCACAACTGAGAGACCCGGGTTCATTCCTTGAGCAGGAGAGAAAAGGTTGGGTCTGTTTCCTTTTATCTGATGCTCCTGTTCACCGACTCATAAATAGGTACCTGAAAGTTAGTCAACTGTTGTATATTACACCCTGAGGAAGGTCAGTAGCTGACCTGGGGGGGGGACCATGATAAGCCTAAATCTTAGTGCGGCTTCCTGTCCCTGACAACAGGAAATTCTAAGTTAGGTGGTTGTGTTGACAGCCGGAGCCTGGCACAGGACTACAACCAGCCGCTCATCATCCCAGCAGGCACTGATAGTCTGGCCACCATCAACATGAATGATGACCTCAACCTGGATAAGTGGAAGCACATCTACACCACAAGGTTCCCTCAAGTAAGTGCTGCCTCACTCTCAAAATCACTTACTCTGGGCTAGGAGGCCGGGGCCCAAGAGCCAGGCTTGTCGCCCAGCAGACACTAATAGATTAGTGTTCAATTAAAATTACCACATTCACTCCCACTTTCACTCTCATACTTAAAACAACACTCATTGACACTGCTCTATTCACTAACACTACTCCATTCACACCACAACACTACAACACACTACACACACTACAACACAAATTTAAACATACTATCACCAACACTCAATAACCGAAGTAAGGAACTATCAAAAGAAGGCACCAAGCCAGGGAGGCTATGTAGCACAGTCAAAAGTGTGGAATATTAAAAAGGCGCTAAATATCACTAAGGATGCCAATACGAGAACAAAAGCCCATAAGGCGAACAACATCATAGGTAACCGATTCACCAAGGATACTATCGAGGGACAGGTGACCTCGAGAGACAGTCGGGATGCAAGATGTCCGCACATCCTGGAAGTCCGGAATTCAACAAGGATGTGCACGATCGTAAGAGGGACAATGCAGTTTGGACAATAAGGAGCAGGGCAGCACTCCATTAACTGCACGTGAGTTAAACAGGTATGGTGGGTATGGCCAATACGTAACCTCGCCAGAGCCGTTTCCCCACCACCGGTTACAGTGGTGGGAGAAACGTGTCTTCCATGGAGGAAGGCCATGGGGACACACTACCCTTAAGAGCACGCAGCTTGTTACCAGTAATAGAAGAGCAGCGATCCTGCCAATAGGCACTGCATTTTGGCAGGCCCCGAGAGGTAGAGCGAGGAACAGAGCAGAGGGCAGCATCAAAATCATTGTCATGAAAGAGGAGGGCTCGGGGGAGAGACAGATCAGAGAGGTCGGAAAGAGTAGCGCGTAAGGTGAAGAGGTTGGAGTCAGCCTTCGCAAACTGCCACCTAGGAAAGGAGAGAGAGAGGCGAAAAATGGTCACTGTCATGTAGGTCATCAAGAACCCGCCAGGTGAAGTCCAAATAAAGAGAAGACGAGCAGAGAGAAAGATCAAGACAGGAAAGGGTGCGAGTGCGGAAGGCAACAAGAGTGGGCTCACCAGAAATCAAAAGAGACAGAGGAGAAGAAGAGAGGACAAATGGTCCAAGAAGGTGGCCCCGGGTGTTTGTCACAACATTCCCCCAGAGGGTATGTCGACAGTTAAAGTCACCCAAAAGGAGCACAGGTTCTGGTAAGGAGTCCAACAGGAGTTCAACAGGTGTTAGGATCAGGAAGTGAAAGCGGGACATTTGGGGGGAGATAAATGGAACAGACTGTATACCATTTACTCACAAAGATACGGGCCGCAGAACACTAAATGTGCAACTGAAAATGTAGGGGGGACAAAGGGAATATCATGACAGATCAGGAGAGCAGTAGACCTATGGGCCCCAGCAAAAGCTGGAGAGGGGAAAAGAAAGGAATAGCCATGGAAGTGACCAGGACGAGTGTCAGGCATCGGCTCCTGGAGACATAAACAAAGTGGTGAAAACTGCGCGATCAGAAGTTGGAGTTCATGGAAGTTGGCATAACCCGCCAAACACACACCGAAACTACGACGTTGGTACAACGTTCGAACAAGTTTTAACACCTCCTAACCAGTTATAACAACCAATATAGCAAGTTGTAACAACGTTCTAATACGTCATAAACACGTTAAGCCAAGATGTAACAACTTTATTACAAGTTGTAACAAGCGGAAAATAGAGACGGTTTCGGTTTGTGTTTCCAGGGAAAATCCATGAAAATTCCATTGAAGAACAGACATAAACAAAAAAGAGAGAACAGAAACAGAGATAACAAGGGAGAAACAAAGGCACAGAAGAACACAGTAGACTAAGGAAGATCAGGACCAGGATCAATGAAATCTGATCCAGAAAATCTGATGCGGAGAAAACCAGTCTCCGTGGTGTAGTGGTAAGACACTCGCCTGGCGTTCGGCGAGCGCTTTGTCATGGGTTCGTCTCCTGGCCAGGGAGGATTTACTGGGCGCAAATCCTTAACTGTAGCCTCTGTTTAACTCAAAGGTAAAATGGGTACTTGGTTGTAAAAACGATTCTTCGTAGGAGTCGTATTCCAGGGACCATAGGATTAAGGACTTGCCCGAAACGCTACACGTACTAGTGGCTGTACAAGAATGTAACAACTCTTGTATATATCTAAAAAAAATCAGGGTTACGGGACATAGGCAAAGCTAGCAAAGATAATGGAGGCAAGGGAGCAGGAGGACAAACCAAAGGTGGACCGTCCGGAGCGGGAGGAGGCAACGGAAAGGGGCAGTCAAGGGAATCGGGGGCAGGAAGGACAGAAACAGGAGAGGCCACCAAAGCAAGGGCGGCATCCAAGAGAGGATCAAATAACCCTCCGTATCAGGGACAGGTGACACTGCCACTGAAATAGGAGGAGAAGCTAATGCTAAAGTCGGAAGGTGAGGGATATATCGAAGCCTTCTGACCCGCCGGGGAGGAACAAGAAGAACCAGGCTTACGTTTCTGGCGTAGAAAGACAGGCGTACCATTAGCAATATTCTGGGTGACCGCCTCGACAGTTTCAACAGGAGAAGGAGAATGGGAACGGTCAACATGAAGAACGCTGGGAAGAGGATGGACAATGGCTTGAACAGACAGGCAGTGAGGAAGGCCAAGAGACAGGGGAGGGCTGAGATGAAGGATTGGGGCGAGAAGGGAAAGAAGGCATAGGAGACAAGGAAAACCGGGAAGGAAGGAAGGAAACACCAACCGGAGAACCAGGAGGAAGACCCGCTGCCACAGAATGAAAAGTAGCATATGTGGTGGTGGTAGAGGTGTCGGGGTCCAAGGTCTCAAGACGGTTGTGAAACTGAGAAAGCGGGAGAGGGCGAGAAGAAGGGGAATACAACACATGAGCATATATTAAGGCACATAGGTAGCTCAGATTGATTGCAATGACAGCTTGAATAGTAATAGATAGATAAGATCAGATATTATGTACCTCGCCCTGCCCTGGTGATGCCCTATTACTCTCTCATCTATCCTTATCTCAATTATGGTATTTGTGCTTGGGGTTCTACTACCCAAAATAATTTATGTCCTCTAATTATTTAACACAAAGCTGCTATTAGAACAATATCATATTGTGCTTCAGTGAACCAATGTATAACCCTGAAATGCTATCCTCATGTACCTAGTAATCCTTGTTTCTTTATTATGTATGGTTATTATTGTGTATTATTCTCATCTGCTTTTGTGTCAAAATTTCTTCATATTGCCTGTAAATATTTTTTGTTGATTTTACTGTATTTATTCTTCTTAAAATTATCTGTATCTGTAAAGAAAAGCTGTAAAATACCTGCTAACATTTTTTTATCAATTTTACTGTTAATTTATAAAAAAAAAATCTGTTAGTTTAAGGACTTGCCTGAAACGCTGTGCGTGCTAGTAGTGGCTTTACAAGAATGTTAATTCAACTTATTTTCTATATTCTCTGTTAACACCCAATGTAACTTCTTGTATATAAATAAATAAATAAATAATATCTAACTCTGGCCCCAGACAGCACTCGGTACCCTTACTCAAATCTTTGAATATGTTAGATATTAAGTCACTGCACATCCTCTCATGTGTACTCAATATATTTAAAACTGAACTGCAATGTCAATCCTGACCTTAGAAGTTTCCTAGAAGGTTGTGACAGAACTCATGGGCACCACACCAGAAACAAATACCTATTTGATATTCCAAGAGTGCGACTTAACCAAACTAGGAATGCTCTACAAATCAAGGTACTCAGAATGTGGAATGACCTCCCAGATCATATCAAAGGCTGTACCTCTCTCAACTAGTTTAGCCGCTGCGCGCGTTCTTTCCGGAGACTGGAAAGTAACCCCCACTGAGGTGGAGCCAACTCGTCTCTTTCCATTCTGGGAGACACTATTCTCTACCTGGTTGATGGGGTTCTGGAAGTTCTACTCTCCAAGCCCGGCCCGAGGCCAGGCTCGACTTGTGAGAGTTTGGTCCACCAGGCTGTTGCCTGCAGCGGCGCGCAGGCCCACATACCCATCACAGCCCGGTTGGTCTGGTACTCCTTACAGGAAACATTCTAGTTTCCTCTTGAAGATGTCCACGGTTGTTCCGGCAATATTTCTTATGCTTGCTGGGAGGGTGTTAAACAACCGTTGACCTCTGATGTTTATACAGTGTTCTCTGATTTTTCCTATAGCACCCCTGCTCTTCACTGGTTCTATTCTGCATTTTGTTCCATATCGTTTACTCCAGTACGTTGTTATTTTACTGTGTAGATTTGGTACTTAGCCCTCCAGTATCTTCCACGTGTATATTATTTGATATCTCTCTCGTCTCCTTTCTAGTGAGTACATTGGGAGGGCTTTAAGACGATCCCAATAATTTAGGTGCTTTATCGCGTCTATGCGTGCCGTATATGTTCTCTGTATTCCCTCAATTTCAGCAATCTCTCCTGCTCTGAAGGGGTAGGTGAGTACTGAGCAGTACTCAAGACGGGACAACACAAGTGACTTGAAGAGTACAACCATTGTGATGGGATCCCTGGAGTGGAAAGTTCTCGTAATCCATCCTATCATTTTTCTGGCTGATGCAATATTTGCTTGGTTATGCTCCCTAAACGTTAGGTCGTCAGACATCATTATTCCCAAATCCTTGACATGCTGTTTTCCTACTATGGGCAGATTTGATTGTGTTTTGTACTCTGTATTATGTTTAAGGTCCTCATTTTTACCGTACCTGAGTACCTGGAATTTATCACTGTTAAATATCATGTTATTTTCTGATGCCCAGTCGAAAACTTTATTATTATCAGCTTGAAGTTTTTCAATGTTTTCAGCCGAGGTAATTTTCATACTGATTTTTGTGTCATCTGCAAAGGATGATACGAAGCTGTGACTTGTATTTTTGTCTATATCTGATATGAGAAAAAGGAAAAGCAGCGGTGCATGGACTGTACCCTGAGGTACAGAGCTTTTAACTGAGCTTGGACTAGATTTTATATGGTTGACTGTTACTCGCTGAGTTCTGTTTGACAGAAAACTGAGTATTCAGCGTCCTACTTTACCAGTTATTCCCATTGACTTCATTTTGTGTGCTATCACGCCATGGTCACATTTATCGAAAGCCTTTGTGAAGTCCGTGTATATCACATCAGCATTCTGTTTTTCTTCTAATGCCTCAATGACTTTATCGTAGTGATCAAGTAGCTGTGAGAGGCACGATCTTCCCGCTCGAAATCCATGTTGGCCTGGGTTGTGAAGGTCATTGGTCTTTATGAAATTGGTGACCTGACTCCTAATCACTCTCTCAAATACTTGAGAGGCCTTGCCCGGAATCCGAGGCCTTGCCCTTGACTACATCCGATCCTATCTTAGTGACAGACACCAATATGTAACCATCAATGATACAACTTCTTCCACTCTACCAATTACCGTTGGAGTGCCACAGGGCAGCATCTTAGGACCTCTTCTATTTCTTATATATATAAACGATCTGCCTAATGTCTCTAATATTCTCAAACCTATATTGTTTGCTGACGATACTACCCTTATCTACTCAAACCTCAACCCACATACACTAAATAATGTTGTGAATAATGAATTAAAAAAAGTCCACTTATGGATGTCAACGAACAAACTAACATTAAACATCGAAAAGACTTACTACATCTTATTTGGAAGCAAATCATCAAATGCAATTCAGCTACAGATAGACAACATTAACATCAGTAATAAAAATGATGGCAAGTTTCTTGGCCTATTCCTAGACAAGAGACTCAACTTCAGCACTCACATTCAATACATAACTAAGAAAGTCTCTAAGTCAGTTGGTATACTCTCCAAAATCAGATATTATGTTCCTAACTCTGCTCTCCTCTCACTATATTATGCACTAATCTACCCCTATCTTAATTATGGTATCTGTGCATGGGGGTCTACCACTGCAAACCACCTTAAGCCCATCATCACACAGCAAAAATCTGCTATCAGAATTATAACTAACTCTGCTTTCAGACAACACTCAGCTCCCTTGTTTAAATCCCTAAACTTGCTAAATATAAACTCTCTCCACACATTCTCTTGTGTCAACTACATTTACAAAACCCTGTTCTTAAATGCAAACCATGCTCTGAAACTCTCCCTGGACAGATGTAATAGGACCCATTATCACCACACCAGAAATAAATATCTCTTTGATATCCCCAGGGTCAAACTTAATCTGTGTAAACACTCTATGCAAATTAAGGGACCTAGTCTATGGAACTCACTCCCTAGTGAATTGAAAAACTGTAAAACTTTTGCCTTATTTAAAAGCAAAACCAAAACGTACCTAACTTCATCTTCTTAGTTTCCTACACTGAGCTTTAAATTTGCTCTGTATCTAGTGTTACCCAATCTCCTAATTTTTATGTAATATCAAACAACCTTATCATTGTGTTCATTGCTGTCTTCTTTTATGTGCTAGCCATATGCTGTATTGTGACTACCAATTTTTGTCAACTACCATTCAAGCTGTCATTGCAATCAATCTTATATTGTTTCTGCTGTATTGTGCCTACCAATTTGTTGTCAACTACCATTTTAAGCTGTCATTGCAATCAATCTTAGCTACCTATGTGCTTTAATATACTGTACCTACAATTTTCTCTCATCTTTTTTTTTTTTTTTCATTTCATGTAATCTGTTATCATTTTTTTGTCTATAAATTTTGCAAGTATTTACCTCCTTAAAATTTTCTTAGATTAAGGACCTGCCCGAAACGCTGCGCGTGCTAGTGGCTTTACAAGACTGTAATTACCATATTTGTATCCTCACATTCCTTATGTACATTCTTGTATATGCATAAATAAATAAATAAATAAATAAATAAATAAATAAATAAATAAATAAATAAATAAATAAATACTTTTATTATGTGCGACGTTAGTGCAACTGGTCTATAATTCTTTGCCAATGCTTTGCTCCCTCCCTTGTGTAGAGTGGCTATGTCTGCTACTTTAAGTTCATCTGGTATCTCCCCCGTGTCCAAGCTCTTCCTCCACACTATACTGAGTGCCTGTGCTACCGGCACTTTGCATTTCTTTATAAATATTGAATTCCATGAATCTGGACCCGGGGCAGAGTGCATGGGCATGTTTTCAATTTCTCTTTTAAAGTCTAGTACGCTCGTGATGATATGTTATATTTACAGGGGTTTGGATATCCTGCATAAATTGTCTGGATCTTCCACTTTCATGTTGTTTATTGGAGTGCTAAACATGTCCTCATACTGCTTTTTTAGGATTTCACTAATTTCTTTGTCATCCTCCGTGTATGAACCTTCACTTGTTCGAATAGGTCCAATACTGGCAGTGGTTTTTGCTTTTGATTTCGCATATGTGAAGAAGTATTTTGGATTATTCTTTATTTCCTGAATTGCTTTCTGTTGTAACTGCCTTTCTTCAGTTTGATATTAGTGTTTCAATTTCCGCTCGATTTCTTCAATCTCCCTATTTAAATTAGTCCTTCTTTGACGGAAAATTCGTGTCTGCATAAGCATTTCCGTTATTTTTTTCCTTCTTTTATAGTGTCGTCTGCGTTCTCTTTCTACGTTGGATCTCTTTCTGGCTTTCCTCAAAGGAACATGTTTCAGACAGACTTGATACGCTTCCGAAGTCAGTTTTTCTATTCCTTCTGTAGGACTTGTATTACTTAGAACAGTTTCCCATGGAATGTTTGTAAGTTCCCTGTTTATTATCTCCCAGTCTATCCTTTTATTATTAAAATTGAATTTACTGAATAGCCCCTCTCGCTTTATCAACGTTTTAGGTTTATTCTGAGTATTGATGGTCGTTTGCACTTCAATGAGCTTGTGATCTGAGTATGTGGTATCTGATACCGTAATGTCCCTGATTATGCCTTCATTGTTCGTAAAGACCAGATCTAGAATATTTTCATTTCTCGTTGGCTCCGATATCTGCTGGTTGAGTGAAAATTTATCACAGAATCTAAGTAGTTCTCTAATCTGTGGTTGGTTAGGTCCTGATAGATTTCCTGGTATAATATTATTGTTTGCTATTCTCCATCTGAGACTAGGCAAGTTGAAGTCACCTAGGAAGATAATATCAGGTATCGGGTTCGCCAAATTATCAAGGTTTATTTTGACTTAAATTTTTTTATTATTTATTTACTCTATTTTGTTTATCTGTTCTGTGAATTCCTCGGCCATTGCATCTAGCGGTTTGTATATTAAAATAATCACTAAGTTTATTTTCTCTATTTTTAATCCCAGTACCTCTACCACCTCATTTGTAACGTTAAGGAGCTCCGAGCATACAAGGTCTTCCCCTAATATACAGACCCCACTCCTCCATGTGACCTAATTTTCCTATCACACCTGCATAGGTTATATCCTGGAATCCAGATCTCACTGTCTAAGAATTCCCCTGCATGGGTTTCTGTGAAAGCTCCAAATACTGCATTTGACTCCGTGAGGAGGCCATTTATGAACTGTACTTTTTGCAAACCACCTTAAGCCCATCATCTCCCAGCAAAAATCTGCTATCAGAATAATAACAAACTCTGCTTTCAGACAACACTCAGCTCCCTTGTTTAAATCCCTTAACTTGCTAAATATTAACTCCCTCCACACATTCTCTTGTGTCAACTACATTTACAAAACCCTGTTCTTAAATGCAAACCATGCTCTGAAACTCTCCCTGGACAGATGTAATAGGACCCATTATCACCACACCAGAAATGGTCACTGCTTCGCAAGCGGGGATTTTTCTGGCGGGGGAGAAAGAAACAATTGCGCAGCGCGTCCCGCGGCGTTGCGCGGGCAGTTTGGGGCCGTATAAATACGGGCGCACAATGGGGCTCTGCCTCACTCCGCCTGCCCTCGCCGCTGCCCTCGCAAAACATGCCCTCGCAAATATTTACATGTTCTGCAGAATTTAATCTTCAATAAACTTTAACGCCGCATACTGCCAGTATCTTTCTCCCCCTGGTCAGAAAATAAATATATCTTTGATATCCCCAGGGTCAAACTTAATCTGTGTAAACACTCTATGCAAATTAAGGGACCTATAGTCTATGGAACTCACTCCCTAGTGAATTGAAAAACTGTCAAACTTTTGCCTCATTTAAAAACAAAAACAAAAAGTACCTAATTTCATCTTCGTAGTTTCCTAAACTGTGCTTTAAATTTGCTCTGTATCTAGTGTTACCCAATCTCCCAATCTTTATGTACTTAATCTAAACAACTTTATCATTGTGTTCATTGCTGTCTTCTTTTATGTGCTAGCCATATGCTGTATTGTGCCTGCTAAGTTTTGTTAAACTACCATTCAAGCTGTCATTGCAATCATTCTGAGCTACCTATGTGCTTTAATATACCTACAATTTTTCTCTCATCTTTTATTTTTTCATGCCTTGTAACTGTTATGTAATGTTTTTTTCAAAGCTATGCAACTGTGTAACATTTTTATAAATTTTGCAAGTATTTACCTACTTATAAGTTTCTTAGATTAAGGACCTGACCGAAACGCTGCACGTACTAGTGGCTTTACAAGAATGTAATTACTATGCTATGTATCCTCACAGTCCCAATTTACCTTCTTGTATATATATAAATAAATAAAAATAAATAAATAAATGCTCCTCCTTTTGAATTATCTTTTGGTTTGGTATAAAAAATTTATCGAGTTTCCTCCAAATTCATTATCCTGCTTGCCACTCTTTATGTAGCGTTCCGTACCTTTCACGTGAAAGTATGGGCAGCTGAGGTCATAGCATTTTCTGTCTTCCAGTGAGGTTTGGCACATGTCAGGATGGAAAAACTACATATTGATCCAAATCGACACTCACCTTTCCTATGCAAATTTAAACATTTTTTGGGATGTTGGTAACTGCATTCTAATCCTTTTTTATTACCAGCATATCTATGTCTGCATATGACCTTTGTATAAAATTTGCATAAGTCTGTCCTTCTGATCTGACTCGCTCTATCGGGGATCGTCGTGGTGTCTGTACCTATCGAGTTGTCAGTGCTGTCTGTTACACTTTCTAGTTTCTAGACCCACATCACCGGACCACCGCCCAATTCATGACCGTGATCCAGTTAATTTATTTATTTATTTATATACAAGAAGGTACATTGGGTTTGTGAGAATACATAGCATAGTACAGTAATTGCACTCTTGTAAAGCCACTAGTACGCGCAGCGTTTCGGGCAGGTCCTTAATCTAACAGATAATTTTAAGTAGGTAAATTCTATCAGAATTAATAAAATGATAACAAATACATTGCAAGAAAAAAATTGAGATAAGAGAGATTAGTAACTATATTAAAGCACATTGGTATATTAAAGCTCTGATTGATTACATTGACAGCTTGATTGGTAATTTAAACAAGATTAATAGACACCATACAGCAGATTGACAGTACATATAAGAAGACAGCAATGATCGCAATGATAAAGATGTTCAGATTGGGTACATAAAGATTGGGAGATTGGGTAGCAATAGATACAGTGCAGTTTTAAAGCAAAAGGTAAAAAACTATGAAGATGAAATTAGGTACTTTTTAGTATTGTTTTTGAATGATGCAAAAGTTGGACAGCTTTTCAATTGAATAGGGAGTGAGTTCCATAGACTGGGTCCCTTTGTTTGCATAGAGTGTTTACACAAATTAAGTTTGACTCTGGGGATATCAAAGAGATATTTATTTCTGGTGTGGTGATAATGGGTCCTATTACATCTGTCCAGGGAGAGTTTCAGAGCATGGTTTGCATTTAAGAACAGGGTTTTGTAAATGTAGTTGACACAAGAGAATGTGTGGAGTGAGATTATGTTTAGCATGTTTAGGGAGTTAAACAAGGGGGCTGAGTGTTGTCTGAAAGCAGAATTTGTTATTATTCTGATAGCAGATTTTTGCTGGGTAATGATGGACTTGAGGTGGTTTGCAGTGGTTGAACCCCATGCACAGATACCATAATTAAGATAGGGATAGATTAGTGCATAATATAGAGAGATGAGAGCAGAGTTAGGTACATAATATCTGATTTTGGAGAGTATACCAACTGTTTTAGAGACTTTCTTAGTTATGTGTTGTATGTGGGTACTGAAGTTGAGTCTCTTGTCTAGGAATAGGCCAAGAAACTTTCCATCATTTTTATTGCTAATGTTTACATTGTCTATCTGAAGCTGAATTGCATTTGTAGATTTCCTTCCAAATAAGATGTAGTAGGTCTTTTCTATGTTAAGTGTTAGTTTGTTGGTTGATATCCATAAGTGGACTTTTTTTAGTTCATTATTAACAACATTATTTAGTGTATGTGGGTTGGGGTTAGAGTAGATGAGGGTAGTATCATCAGCAAACAAAATAGGTTTCAGAATGTTAGAGACGTTAGGCAGATCATTGATGTAAATAAGAAATAAGAGAGGTCCCAAAATGCTGCCCTGTGGCACTCCAACGGTTACTGGTAGAGTGGGAGAGGTTATATTATTGATGGCTACACATTGGTGTCTATCACTAAGATAGGATTGGATATAGTCCAGTGTATGGCCTCGAATTAATCAGCAACTAAGGGGCCTTATAACACCAGAGAAAATCCTTGTTGCTCTCAAGGCAAGTAGCAATGCTGCTTCCGGCCCAGACGCTATCACTATACGTCTACTTAGAGCTATACCAATCAGGGTGTTTGCAAAATTGTTTAATATGTGGTTGGTAAACGAATCCCTGCCACAACCTTTTCGCAAGAATGAGACAGTGCTGTTTGCTAAGAAACCTAACCCAGACTCTCCTTCCCATTATCGCCCCATAACCATGTCATCTGCGATAGTGAGGCTGTTCCATAAGATTCTGAGCAGCATATCGACTCTCCGAGGCAGTCAGGATCAACAGGCGGCAGAAGGCCTTTGTCCCTGTGGACGGATGCCTTAAAAACCTGGTGATCCTGGATGCCCTTCTAGCTGAGGCTCGTGCGCTCAAGCACAACACGCACCTAGCGTTCTGGATATGGAGAAGGCTTTCGATAGCGTCTCCCATCCGGCCATCCATCGGGCTATGAAACGTAAAAGGCATTCCGAAGCCTTTAAGGACACACACATAATGTCGGGCTATGATCGGTCCTCAACCGTAATAACCAGCCAAGGGGAGAAGGCGAAGGACATCCTGATCACTAGGGGGGTGAAACAGGGTGACCCCCTGTCTCCATTTCTCTTTAACCTAATAATTGATGAGGCAATTACTAGGGCTAAGGACTTGGGGGGGTTGGACTAGGGGGTGAAAAGATATCAGCACTGGCATTCGCTGACGAACTGGTAGTGGCAGCTGAAACGGCTGCCGGACTACAGACACTTATAACAAGTATTTGCCACACACTGATGGGCTCTGGTCTTAAAGTAAATGCTGCAAAATGCCGTACGCTAAGCATAGCAATCGATGCACATTGTAAGACGTGGCATGTCCCCACCAGGAAGGCATACTACGTCGGGGACGATGAAATCGGTATTATGAGTGTGGCGGACGAGTATAAGTATTTAGGGATACTTATTGGAGCCGGGGGCAGACGCCTTTCCTACGGTTCCGTGTTTGAGGACGGTCTGACGAACATCACCAAGGCGCCACTCAAATCCCAACAGAGGCTATACCTACTAAAACACCGCCTAATTCCCAAGATGAACCACTGGCTTGTTCTCGGATGCGTGTTTAAAACAGAGTTGGCGAGGCTTGACAGGCGGTTGCGGCATGCCATCCGTGGCTGACTGCGACTGCCTCATGATACTTCCAATGCTTTTTTTCACGCCGACGTAAAGGCCGGTGGACTAGGAATTCCCAACTTTGTCACATCAATCCGCCTACAGAAGAACAAGCGGCTCGGGGCGTTAGTAGAGTTGGAGGGTCCAGTGGTAGTGGTGGCGGCTCTCCTACCCGCGTTCCAAGCGTGAATGCGTCGATGGGTAGACCCGACCACGGCCGTCGGAACCCCTTCTAACAGATCGACTGAGCGCTCTAGAAAGTGGAAAGCAAAACTGTATAGCATAGTCGATGGTGCCGGCCTTGCATCCTCTTGTAAGGTTCCATCTTGCCACAAGTGGGTCACATCTGATACCCGTCTGCTAAGCGGAGGAGATTTTGCTCACACCATCCAGATTAGGGCAAGCGCTGTAGCCACACCGTTTAGAGCAGCTAGGGGTAGACCTGAGGCTTCTGGTCTCTGCGATGCTTGCCAGAAACCAGGGACCCTGAGCCACATATCCCAGGCATGCCACAAGACACACGGGGCTTGGGTGAAACATCATGACGATATCACCCGGTTCGTAGCCGGCCGTCTGCGGCAAAGAGGTTTTGAGGTGGAACGTGAAGTCCGTATACCGGATGGAGGGACCTTCTGTAAGCCTGACATCATAGTTTGCAAAGGTGATAAGGCCTTTATATTAGACACCCAGGTCTCTGCTGATAACTTCCCACTCTCCCGTCCACATCAGAGCAAGTGTGACAAGTACAGCACCCCAGAGATCTTTCAAAAGGTCAGGGAATATACAGGGAAGCACACAGCATCCGCCTCTTCGATAACCCTTAATTGGAGGGGAGGATGGTGCAAGGAGAGTGCGCGTGGTCTACAGGATATGGGACTCACCAAGAGCAACCTTGAGATTTGCTCTGTGAAAGCCCTGACCTGGACATATTCCATCTACAGAATATGGTCCAAGACCACATCTAGGGGCAGACCACCTTAGTCCCAGGATTACCGTGCACAGGGTGCATAAGGGTCAATATAGTCTTGTCTAGGTGAACCGCAGCCAGGATAGCTGGTAGCCAACTATCTAACCAGAGTCGTCATCTGGAGTACCACTTTTCCAATTGGTTTTTCACAAGAGGGTGGATGACCTGGCCGGAGCCCACGAGTGGGTAAGGCGGTGGCCAGAGGGACCCCCATGCGCATACATGATATCCCTCCTGCTCTGGAGCCTTGTTAGGAGCTTCCACTATGAATAGTTTTTTCCATGTATGCCGATGTTTGTAGTGCAAAAACTACATCTGCAGGATGTAGTTTTTGTTTTAGATTTTGCATAGGAGAAAAAGTATTTATTTATTTATTTATTTATTTATTTATTTATTTATGCATATACAAGAAGGTACATTGGGATTGTGAGGATACATAATATGGTAATTACAATCTTGTAAAGCCACTAGTATGAGCAGCGTTTCGGGCAGGTCCTTAATCTAAGAAAATTTTAAATAGGTAAATACTTGCAAAATTTATAAAAAATGATAACAGTTACAAGGAAAGAAAAAAAAAAGATGAGAGAAAATTGTAGGTATATTAAAGCACATAGGTAGCTCAGATTAATTGCAATGACAGCTTGAATGGTAGTTGACAAAAATTGGTAGGCACAATACAGCATATGGCTAGCACATAAAAGAAGACAGCAATGAACACAATGATAAAGTTGTTTGGGTTAAGTACATAAAAATTGGGAGATTGGGTAACACTAGGTACAGAGCAAATTTAAGGCTCAGTGTAGGAAACTAAGAAGATGAAATTAGGTATTTTTTGGTTTTGCTTTTAAATAAAGCAAAAGTTTGACAGCTTTTCAATTCACTTGGGAGTGAGTTCCATAGACTAGGTCCCTTATTTTGCATAGAGTGTTTACAAAGATTAAGTTTGACCCTGGGGATATCAAAGAGATATTTATTTCTGGTGTGGTGATAATGGGTCCTATTACATCTGTCCAGGGAGAGTTTCAGAGCAGAATTTGCATTTAAGAACAGGGTTTTGTAAATGTAGTTGACACAAGAGAATGTGTGGAGGGAAGTATTTTCGAGTCCTCCTCGTTTCGCTTATGGCCTTTTACACTTTGTCTCTCTTGAATTTTAAATGATTCTTGCAACTTTTGCTCAATCGTTTCTATTTCTACACATGGCCTTCTTTGTCAATCTTCAGATAGAATTGAGCATTTAAGATGTTGTACATTTGTTTTTGCCACTTACAGAGGGAACACATTCTCATTCCAGTTTACATATTTTTTATCTTTCTCCTTAGTGGTATGTGACTTGCACATAATTTTAGTGCTATTATGATAATTTTGTCAAGGCACTGGTTTCAGTTTGCATTATTTAGCTGTCTTTCCCAGCATATTTTTGTGTAGGCTTGGTTTATTTACTTCTAGTTAATGTGTGTTATTTGCAATTGAATTCACTGAACACTCCTCTTGAATTTGAGACTGGCTGCACAGGTCTATTACCCATGCTTGTCTGACCTTCAGTTAGGTTATTATCTAGGTAACATGTATTTGTAATCATCATATCCCTAATCAGGTCATCATTGTTTGTAAGATAAGATCTAAGGTGTTTTCTTTATAGTTAGTTCTACTATTTGCTGGATTAAGGGATATCTCTCACACATTTGAAAGTCATCTGCATCTGTTCACGTAAACTGATTCCTGGGATTCTCTCTGGTATAACTATATTTCCCACACTTTTTCATTTTAAGTGCCATAAGTTGAAGTTGAGAAGCAAGATAATGTTTGGGGCAGGCGTTGTAAGGTGTTCTAAGCAGTATTAAATTTTTGTTAGTTGGTCTTTAAACTGCTGAGGATTTGCCCGCTGGTGATTTTTCTGATGATTCTTGTTATTGATATATGCAATCACAATGCTCATGAATTCATCTAGACAATAAATTAATATTGTGTTCCTCCCATTCAATTGGTATCCCTGTAAGGTACTTCAAGCAGAACTTAGGGTTATATTTTATCATGACTCTGGTTAGAAATATTATTATACACTATGAATCTTACATTAATAATATCTTTTAGATGTCACAACCTAATTTAAATTAATGAGTTGCCATAAAATAAAGCCCCAAGATCTGTTTAAAGTACCTTACAGGAATACCAATTGAATGGGAGGAACACAATGCTATTTATTATCTAGATGAATTCTTAAGCATTGTGATTACACATATCAATAAGAAAACACCGTCTATTACGTCTTTGCTCCACATGGCTTTTCACTGTTACACTGATCACAGGAAAGTGAAGAACGATCATCAGTGTTACCAGAGGACCCAGGTAGAGACCCTACATATGCTGAGCCTGATGTGGACAACCTCAGGACCCAGAAAGATGAGGTCAGTGATTTTATTATAACCTTTTTTATTCTGCTAATGCAGTTTACTATTGCCTGACAAAAAACCAGCAAGAATGTAATGCAACTCCAATTTCTGTGTGAGTCCCTGAAGTTAACATCTCCGATGTGTAAACTGCCTAACAGGTACCATCAGTCATGGAGATCTCTGGCCTACTGGGGATCATGAGTCAAAACCTGGCCCTCTCTCAGAGTTGTAGAGAACACTGGCATTTGTTTTGTATATGTCGCCACCAAGGAGGGCATCCCTTAACTCAGCGAGACAAAACCAAATCACAACTGGCTACTTCCCAAACCTGCAGACTCGAAAATGGCCATCGAACTTCCCCTAATTAGATAAATAACTGAAAATGTGTTATCTTGAAATTATCTTGAGATGATTTCGGGGCTTAGTGTCCCCGCGGCCCGGTCCTCGACCACACCCCCGAGGAAGCAGTCCGTAGCAGCTGTCTAACTCCCAGGTACCTATTTACTGTTAGGTAACAGGGGAATCAAGAGTGAAAGAAACTCTGCCCATTTGTTTTTGCCTCCACCGGGGATTGAACTAAAAACCTCATTACTACGAATCCGAAGCGCTGTCCACTCAGCTCTCAGGCCAGTGTTCCAGCTCATGTTTTAATCCACCAGTGAAGCCCTCAGATGCCTCGGGGCCGAAGGATGGGATGGAAGGGGGAAGGGAAAGAAGGACGAGCACCACCCAACAAACCGGGAAAGGAAGTAGAGGTGCGACACAGCCCAAGGTCCAAGTGATCATCACCTCCAATTCCAAGACTGTAAAAACCAACCCGGGTAGCTCCCGGAAATTCAGTTAGGCATACAACCTGCACTTCTGTAACCTAGAGAAACAAAAACAAAGACCAGTCACTGTCTGAGAAGCCCGAACGTAGACAGTGACACCCCACCAGCCAATGACATTCCAGCTGGAAGAAAGATGGAGGGTGAAGAACCCCTAGACTCACCCCAAGGTAAAAATCACCACAAGTGAGGTGGACTTCTGAAGGAATGTCCTTGAACACTTAAGGGAAGGAAACCCTGGCAGTGTAAGGGGCAGCACTAGGGGGAAGGAAACCCTGGCAGTGTAAGGGGCAGCACTAGGGGGAAGGAAACCCTGGCAGTGTAAGGGACAGCACTAGGAAGAAGGAAACCCTGGCAGTGTAAGGGGCAGCACTAGGAGGAAGGAAACCCTGGCAGTGTAAGGGGCAGCACTAGGAGGAAGGAAACCCTGGCAGTGTAAGGGGCAGCACTAGGAGGAAGGAAACCCTGGCAGTGTAAGGGGCAGCACTAGGAGGAAGGAAACCCTGGCAGTGTAAGGGACAGCACTAGGAGGAAGGAAACCCTGGCAGTATAAGGGGCTGCACTAGGGGGAAGGAAACCCTGGCAGTGTAAGGGGCAGCACTAGGAGGACAGAAACCCTGGCAGTGTAAGGGGCAGCACTAGGGGGAAGGAAACCATGGCAGTGTAAGGGGCAGCACTAGGAGGAAGGAAACCATGGCAGTGTAAGGGGCAGCACTAGGGGGAAGGAAACCCTGGCAGTATAAGGTACTGCCATGGCTTACATTTTTTTTGTTGCCAGGGTTTACATTATTTTTTTTTACATTTATATATTTACATTAACTAGAGAAAACATATTCGAGCTAAGGAAACAGAGGTACCAAAAACTGAGGCCAAAACTGTCAGTAATTTCAAGGCATTTGTTACGGCATCACTTAGCCAGTAACCAGGTTCTTTTAATTTCAAACTTTTTATCAAACTTGCTATGGGGCCTTATTACCTCTTCTTACTAGATCCAACCGTGAGTCATAGGCAAGTTATTCAGAAGTGGCAGTAATTGTCAGTCCAACAAGAATGTGGGGTAAGCAACACTAAATCATACCATCACCACGTGTACTTCTGAACTATACACTTCTTACATATGTACATAATATAATATCGCAGGTGTCACTTTCACACAAGCCCTACAAATGAACGTCTGCGATCTTCTAACCCGGCAAGTCCACTTCTATCTTCTTTGTACAACACTCAAGGTTCCCCCCCCTGAGTCTGTCTTCTATGGTACTCATGCCAACGAGTTCACCTTTCTCAGTTAATCGTGGGCCAGTCCTTTACAGTATCGTCACAGTGTCATAAAACTACTTCTGCTCTCCAACGACACACTGGCTGGATTCGTCTAAAAGCCTTCAGCTATAACAAGCCTTAACACATAGGACATACAGACATTAATTCCATCTCGTAACTCAACTTGAGTTACGTCTTCACACCTTCCCTTCTAAAAGAATTAGGGTCGGGTGTGCTCAGCAGATGGCGTCGACATTGCCACAGCATTATATGACAGAGTATTGGGAAGACGGGACACCACGAGTTTAACTCTCATCCTGTAACTACACTTAGGTAATTACAACTTCTTGCCTACATACACAGAACAGTGTAAGGAACTGCAACGCAGGCAAAAACCTGAGAAAAAATCATTGGGGCCAGAGCAACGTGGCAGCCCAACAATTCAGAGGAGAACTGACCTGGGGGTCAGTTCTCTACCTCTAGGGACTACCTACCCCCGTCCCCCAAACAAGGGAGTGGGGTAAATGAACACGAGCTGGATTCAAATAATTTTTGGTTTGTTTGTTTATCTAATTTGAGAAAGTTCTATGTTTTTTTTGTTTGAGTCTGCACGTTTAAGAAGTAGCCACATGTGGTCTGTTTTATCTCGCTGACTTTTTGGGGTGCTTTCCTGGTGGTGGCATATACAAAATAAATGCCACTGCTCCCAATGCCTCTGTTCTGGCTCATGGTTCCTGGTACGCCAGAGAACTACACGACTGATGGTACCTGTTAAGTATTATACACTTTGGAGATGTTAGCTTCAGGGAGCCACAAATGGCTGCCCTCAAAAAAAGAATTTCTTGACAGAGGTACGTGCATTCAGTAATAAATATTCTGCTGTGTAGAAATTAACTGCAAAGTGAAAATGACATGAGCTAAAGAATATTAAATATTAATGTAATTGAAAGGTTATCTACTTTCAGGATAATGTGCCAGTTCAGTTGGAATCTTGCTAATACTGTATGTAGTACTGTACAGTACTAAAAATGAGAAAAAGCAAACTATAGACATTTATGTATTTAACTACTAGGCACTTATGTCTTTAATATAGTCATTTATGTATTTAATTAATATAGCACATATGCAGGTGTGGTACCAATCACATGGGTAAATCTGTTCTTAAACAGTACACTGGATCAGCTAGTTTAAATGCCCCTTGAAACTACTGATAAGAAATGCATAGATTTTCTCAATTCAAAACACGTTATCAAATCTGGGGTATGTTTATCCCTCTTATACTCTAGTATTTATATATGCCAAGCTTGCCATAGTAATTACCTAAGTGTAGTTACAGGATGAGATCTATGCTTGTGATGTCCCATCTTCCTGGTACTCTGTCACATGATGCTTTGAAACAAGTGACAGGTTTGGCATCCACCAACTTCTCAGTTAACTTTCTTTTTTTTTTAGCAGGTTTATTTCCTTAGCTTAAAACTATAACTTCTTGAAGTTCCAGGTTTCCTCTTTTTCTTCTATCCTCTAGCTTTGGCATATTTAACACCTCCAGCCTTGTCTGGTAGCTCTTGTCCTTTAGTTCTGGAAGCCATTTTGTGCACATCTTTGCTCCTTTTCCAGCTTGTTGATGTGCTTCTTGAGACATGGGCACCATACAACTGCTGCATATTCCAATTTTGGTCTTGCTAAGGTTTTTAATGCTTCACCATCCATGTATTTAAAAGCAAATCTAAAGTTGGAAAGTGTAGCATAGGCTCCTCATACAATGTTCATATGGTCCTCTGAGTTTTCTGTCCAGAACCACCCCTAGATTTTTTTTATATCAGAGTTCTTTCAGGCATTTTCACTGACATAATTTGTAAGTTGTGTGTGGCCTATTTTCTCCTATTACACATTCCATAATGTAGCATTTACAATACAGTGGAACCTCGAGTGACGAGCGACTCCAGTTATGAGCATTTTGAGTGATGAGCGACTCCAGTTACGAGCATTTTGAGTGACGAGTGACTCCAGTTACGAGCAAGCCACTCTCAGAAAATTTGTCTCGATTGACGAGCAAACCACATGGTGCTTTCTAGCATTCCCGCTGGTTCTCTGATGCCTCCGACGACAGTTTTGTTGTTGTTTCGCAAGACGAGCATTTCACATGACGAGCTTGATGCCGGAACGGATTAAATTCGTTAATTGAGGCACCACTGTATTCTCATTAAATTCCATTTGCAAAGTGTTGTTTCATACACTTATTCTTATTTTGTACAGGTCATCTTGAAGGTCATGACAATCATCTAAGCCTTGCATCATCTCCTAGTATCTTAGCATCATCAGGGAACATGCTCATAATTCTATATTCCTTCTGGTAGATCATTCATATAGATGATGAACATTACTGGAGAAAAAACTGAACCCTGTGGTATTCCTCTAGTAACATTTATCCAATCTGATACATTGCCTCTGAATACCGCCCTCATTTTTCTATTATAACATTTATCACCATGTCAAAAGTCTTGCTTTCAGCCCCTCCAGTGCGTTCCAATGGAAGGGTGGAAATGCGGCCCAACTATCTTTTTTTTTTCTGTAAAACTTCTGTCGCTTGATCTTAGAAACTAATAGGAATGTTACATAGGATCTTTCTATTCAAAAGCCATACTGTCTGTCTGTCATTATATTATTTCTCACCAGGTTTTCCACTCATTTGGTTTTAGCTATTTTTTCTAGCTTTTTTTTTACTACGACGTTAATAAATGAGTCAGGTCTAGAATTGTGCACTATAATGTATAAAGTTTGTGTGTTTCAATATTGATCTATGATTAGAGCAAACTCGGAACATTATACACACTAGAGCTATCTTGGCACATTACTGTATATACACACTAGAGCAACCTTGGCACATTACTCTATATACACACTAGAGCAACCTTGGAATATATAAGCACTAGAACTCCTGATTTAAGATGTGAAAACTATTTTAATTCATTTAAATTATAAATTATCATTCTCTATTTGTAGTTATATTATTAAACTGAGAAAGAAACCATGCAAGATCACGAAACAATATTTTGTGCGGCAACTAAACAATCTAATATGATGAACAAATCCACAAGGGCCATGACGAGGCCCTTGTGGATTGGTTCATTTGATGCATCACATTAGTGTGATCTCTGTGTGCAATCTAATATGATGTCATGTTAACAGGAACTGGAGAGAATTCGACGTGAAGTTGGCAGGAACAGTGCTCGATGGGCGGAGCTTGAGCTGACCTAACGTGCACCACTAAATGACAACTTGATCCTGTTCATAATGCCTTATTAGTATTAAATTAGTAAATAGCCTTCTCAAGTTTTATTTCTAAAGGGTAAAAATACATTACTATGATAATTACTTTTGTTTCTGTGTAAATTTTGTAATTGTATTACCAACTCAACAAAGTGTTGTATGCAGCAGGCTACTGTGGCATGTATATATTATCCAATAATGTCTTCACTGAAGAGAAAACTATGAAAAATATTTTTCAGATAAAATGATCAAAAACATTATTTCTCATACTGTATAGTGAAATGTATGTAGTAGAAGGAATGAAAGGCTAGACCTGGATGACAGTCTTTTACAATATTATTTCATATTTTGAAATTGTTCATAGGGTTGGAGAAAATTTTATGGGTTTTAAGACCAAAAGAAATAGCAACACACTTATCAACCTAGTGAGAACAATATTGAAAACTAATATTAATTCAGCATTGAATAAAAAGTTATCACCATTATCAGCTCTTTGATACATCACATTAATTTGATTTCTTTGTGCATTGAATTAACCCTTTAACTGCGCAACGCGCCTCCAGGCCCATGGCTGGGGTGCGCTACGCGCCTCCGGGTATTTGTATTTTTCACGTTCCATTCAAAACTCCCGCGGCTACATGGGGTTCACATCAGCTTCCTCTGGGCTCTTATAAACAGATGCCATCTTTAAAAAAAATCGTGGTCCACATTCCCAGGTGTGAGAGCCTCAGTAGTGAGTGAGCAACCAAGGCTGGCGCTCGCAGCATGAGTGCACAGCACTGCTGTTCAGCGTGTGACAACAGCATCGCCTAATAATGTCAAAATATATATATAACCTGTATTATTTAGCCATGATAGTATTATAGAAGATCCTGAGTGTGATAATGACTGGGTACAATGTTCAAATATTAGAGATTCAATGCTGTTCACGATGTTCACAGCGCTAGCCACAGCACCACACCATTACTTCGTCCATCTAGAAATCTTCTAATGACTTCTTGGGTTCCTTTTCAAAATAAACTTGTGGTCAATTATTCATTTACAGGAATTAGTGACCAGGATTGTGGTTATAATTAGCATTGTGCATAGTATTGTGGAAGGAGGAATTTTGGTGAGGAAGGGAGAGAATTGAGGAAGCCTCACTGTGTGTGGTAGCCACTCTTGTTTTGCTCACCATACTAGCTTCGTGGTTCACTATGGGGAACACATATGTACATGGGTATACATTCAGTGTGTGTGTATATATATTGTAATAACAGCAACAGGAGTATGTTGAGAGGAGCTATTTTGGTGAGGGAGGTGACATCGTAATCGTAGTGTCGTCTGCTGTCTGCCGTGTGACTTCTCATGCAGTATATGGTGGCCACTGTACTGTTTGGACACAATACTGGCTTACTTGCATAGTTCTAGTAAATAAAACATGTAGATAGGTATATATAACATGTGTAGTGTAATAAAAACAATAACAGTATGGTGGGAGGAGCAATATTGGCGAGTAAGATAGAGTAAGGGAGGGCTGGCTGGGTGTGGCTGCTCACACTCGCAGTGTTCTGAATGTGTTGATGGTGAATGTATATAGTGTGTGACAGTGTATAGTGTGTAAATAGATTGTATATATACATAAATTAGCATGATACATGGTAAATATGTGCAACATATGTGTACACAAGTGTCATGCACGTAACACAGTGTCCTCAGACAGTACGGATGTTTTACTGCCATAATATAGTGTACGTGTTCATTATACATAGGATTAGCACGTAAAAACAAATAAAATGTATTTGGAACTGTGCGCAAAAAAAACAGCGTTGAATGTAATGAAACGCTATTTTCTGGGTGAGTCCCGGAGGCGTCCCGGAGGCTCCCCGGAGCTATCCATGGCAGATATGGATACCCTAACTGTTTTGCATCAGTCAATGTGGGTGGAGTTCTAGGCCTACCGGGGACCACGAGCCAGAACCTGGCCCCCTCAGAGAGGCACGGGGAGCAATGGCCCATAGAAATGCACATGTGATTTGGAGCATTCTATATCTGCCATCGAACGGAACAGGCACCCAGAAAGGTAAGCGCCACAAAACAAACCCCTATTCTGGTTAACAACAAAAATCGACAAACAAGTGGACAGAACTCCCCCAGGAAAACGAACTAACAAGCATGATGTCACACGAGCCGCGCCGCATGTCTGCGCAGCTCCCCCCCTCCCCGGGAGGGGGAAGGGGAAGCCCCAGACCCCCGCCCCAGTTCTGAGGCTGGATATCAAAACCGTGAAAAAAACGCCGACCAGAGGGCGGGAGGGTGCCGGGGAGCTTCCGGGACTCACCCACAAAATGGTGTTTCATTACATTCAACGCTGGTTTTCTGGGGCGAGCCCCTACGGCTCCCCGGAGCTACTTCACCAAAGACTACCTAAGAAAACAAGGGGACATACCCGGGAGGCGGTCGGTGAACCACTCCTCAACACGAAGTCGAGACCACAACCCAAGGACCCCTCCAGAAAGCAGCAGGCACATCATTCGCCAGAAAAAGGGAGAACGGCCGCAGACGAAGAAACCTATGACCACGACCATAGGAGCCAAAAACCACTGCGCCTGAGAAGAGCATGAAGCTCTGCCACACGACCCCCAGAGGCCAATGCCAACATAAAAAAAGAGCTGAGGCAAAGCAAACCTGACCCCAAGGAGCCACAACCACCAAGGAGAAGAAAAACAGGAGAGCACCCTGTCCAAAGACCAGGACGGCACAGGCAGTGCATAAGCAGGCCGGAGTTGAAACAACGCACGAGACAGCCTGCGAAAGGCACAGAAGGAACATCGATACCGAAAGCTAGCAGCAGAACCAAGGTGCCAGACCCAGGAACGGCCCCAAGCGCCTCTACATCCTCCACAAGCCAATCCTATGACAGCCCCAGGAGGGAAAAGAAAACGCAGGACCAAAACCAAAATGCCACAAGCGTGCAAGGCCACCACCACAAGTGCAGCCGACAGGGAAGGAAGCCGTGTAAGGAGCCGCCCCGCACCAACATCCCGCAGAAGGGCAGGAGCGAAAAGACTCATGAAAAGGAGCAGAATCTTCCCCAGGAAAACGAGTAGCGCCAAGACAGCGTGAAGAGAAGAGATATGCACAAAAGAACAAGAAGGCCAAACACCCAGAAGCTGCCGGGAATAGGACCCACAAACTCTAGAAAGGCTAGAAAGGACCGGAGGGAAGCTCAACCGAATGACGACAGACGTACCAGAAAACGGGAAGGAGCAAAACCGTCCCAAACCTTTGAGAACAAAAAGAAGCAAACACAAAGGACGAAGGCACAAAAACCCCGTCACACCCGAGACCAAAAGTCATGCAGAAACCCCAAGAAGAGGGGGACATGACGGAGAAGGCCCGTCCCGGAAAAAAGGGGCGAAGACCGTAGAAAAGCACCCACCGACAGGATGGAAACAACGGGCACAATGGACAAGGAAACCGAGCCCAGGAAGGGGCCGACGCCCACAAAGCACGTGCGGAGAGAGGGAACGGAAAAACCCCCACACCACAAAACCACAAGCCCCGTCCAGAGGGGTAGAAATACCCCGGCGGGGACCAACGGGGCCTGAGGCCCCTCACGTTAGCCCCACCCCAGCCCCGGGAACCCACCCTGCAGGCCCCGGGGCCGAGCTGCCCCCTCAAAGCCCCAGCGTCAAGAAAAACCCCGGGGCAGCCATGAAAAACACTAAGGAAGGGAGCCCACTAGGCTCTGGAACTTGAACCGAAACCGGAGGATAGGCGTGGGGCGAGATGAAGACCCCAAGCTCATCCCCAGCCAGCACAATGAGACGAGGACAAGACAGAATCCAAGGAACATGGAAAAACCAGGCCCGGCACAGCAAGACCGGCAAGGAAGGAGAGTCCCAGAGGGAGCACAGAAGGGCCGAACATAAAGCCACAACCAATCCCAACACGCAGCTGCAGTACCGAAACCGCAGCAAAACGTCACCACGCTCCCCGAGGAAGCGACAGAGATGATAGATAAATCGTACACGAGTGGACACAGGCGGAAACCAAGCACCCAAGTGAGCCACAGGGACGGTAGAAGAAACGTGTGCAGTGTAACATTACGCAGCCCAACTTTGGCTGACCCCATACACAGCCCCAAAAGCAGAGACGAGAGCGCCCATGAAGCACAGAATCCGCTCGACAGGCAAACGACAGGGAAGAGGCGGAACCAAAAAGCCAGAACCCAATCCTGCAAGCACAAAACACCCTCGACCTCGACACAGGAAAATGTACCACCGAACAGGCACCTCCACCGTTGCACTGCGGAACAAGGTGGGGGTGGGGCCCCGAACTCAAGCAAGGTTAGACAAGAATAGGAGAGGGGCAGGAGGAGTACAGGTAGGAGCCGCCTCAGAAGGGCCAAGAGGCCACCCGCAGACACCCGTGAACCGAGGAAGGAATCAGGTGGAGAGAACAAGAGCTGCCCAGTATGGGCTAATAGCCCTGCAGCAGGCACCTCGGGTGATACAGTCCACGTTCTCAAGTACGTATGTACACCCATTCCTACTTCCAAAAACAAAAACAGCGTCAGGATGAAGGAGATGCCAAACCGCACCAACTCACCTGCAGAACATAGGCGCTGAAGGGCCATGACGCAAGCTTTCGAGTCCGTAGCCGCTGGAGGCGGCCAGGGCGCCCATGCAGGAGAGAAGGGGAGCGGCGAAGGAGGCTCCCCACCCTAGAACACAGGGAAAACCTTGTGACTTCCCCACAGCGGCATCCCAGAACACCCCCAAAGCAACGGGGCACGGATTGGATTAAGAAAAGAGCGAGAGGCGAAGCCCCCGAGAGAAAATGGATGCAGAACACATGTGCACACCGCCCAGAACCAAAACAAACTCCCACGGCGCATGCGCAGGACGCGAAAGAAAAGTAGCCCAATAAGGCGAGAAGTAGCCCAACAAGGCGAGAAGTAGCCCAACAAGGCGAGAAGTAGCCTAACAAGGCGAGAAGTAGCCCAACCGGCTACAAGGAGCCCAACAAGGCGAGAAGTAGCCCAACCGGCGACAAGCAGCCCAACTGGCGACAGTAGCCCAAACTGCTACAAGGAGCCCAAACGACTACAAGGACACGGCGACAAGGAGCGCAAACGGCTACAAAGGAGCCCAAACGGCTACAAAGGAGCCCAAACGGCTACAAGGAGCCCAAACGGCTACAAGGAGCCCAAACGGCTACAAGGAGCCCAAACGGCTACAAGGAGCCCAAACGGCTACAAGGAGCCCAAACGGCTACAAGGAGCCCAACCTGTTTAGAACAGAAGGAACCAGTATGGAGGCAAACTCCGGGACACGCAGGAGGTAAGCCGCAAAGGCCAACCGCACCGCAGGTGAAGAGATGCGGTTAGCCGAAAATCTCCGGAAGACGGAACCGAAGAAAACCACAGGGACATGGAACCAAACCCGGGGAGGAGCAGAACCCAAGCCTAATTCATACGCAGAGGGGGGAAAGAAAACCCCCACTCCTCGCAACAGTAAGCCCCGCTCAGAAGGACGGAAATCCAGGCGGGGCGCAATGGAGCCCAAGGTCCCCAAGGCCACTCTTCCCAAACCCCAGGAGCCTCTACACTTCATCTCGGCCCCGGGGCCGAGTCGACTTCCAATGCCCCGGCCCCACAAGAAAAGCCGGGGCAACTGAGAGAGCTGGAAGAGAAGGGGCCCACTGGTCAGACCCCGGAGCATCGGCCGGAGGAACAGACTCGAATGCCTCCGCAGCTACCCTGGACGGGGCAACCCCCGAAACTGCCCAAGTCTCAGAACCTCTAACCCCGCCCCGACCCCGAAGCCTGCAGATGCGTAGGGGCCGGAAGCAGGAGGGGGAAAAACAAGGGGGGCATGGAAGAACCAAGGCTGAAGTGACCAAAACCCCCAAGTCTGGGTCCCTACACAAGCGGGGCAGCACCGGGGAAGCGACAAACCTGAGCGCGTTGCAACATCCTACCCTGCAACGTGCGAGCTGCCTGCACCCACGGGAATTCATCAGCAGACTGGGTGAATGGAGTCACGAACAAGCAACAAAGCTCGCAGGACTCAGGGTCGAATGTGTCACCGACCCAACAGGCAGCATGACGGAGGCAAAAACAAGGAGAGTCACCCTGAGACAAAGGGACAGAGCAACCCTCAACTCGCACAAAGCAAGAGGGGACGCAAGGATCTCCACTAACGGACCCGAGAGCCCCCGGGGGGGTTTCCCAAGGCCCCTAGACTGGGTCTGCTAAGGGTTATCCCAGGCAGGGCACTGCTAACCGGCACCCCAAACTATCAAGCAAACTGCTAAAGCTGAACCCACGGGACGTGTCCACCCATGAGGGCGAAGCAGGGGGAGCACCACACCAACGAACCTAATATAAGGGAGGGGTGGGGGGACACAAGGCAGACCCCCCTACCAGGCAAAAACAAATATAAAAGAAAAACCACACAAGTGGACAACGTACCCAGAGGGAACAGAGCCGGCCGCTGTCATAGGTGAAAACTAGCTACGCAGTACCCTGCGCCCCACCAGTGCTATAACTACCACTTACCCCAAGGTAAACAAGGGAGTAAAACCCCCCAAACACTCGGGGCAGCCAAACGCCAAGCAGCGAAAGCCAACAGAGGTAGACCCAAGGTGACTTGTGGAAGGCAACCCCAAGCCCCAAGGGTGGTCCTTACAGGGCACTCAGGAAAGGTGACCCTAAACACATGCAGCCCGAGTACCTGAGAATACTACTCCCAGCTCACACGACCACTGTAAGAGCAGCACTGCAAACAAGTCACAGCACTGAGACAAGACCGGAACTGGAGCCACACGACCGTGCATTATCCCATCACCCGCGCGGGGGTCTGGGGCTCCCCCTTCCCCCTCCCGGGGAGGGGGGAGCTGCACAGACATGCGGCGCGGCTCGTGTGACATCATGCTTGTTAGTTCGTTTTCCAGGGGGAGTTCTGTCCACTTGTTTGTCAATTTTTTTTCTTAACCAGAATAGGAGTTTGTTTTGTGGCGCTTACCTTTCTGGGTGCCTGTCCCGATCGATGGCAGATATAGAATGCTCCAAATCACATGTGTATTTCTATGGGCCATTGCTCCCCGTGCCTCTCTGAGGGGGCCAGGTTCTGGCTCGTGGTCCCCGGTAGGCCTAGAACTCCACCCACATCGACTGATGCAAAATAGTTAGGGTATACATATCAGCCATGGATAGCTCCGGGGAGCCATAGGGGCTCCCCCCAGAAATGAACAAATATATTCGCGGCAACTCACAGGCGCCCTACTGGCCCCGGGAGCATATGTCACGGGCGAATGAGGAATGGCGATTTCACGCGCCAACTTACAGACCCCATAACAGCCAAAGCAAGTACAATTTCAATTTTTTTTGACATACCCATACTGAGGGAAGGGTTTTTGACACTTTTAAAAAAACAAAAGAATTTTTTCGGGGCAGGGGGGGGGTGGTGATATATTTGGAGGCAGCGCAGTTAAGGGGTTAATGTTGATAATGTTGAATTAATGTTGAATTAATTAACTCAAATAAAATCAAATCAAATGTTTATTTAGGTAACGTACATACATACAAGAAATTTTACAAAGAGTGATGGATTTATAGATAGGGCTAGTACATACAATGCCTAAATATTGCCTAAGCCTAAATATATGCCTAAACTCTTCAATATTGTGCCCAGTGGAAACTGTTTGCTTAATATGTTGTTATAGATAATACCATGAGCTTTGTGCTCGTGTAGTAAGGCTGTAAGCTGACACAGCCTTACTAAAAGAGAGATTGATTTAAAGTTGCAGAAAATAAAAGATGCCTAGTGTACAATATTCTTAAGACATTTCTCTTCAGCATGTCATATTCTAAAACTTTTATGGTGATCCGTTATGGATCAGGCCATCGAACCCGTTCTCCCAGAATGCGGATTTGACTGGGGCTCATTGTCATTGCTACCAGATGATGATCATTCACTCTGCCCCTGCCATGCCTACTAGTTAGGCGACACCTATAACCCTAAGTCCTGTAAAGTGTTTTCTCACTTTATCTCTACATTTATAGATTCCACTTTCTAACTGGAGGATTTTCAGGCAGCTGCCACTTTACGAGTTAAGTCTGCTCAAGATAGGTGATGCGACATTTTGATTAACTGGATGCCCAGGGAACCCCAGCCCTAACAGAAACCCACACAAGGGACAGCTATGATAGTGAAATATAAATTCTGGAGTACAATCTTTTCAGATGTGACAGGAAGCCCAGGCTAGAGGGTGGAGTCAACCTGTACATTAAAGAGGCTCATCTGTACTGAGCTGCTAAACACCACAAATGATATAGTGAAAGTGCTAATAATCAAATTAGGATCCTAAACGTGGATATGTATATAAGTCTTTGGTTTGTATATAAGTCACTGGAAGCAAATCCTCAGCAGATTAAAAACTAACAAAAAGAGAAGACTGCTTAGAAACCTCACAAATCCAGTCCCAAACTTAATCTTGCTTGGGGACTCCAATCTAAAATGGAAGAACGTAGCAAATACAGTTACCGTATATGCGAGAGAATCCCAGCAAGTAGTCTAAATGAAGTTACACACAAATGATCTACTATGGAAGTGAGACAGATTTGTCTTAAACCAGCAAATTGTAGAAATTTGAAAAGAAAACATGCTAGATCTTATTTTCACAAATACAGTACTGTACTGTAAGGATGATTTTTTTTTTTTTTTTTTTTTTGCAGGGATATTCCTGCACGGGCCCTAAGCCTCTGGCTGGCCCACTAAGTGTTGCTTGTTTCTGTTTTACTTGGGCGGAGTACGAGTATTTATGACTCGTATGGTCGCTTTAGTAAGATTTTGCCATATGTGTTTAACAACTTCTGCTCTGTTGAATCTAAGTTGAAATCTTAATGGGTTTGTAACTGTGCACTGTGTTAGATAATGTTCCAGTGGTCTGTCGGGCATTTCTCCAGTGTTGACATTTCCTCTCATCTTCCAGAACCTGTAAGCCTATTTCCCATGCACATGGGTATCCAAGCCTGATGCGATGTAAATGCACTTCTGTTGCTCTACTGTTCCCTTTCATCAAACTAAGTGGTTCGTAGTTGGTTGAATTCTTGTACCAACCCGCAGATCCTGATGTTGCAATTGATGTGTTGTGGTCACTGTACATCTTTTGCATTGCTCTGTTTCTAATTACTTTCTTAATCTGTGATAGACTCTGTGGTATGTAAATGTCTACATTTCTCCTCTTAGTTTTTTTTGCAGACGAAGTTTTGCAGCTTCGTCTGCAATGTTATTTCCTATTATTCCCACATGACTTGGCACCCAGTTGATAAGTACCCGTCGGCCTTGTCGTTTGAGTGTTTGCATGAATGATATGACATTTGATCAGATGGATGTTATCACATATGTGTTCTTGTTGCAAGGTTTCAATGGCGGTTCTCGAATCTGTATGTATGATAACATGTTGTCGGTGTTCAGCAAGAGCATGTTCCAAAGCCTTTTGAATGGCTAGCATCTCTGTTTGTAAAGTCGAACACCCATTTGAGAGCCTCCAACTATTTACAGAGTTTCCTGCTTTAACTGCAGCTCTGGTTTCTTGTCCCTGCTGGTCAAGGATGAATTGATCAGGACCATAATGATTTCAAATACCTGTTACTCAGATCACAACTTAAAGTTCAGACAAGCATGGGCAGTAGACCTGTGCAGCCAGTCCCAAATTCTAGGAGAATTCTGCAAATAAAATTGTAATAAACAGATTAACTGGGAGCAAGTAAACCAAGACCATGCAGAAATCAACTGAGAACAGCTAGGAAGTGCAAACCTGAACCAGTGCATGGAAAAAATAAGCTCAGTAGCACTAGCAACATGTTCAAACCGCATACCCCTATGAAAAGAGGAAGAGATGCAGATTGGAATGGCATTCCCTCTATAGGCGAAGAAAATGAATCTCAGAACAACTCTAAAGTCTTACCCTAACTCAAGAACGACAAGGAAGGCTAGGTAGAGAGCTTGAAAACATTGCACTAAAGCTACAAGAATCATAACATTCAGGAGAAGAAATGAGAGCATCAGCAAAATAGAGAAAAATCCAAAATATTTTTTCTCATTTGCAAAATCTAGAAAAAAAATGACTACATCTAGTATTGGGCCCCTGTGAAAGAGAAAGCTTTCACAGATGACAACAAAGAAATGAGCAAAATACCAAGGCAACAGTATGACCATTTTCAGTGAGCCACTAAACACACTGAAGATTGATAACTCAAACAAATTCTTCATGAACGTAATGCCAACATCAAACCATAAACATGCTGTCACCCTAATCTCTCAGGATTTTGAAGTAGCCATACTGCTTGGTGGACAGCACTTCGGATTCGTAGTCCTGAGGTTCCGGGTTCCATCCCAGACAAATGGGCAAAATGTTTCTTTCACTCTGATGCCCCTGTTACCTAGCAGTAAATAGGTACCTGGGAGTTAGACAGCTGCTACGGGCTGCTTCCTAGGGGTCGGGGGGGATGTAACAACAAAGAAGCCTGGTCGAGGACCGGGCCACGGGGGATGCTAAGCCCTGAAATCATCTCAAGATAACCTCAAGATGTATATAGTATGCCTATACACTTCACACCAGGCCCTGATTATTGGAACAATACATTCATCAAGAAGTGTAAAAAACCAGTATTGAATGTAATGAAACGCCATTTTCTGGGTAAGCCCCCAGAGGCTCCCTGAAGCTATTCGAACTACTTGATACGTGCTTGATGGGGATCTGGGAGTTGTTCTACTCCCTAAGCCTGGCTTGACTTCTGAGAGCTTGGTCCAACAGGCTGTTGCTTGGAGTGGCCCGAAGGCCCAAATATCCATAACAGCCCGGTTGGTTTGGTACTTTTTGAAGAAAATCTAGTTTTCTCTTGAAGATGTCCATGGTTGTTCAGGCAATATTTCTTATACGTGCTGGGACTAATATGAGACTTGCTATGAACTGAGATGTGCTATATTAGTTTGGGTCATCAGTCACAGGAGTTCTTTTGCCTACCGAGGACCATGAGCCAGAACCTGGCTCCCTCAAAGAGGCACAGGGAGCAATGGCCTATGATCACTTTACATTTAAAGTATGTCATAATTTCCATCGACTGGAAAAAGATCCAGAAAGGTAGACAAATCAAAACGGACAACTATCTGGTTAACCTGTGCAATCTACATTCTAAAAGCTACAAATAACTCCCCCATGGAAAGAAATCAAACGAGCAACCTTACATGCAACTAGAATTCCTGCTCGTTAGTGCTACCTACGAGCGGGAGAGATTTATGAAATAGAGGGGGTATACAGAGAATATATATACTGCACCCATACACATAATAAAGCAACTAAATTATTGTGACCATCTCAAAACTCTCAAAATGTATGCTTTTGTAAGGAGACAAGAGGGTTATTAAATAATATATACATGGAAGATACTGGAAGGCCAGACCCCAAATTTGCACAGTAGAATATCAGCATACTGGAGTGAGAGATATGGCATGAAATGCAGAATAGAACCAATGAGGAGCCAAGGTGCCATAGGCATAATAAGAGAGCACTCCACAACATTTCCAGGTAACATCAGAACTCCACGGCTGTTCAGTACTCTCCCAGCAAGCATTAGAAATATTGCTGGGCCAAAGGTGGACTTCAGAAAGTGATTAGTGCATGAAGTTGCAGACCAACCAGGTTGTAGTGGATATGTGGGCCCCTCCAAGCAACAGCCTGTTGGATCAAGTTATCAAGTCGAGTCTGACCCAAGGCCAGGCTTGGGCAGTCGAACAACAACTGGAGCCCTCCCCAGGTATACTCTATACAGGTTGAGCTGCAGCGTACCTCAACTGCCAATAATAATCACTGCAGCACACCCCAGTGTCACTACATTTTAAACTTAAGATTCCTACTACCCATTAGGGGTAGTAGCATAACCTCTCCTAATATTCATGTTCTCACAACACTCCACACAGGTGCTGCAAGAAGACTTTAACAAACTTTAGGAGTGGGCAGATAAATGGCTGCCAGAGTTCAATCAATGTAAGTGTAGTGAAAATGGGTAAGGTAGAGAGACCTGTACTTAACTAACATACCAGAAGGCAGTTACAAGAAACAATAAAGATAAAGACCTGGTAGTAGACATAATCCCAACCCTAACAGAACCTCATGTGAACAGGATAACATCAGCAGCATGTGAGAAGTTAGCAAACATAAGAACATCATTTAAGAATGTAAACAAGGAGGCTTTCAAGTCCATACACTGCCTATGTATGATCATTACTTAAGTATGCAGCTCCAGCATGGAACCCACACCTTGTGAAGCATAAACAGAAATTTGAGAAAGTTCAGAGGTTTTCAACTAGATTAGTGCCAGAGTTGAGAGGCCTCAACTATGAGGACAGGTTGAGAGAACTCGCAATTACACCCTTAGAGGAGAGACAAAATGGGGGGATATGGTAACTACATACAAGATCATGATGGGGGGAATAAAGTGGATAAATGAAGCCTGTATAAATTAGATAGGGGTAAGATGAGGGAATGTAATTGGAAGCTGGACAGGCAATCGAGTTGAAGAAGAGATGTAAGGAAGTTCTTGTTCCATGTATGGGTGGTATGAAAGTGGAATGCACTGAAGAGGTTGTCAATGCCAATTTCATACACAACTTTAAAACGTACAGTAAAATGATAAAAATGTTAATGTTGAGAGTGGTTATAGTGCACCAGGTATAAGGAGCTAGAAGATGGGGCATAAAGAGCTAGATCTGGCTGTTCCTTGGTCACCGAGTGCCAAGAACTCGTCAGTCTCTCCTCCATACTAACCGTGATGGGCTTGCAGGTTTAGGCATTAGCTCCTGGCCTTCTGCCTTCCAAACACTGTAGATAAATGCAATGAATCTTCCCTCACTTTTCTTACCTATATATTAACATTTAGTTTTTATTGCAATACTGAGGCAGTTCTGTCCTCTTGTACAGTATAAAGAAATGCATTTCAATATCTTAGATAGTTTAATCATATATAGTACATGTGTTTGTATATATACAGAGTGTATTAATTTGAATACAGTAAGAAATGAAAGACACGAGAAGAATTCAATTTGAGTATCAACACGGCTAACAATGTAAAAGAAGTTAGTGAACAATGTCACAAACACTTAGGATTTCATTTAGTCATACAAATTTAGGCCTCAGGTCATACATTTTGAATTTGAGTCTTTTCCGTGATAATGTACGGTGAGCTTCGAATACAACGCCTTCAAAACTTTTAGGGTCATGCCTTTTTATTTCTAATAAAATGATGGGTCTGGTACTATATTACAGTCAATAGCAATTTAGTTGGATATTTTAAAGAGGCATTAGAACAAAACTTCTGTCAATTAAAATATTTCTACATTGTGGGCAAAATTAATATTGGTATATAGTGACACTAAACACTTTTAAATCCTCAAATAACTCCATGCAAGACAAGAATATAGTACAGTACTGCTAAATAACCGAACTGTTCAATATGACTACATACAAGTACAGTATATAGTACTGCCGAACATCTGAGCCGTTCAATATGACTGCGTACAAGTATGTAGTACTGCTAAACATCTGAACGGTTCAGTATAACTGTGTACATCCCAGACCAGGAGGAAGAAAATAAAACCAAGGCACATGTACTTTAGAAGCTAGGCTTTGAGGTGTATGACCTCATACTGGATGTTATGAATGTATCTTGAGAATAGTTTTGGTACCTAATGAGTTTATATTAAACAAGTATAATATTAAATACCCAGCAATCCTTCATAAAGCAATATTAAAAAATTATAATAAAAATATACATTGAATCAAGATCTGTCATAACTTGTTACAAAAAAGAATTTAACAAGTCAACCTATCATTTTGGTTGAATATTATGTATATTTGAGACCAATAAAATATGCAGTATTTGAAGCTTGAGGAAATGTTACATAAGCATGCATACACTTGTAAATATCCTTTAACCGCACTAAAAGTACCAATATTCTGGACACGCGTACCAGATGTTTAATCCGAGCTATCCTCTCTTCTCATCCGAGCTCAGCTGCTGCATAATCTAAAATAAAAATATACAACTTTGTTAATACTTAACCAATGTGATGATCAGGTACCTGAAATAATTGGGAAACTCTCAAACAAAGAACAGCAAATTCCCACCAGAATAACACAAACACAAAGCTTCTGAAGATATACAAGAAAATTCACTTTTGCAAACAGAGTGGTAGATGGTTGGAACAAGTTGGGTGAGGTGGTGGTGGAGGTCAAAACCATCAGTAATTTCAAAGCGTTATATGACAGAGTGCTGGGAAGACGGGACACCACGAGCGTAGCTCTCATCCTGTAACTACACTTATGTAATTACACACATGCCACAGTCACAACGTAATAAGAGCGTGAGTAATCAACCAGGTAACCAGGTAATAGAAAAACTCTAATAGAGTACAGTTACATTTGTACTGCACTACACTGTAACCACTGTAGAGTGGCTACAGTGTGTCCTGGGAGCTCATGTGCGGTGGCTACAGTGTGTACTGGGAGCTGGCGTGGGGTTGTGGCTACAATGTGTCCTGGGAGCTCATGTGGGGTGGCTAGTGTGTCCTGGGAGCTGGCGTGGGGTTGTGGCCACAGTGTGTCCTGGGAGCTGGTGTGGGGTTGTGGCTACAGTGTGTCCTGGGAGCTCATGTGGGGTGGGTACAGTGTGTCCTGGCAGCTGGCATGGGGTTGTGGCCACAGTGTGTCCTGGGAGCTGGTGTGGGGTTGTGGCCACAGTGTGTCCTGGGAGCTGGTGTGGGGTTGTGGCCACAGTGTGTCCTGGGAGCTGGCATGATGTTGTGGCTACAGTGTGTCCTGGGAGCTGGCATGATGTTGTGGCTACAGTGTGTCCTGGGAGCTGGCATGATGTTGTGGCTACAGTGTGTCCTGGGAGCTGGTGTGGGGTTGTGGCCACAGTGTGTCCTGGGAGCTGGCGTGGGGTTGTGGCCACAGTGTGTCCTGGGAGCTGGTGTGGGGTTGTGGCCACAGTGTGTCCTGGGAGCTGGTGTGGGGTTGTGGCCACAGTGTGTCCTGGGAGCTGGTGTGGGGTTGTGGCCACAGTGTGTCCTGGAAGCTGGCGTGGGGTTGTGGCCACAGTGTGTCCTGGGAGCTGGTGTGGGGTTGTGGCCACAGTGTGTCCTGGGAGCTGGAGTGGGGTTGTGGCTACAGTGTGTCCTGGGAGCTGGCGTGGGGTTGTGGCCACAGTGTGTCCTGGGAGCTGGTGTGGGGTTGTGGCTACAGTGTGTCCTGGGAGCTGGCATGATGTGGCCACAGTGTGTCCTGGGAGCTGACGTGGGGTTGTGGCTACAGTGTGTCCTGGGAGCTGGCGTGGGGTTGTGGCTACAGTGTGTCCTGGGAGCTGGTGTGGGGTTGTGGCCACAGTGTGTCCTGGGAGCTGGCGTGGGGTTGTGGCTACAGTGTGTCCTGGAAGCTGGCGTGGGGTTGTGGCTACAGTGTGTCCTGGGAGCTGGTGTGGGGTTGTGGCCACAGTGTGTCCTGGGAGCTGGAGTGGGGTTGTGGCTACAGTGTGTCCTGGGAGCTGGCGTTGGGTTGTGGCCACAGTGTGTCCTGGGAGCTGGTGTGGGTTTGTGGCTACAGTGTGTCCTGGGAGCTGGCATGATGTGGCCACAGTGTGTCCTGGGAGCTGACGTGGGGTTGTGGCTACAGTGTGTCCTGGGAGCTGGCGTGGGGTTGTGGCTACAGTGTGTCCTGGGAGCTGGTGTGGGGTTGTGGCCACAGTGTGTCCTGGGAGCTGGCGTGGGGTTGTGGCTACAGTGTGTCCTGGGAGCTGGCGTGGGGTTGTGGCTACAGTGTGTCCTGGGAGCTGGCATGGGGTTGTGGCTACAGTGTGTCCTGGGAGCTGGCATGGGGTTGTGGCTACAGTGTGTCCTGGGAGCTGGCGTGGGATTGTGGCTACAGTGTGTCCTGGGAGCTGGCGTGATGTTGTGGCTACAGTGTGTCCTGGGAGCTGGCGTGATGTTGTGGCTACAGTGTGTCCTGGGAGCTGGCGTGGGGTTGTGGCTACAGTGTGTCCTGGGAGCTGGCGTGGGGTTGTGGCTACAGTGTGTCCTGGGAGTTGGTGTGGGGTTGTGGCTACAGTGTGTCCTGGGAGCTGGCATGGGGTTGTCGCTACAGTGTGTCCTGGGAGCTGGCGTGGGGTTGTGGTTACAGTATGTCCTGGGAGCTGGCGTGGGGTTGTGGCTACAGTGTGTCCTGGGAGCTGGCGTGGAGTTGTGGTTACAGTATGTCCTGGGAGCTGGCGTGATGTTGTGGCTACAGTGTGTCCTGGGAGCTGGCGTGATGTTGTGGCTACAGTGTGTCCTGGGAGCTGGCGTGGGGTTGTGGCTACAGTGTGTCCTGGGAGCTGGCGTGGGGTTGTGGTTACAGTATATCCTGGGAGCTGGCGTGGGGTTGTGGCTACAGTGTGTCCGGGAGCTGGCAGGAGGTTGTGGCTACAGTGTGTCCTGGGAGCTGGCGTGGGGTTGTGGCTACAGTGTGTCCGGGAGCTGGCATGAGGTTGTGGCTACAGTGTGTCCTGGGAGCTGGTGTGGGGTTGTGGCTACAGTGTGTCCTGGGAGCTGGCGTGGGGTTGTGGCTACACTGTGTCCTGGGAGCTGGCGTGGGGTTGTGGTTACAGTATGTCCTGGGAGCTGGCATGGGGTTGTGGCTACAGTGTGTCCTGGGAGCTGGTGTGGGGTTGTGGCTACAGTGTGTCCTGGGAGCTGGCGTGGGGTTGTGGTTACAGTATGTCCTGGGAGCTGGCATGGGGTTGTGGCTACAGTGTGTCCTGGGAGCTGGCATGGGGTTGTGGCTACAGTGTGTCCTGGGAGCTGGCGTGGGGTTGTGGTTACAGTGTGTCCTGGGAGCTGGCGTGAGGTTGTGGCTACAGTGTGTCCTGGGAGCTGGCATGGGGTTGTGGCTACAGTGTGTCCTGGGAGCTGGTGTGGGGTTGTGGCTACAGTGTGTCCTGGGAGCTGGTGTGGGGTTGTGGCTACAGTGTGTCCTGGGAGCTGGCGTGGGGTTGTGGTTACAGTATGTCCTGGGAGCTGGCGTGAGGTTGTGGCTACAGTGTGTCCTGGGAGCTGGCATGGGGTTGTGGCTACAGTGTGTCCTGGGAGCTGGCATGGGGTTGTGGCTACAGTGTGTCCTGGGAGCTGGTGTGGGGTTGTGGCTACAGTGTGTCCTGGGAGCTGGCATGGGGTTGTGGCTACAGTGTGTCCTGGGAGCTGGTGTGGGGTTGTGGCTACAGTGTGTCCTGGGAGCTGGCATGGGGTTGTGGCTACAGTGTGTCCTGGGAGCTGGCGTGGGGTTGTGGCTACAGTGTGTCCTGGGAGCTGGTGTGGGGTTGTGGCTACAGTGTGTCCTGGGAGCTGGTGGTGTCACTCGGAGCCAATGTTGAATCAGTCGCAGTAGGGTTGTAGAAACAACTGTATGTACCAGCTAAGGTTTATTAGTATTGTTTATTTGCTTGGGGCTATGTTGTTTGCAATGAGTCTGGTATTCATGTGATGTTTGTGTGTCAGTGGTCATAATCCCATAATCAGTTAATTAATCATGTCTGTACTTTGTTTAATTTTTATTTGTGCCTTCCACAAAGTAAACTGGTGTTTCATTCTTTTTAAATAGTGGTTTTAATTAATGAATCCTGTAGTTAGCAGTTGTGGGAACGAGTAAATAAGGAGAGGAGCTGCTGCTTTCAGGAACATCAGCTTTACCAAGTGCAAGTGGTAACATGTACATTGATGTAGTAGTTTTAAATAGCTGTTTAGGGTTAACTCCTTTTATCATTACATATGTACAGTATTACTTTGTCATTAATTACTACATTTATTTTCTTCATAACTCCTTAACCACTGTACGGCGAAGAGCACCCTAAGGTGCTCTAAGACTTGTGTTTTTTAATTAGGCTATATTTTAATGTTTTTTAATGTTTTAATCACTGCTTTGAAATGAAAATAGTCAAGTGTGGAAACATTATGACATTACCTAAACATTTATAAAAGCAACAAAAATAAGTCATGACAATTACCGTACACAATGAAGTTTTTACCAAAACCAAGTGTGCAGTGCACTGGTCAAAAGTTACCTCGGCTCCCCCATTATTCCTGTCAAACAAAGTACGTAAAATACTCCAATACTTACGGAAGAAATCTTATTTAATCTATTTGGGGTAAGCTGTGCCAACTGACTGATCATCTTGTCCTTCACCAGGTCAGTTGTTGGGGAACTGTCTTTGTTTTGAGCGCCCGCAGTGAGGTACGGGTGCTGCAGCAGCTCCTGGATGCTGGGGCGGTTCCCAGGGTAGAACTGCAGACACTGTTTTAGTACATCCAGTACCTGTTTGTCTTCAATGTCTGGGAATGAAATCTTGTGGTTGGGATTGGATATGGCTGCGAGTTTTTGGAAGGGGCTGACAAGGTGTTGGAACGGCGTACGTCCATACACCAGGTTGTAAAGAATACACCCTAGTGACCACACATCTGACTTCACACCAATCTACACAAAAATAAGAGGAAAATAACAATTAAATAAATAACTTCACACCAATCTACACAAAAATAAAGAGGAAAATAACAATTAAAAAAAAAAAGACAAACTATATTTCAGTTCCATAAAACTAGTAGAGTACATGGTACTGTACCACAGTACAAAAGTATATTTAAAATTAATAACTTTGCACTAGGTAGTAAATTAACTATCACAGCATTGTTCACCACCTCCCTTTCATTCTCTACTCTTATATCTAACTTAGTGATGTTGAAAGTACAGTACCAATACTCCTAATAGAATCGAATTCAATATTTGGTGCATTTACAGAAACCCACACAAAAGACCACATGGATAGTGAAATCTGGATTCCGAATTATAATATATATAGATGTGACAGAGTAATTAGGTCAAGTGGAGGAGTAGGTCTGTACATTAAAGAGGAGCTGGCATGCACAGAGCTCCTGAACTTGTCCAATGAGGTGGTAGAGGTACTTGGAATCACTGTAGAAAATATTAATCTACTAATTATTTTAATATACAAACCGCCAGATGCAACAGTTGAGGAATTCACTGAACAGATCCACAAAATAGAGAATATCCTTGATAACCTAGCAAACCCAGTACCAGATATTATATGCCTTGGAGACTTCAATCTACCCAGTTTAAAATGGAGAATAGTAAACAATAACATTATAGCAGGAAACCAACCTGGAAATAACCAACCACAGGTCAGAGAACTACCGAAATTCTGTGGCAAATTCTCGCTCAGTCAGCAGATTGTATAACCAACTAGGAATGAAAACACGCTGGACCTGATATTCACGAACAATTATGAGCTAGAGACATTACTGTCTCGGACACTACATGCTCGAACCATAAGCTCATTGAAGTGCAAACTAACATTAATAACAGTAGTAGGCCCAAGAAAAACAACAAGCAAGAAGGGTTATTCAATAAATTCAATTTTAATAATAAAAGGATAGACTGGGAGAAAATAAACAGGGAACTTACAAACATTCAATGGGAAAATGTTCCAAGAAATAAAAATCCTACACAAGGAATAGAAAAACTGACTTCTGAAGCATATGAAGTCTGTCTGAAACATGTTCCTTTGAGGAAAGCCAGAAAGAGGTCCAGGGTAGAAAGAGAATGCAGACGACATTACAAAAGAAGGAAGAAATTTACGGAAATGCTTAAGCAGACACGACTCTCCATACAAAGAAGAAATAATTTAAACAGGGAGATGGAAGAAATCGAACAGAGAATGAAGCATTCCTATCAGACTGAAGAAAGACAACTAGAACAGAAAACAATTCAAGAAATAAAGAAAAACCCAAAATATTTCTTCACATATGCTAAATCAAAAGCAAAAACCACTGCCAGTATTGGACCTATTCGTATTAGTGAAGGTTCATACACTGAGGATGACACAGAAATTAGTGAAATCCTAAAAAAGCAGTATGAGGACATGTTTAGCCCTCCGATACACAGCATGAAAGTGGAAGATTCGAACAACTTTTTTATGAGTGATATCCAAACACCTCTAAATATAACTGATATCAACACGAGCGTGACAGATTTTGAAAGAGAAATTGACAATATGCCCATGCACTCAGCCCCAGGTCCAGACTCATGGAATTCAATATTTATAAAGAAATGCAAAGTGCCAGTAGCACAGGCCCTCAGTATAGTGTGGAGGAAGAGCTTGGACACGGGAGAGATACCAGATGTGCAGAAAGCAGCAGACATAGCCCCTCTAATACAAGGGAGGTAGCAAAGCATTGGCAAAGAATTACAGACCAATTGCACTAACGTCTCACATAATAAAAGTATTTGAGAGAGTGATCAGGAGTCAGGTCACTAGATTTATGGAAACCAATGACCTCCACAATCCAAACCAACATGGATTTAGAGCAGGAAGATCATACCTCTCACAGCTACTTGACCATTATGACAAAATCACTGAGGCATTAGAAGAAAAACAGAATGCAGATGTTGTATACACAGACTTTGCAAAGGTATTCGACAAATGTGACCATGGAGTGATTGCACACAAAATGAGGTCAATGGGTATAACTGGTGAAGTAGGATGCTGGATACTCAATTTCCTGTCGAACAGAACACAAAGAGTAACAGCCAATTAAGTAAAATCGAGTCCGAGGGCAGTTAAAAGTTCTGTACCTCAAGGTACAGTCCTTGCACCACTGCTGTTCCTTATTCTCATATCAGATATAGACAAAAATACAAGTCACAGCTTTGTGTCATCCTTTGCAGATGATACAAAAATCAGCATGAAAATTACCTCTGCTGAAGACATTGAAAAACTACAGACAAACATTAACAAAGTTTCGATTGGGCAGCAGAAAATAACATGATGTTTAACGGTGATAAATTCTAGGTACTCAGATACGGCAAAAATGAGGATCTGAAACATAATACAGGGTACAAAACACAATCGAATCTGCCCATAGTAGGAAAACAGCATGTCAAGGATTTGGGAATAATGATGTCCGACGACTTAACGTTTAGGGAGCATAACCAAGCTAGTATTGCGTCAGCCAGAAAAAATGAAGGATGGATTACGAGAACCTCCTAGTCCAGAGATCCCATCACAATGGTTGTACTCTTCAAATCACTTGTGTTGTCCCGTCTTGAGTACTGCTCAGTACTCACTTTCCCCTTCAGAGCAGGAGAGATTGCTGAAATAGTGGGAATACAGAGAACATATATGGCACGCATAGACGACATAAAGCACCTAAATTATTGGGATCGTCTAAAAGCTCTCCAAATGTACTCATTATAAAGGAGGCGAGAGAGATACCAAATAATATACACATGGAAAATACTGGAGGGACAGGTCCCAAATCTTCACAGTAAAATAACAACGTACTGGAGTAAACGATATGGAAGAAAATGCAGAATAGAACCAGTGAAGAGCAGAGGTGCCATAGGCACAAACAGAACACTGTATAAACATCAGAGGTCTGTGGTTGTTCAACGTCCTACCAGCGAGCATCAGAAATATTGCTGGAACAACCGTGGACATCTTCAAGAGAAAACTAGATTTTCTCTAAGGAGAAAATTAAAACGAATTCTCTGTTTTCTCTAAGGAGTGCTGGACCAACTGGGCTGTGGCGGGTATGTGGGCCTGTGGGCCGCTCCAAGCAACAGCCTGGTGGACCAAACTCTCACAAGTCAAGCCTGGCCTCGGGCCGGGCTTGGGGAGTAGAAGAACTCCCAGATCCCCATCAAGCAGATATCAAGCAGATATCAAGCAGATATCAAGCAGATACCAGAATGTACAACAGTAAGCATAATTTACACCCAAATACTCATTCACTTGCCTCAAACCTCATTTGTCTGTTAATTTAATTTACTATTTTTGCAACTTGGAATTCTCCATATAATTTCCCTATCTCTCCACTTCCACTGAGCAAGGTTACAAAAGGTATTATCTGTATGTGCACAGAAAAATTGTATTCAAAACCGGAGTTTTGTCTTCATATACACTACAAGCCAAGCCCTGAGCTTTTGAAAAATGTCACAAAAATCATACTATTACTTTTCAAGAAGGCAGATGTTCACTGGAGGCATCAAACAACAATTGGGAACAATGTTTACCCATAAGAGTTTCAAATGTTGCAAACTACCTATAACACCTTCAAGGGTTAAGATCCAAATAATAATTTGTTGCCTAAATTTTGCATCAAATACCACTTAAAGCTTTCTTTCATAAATTAGTCTACAAACCATTTCATGAGTAAAGCTTATTTTGTAATCATTCAGTTTTATATTTATTATTAATGATGGACACCCAATAAAGGTCATTTACACGTAAAATGTACGTAAACGTACGTACGTAAAAACGTACATAAAACACTCATATATAGCTAGCAAAGTATTGTATGAAATTTGTCATTTTCTTGTCAAGAATCCTGGCCATTAACCCTTTAACTGCGCAACGCGCCTGCAGGCCCAGGCTTCGGGTGCGCAACGCGCCTCCAGGTGTTTTTATTTTTCACGTTCCATTCAAAACTCCCGTGGATACATGGGGTTCACATCAGCTTCCTCATGGCTCTTGTAAACAGACGCCATCTTTAAAAAAAATCATGGTCCACATTGCCGGGTGTCAGAGCCTCAGTAGTGAGTGAGCAACCAAGACTGGCGCTCGCAGCATGAGCGCACAGCTCTGCTGTTCAGCGTGTGACCACAGCATCGCCTAATAATGTCAAAATATATATATAACCTGTATTTTTTAGCCGTGATAGTATTATAGAAGAGCCTGAATGGGATAATGACTGGGTACAATGTTCAAATATCAGTGATTCAATGCTGTTCACGATGTTCACAGCGCTAGCCACAGCACCACAGCATTATTTCGTCCATCTAGGAATCTTCAAACGACTTCTTAGGTTCCTTTTCAAAATAAACTTGTGGTCAATTATTCATTTACAGAAATTAGAGACCAGGATTGGCCCATACGAGGCAGCTGCTATCGGCCCATAAGAACATAAGAACAAAGGTAACTGCAGAAGGCCTATTGGCCCATACGAGGCAGCTCCTATTCTATAACCACCCAGTCCCACTCATATACTTGTCCAACCCGCGCTTGAAACAATCGAGGGACCCCACCTCCACCACGTTACGCGGCAATTGGTTCCACAAATCAACAACCCTGTTACTGAACCAGTATTTACCCAAGTCTTTCCTAAATCTAAACTTATCCAATTTATACCCATTGTTTCGTGTTCTGTCTTGTGTTGATACTTTTAATACCCTATTAATATCCCCTTTGGTATGTCCATTCACCCACTTGTAAACCTCTATCATGTCACCCCTAACTCTTCGCCTTTCCAGTGAATGCAACTTAAGCTTTGTTAATCTTTCTTCATATGAAAGATTTCTAATTTGGGGAATTAACTTAGTCATCCTACGTTGGACACGTTCAAGTGAATTTATATCCATTCTATAATACGGCGACCAAAACTGAACTGCATAATCTAAATGGGGCCTATACTATACATACTCGAATCTATAATAGCAAATAAAATTCGTCTTCATCTTGAAAAACATAAATTAATAATTGAGTCGCAACATGGTTTTATAAATGGCCGTTCATGTTTAACAAATTTGTTATCTTTTTATTCTAGCATTGTTGAGGCAGTTGATAGTGGTAAGGATTGCGATGTTGTGTACCTTGACTTTAGCAAAGCTTTTGATACAGTGCCACATGAAAGACTGATTAAAAAGTTAGAGTCTCATGGTATTGGGGGTGCTATATTAAGCTGGATTAGGGCATGGCTATACCAAAGGAAACAGAGAGTTAGTATAAATGGAGTCAAGTCAGAGTGGGAAAATGTTGTAAGTGGGGTGCCTCAGGGCTCTGTCCTGGGACCTCTGTTGTTTATAATATATATAAATGATTTAGATTCAGGTTTGAGTAGCAACATTTGCAAATTTGCCGATGATACGAAAATCAGTAGGGAAATTAATTCGGAGGAGGACTCGCTATCACTTCAAGTTGATCTAGATAGGGTTTTGAAATGGTCGAAGGATTGGCAGATGCAGTTTAATGCTGATAAATGTAAAGTTCTGAAGTTAGGTAATGATGATAGGGTTACAAGATACGAGCTAGATGGTGTTGAGACTGCGAAGTCGAATTGCGAAAGGGATCTGGGAGTTATGATTAGCAAGAATTTAAAACAAAAGGATCAATGCATAAATGTTCGTAATAAGGCAAATCGGACACTTGGATTTATTAATCGCAGCGTTAGTAACAAGACACCTGGTGTGGTTCTCAAGCTATATCTTGCTCTAGTTAGGCCCCATTTAGATTATGCAGTTCAGTTTTGGTCGCCATATTATAGAATGGATATAAATTCACTTGAACGTGTCCAGCGTAGGATGACTAAGTTAATTCCCCAAATTAGAAATCTTTCATATGAAGAAAGATTAACAAAGCTTAAGTTGCAATCACTGGAAAGGCGAAGAGTTAGGGGTGACATGATAGAGGTTTACAAGTGGGTGAATGGACATAACAAAGGGGATATTAATAGGGTATTAAAAGTATCAACACAAGACAGAACACGAAACAATGGGTATAAATTGGATAAGTTTAGATTTAGGAAAGACTTGGGTAAATACTGGTTCAGTAACAGGGTTGTTGATTTGTGGAACCAATTGCCGCGTAACATTGTGGAGGTGGGGTCCCTCGATTGTTTCAAGCATGGGTTGGACATGTATATGAGTGGGATTGGGTGGTTATAAATAGGAGCTGCCTCGTATGGGCCAACAGGCCTTCTGCAGTTGCCTTTGTTCTTATGTAATTGGCCGATAGTTTGACGCAAGTGATCTATCTCCTTTCTTAAAAATTGGTACCACATTAGCTACCTTCCATGACTCTGGCACTCTGCCTGACTCTATTGATATATTAAATATGGTAAACAGTGGCTCGGAAAGCTCCTCTTTGCATTCTTTAAGCACCCTGGCAAACACTTCATCCGGCCCTGGGGATTTGTTTGGTTTTAGTTTTTCTAATTGTTTAATTACATCCTCCCTGGTAACTGCTAAACTTGTCAACCTGTCCTCATCCCCACCCACATAGACTTGTTCGGCTGAAGGCATATTGTTAAGTTCTTCTTTAGTAAATACAGATATAAAATATTTGTTAAAAATACTACTCATCTCCTTGTTATTATCCGTTATTTGACCTGTCTCAGATTTTAATGGACCTATCCTTTCCCTAGTCTTAGTTCGATATAACTGAAAAAACCCTTTAGGATTTGACTTTGCTTGCTCTGCTATGCAAACTTCATAGTTTCTTTTTGCTTTCCTAATCTCTTTTTTAACATTTCTAACCAGTTGTATGAATTCCTGTTCTAACCTGACTTCCCCATTCTTAATCCTTTTGTACCAAGCTCTCTTTTTACCTATAAGGTTCTTTAAATTATTTGTTATCCACTTTGGGTCATTAGTATTCGATCTATTCAATTTGTATGGTATACTACGTTCCTGTGCTTTGTTTAGAATATTCTTAAATAAGTTATATATTAAATCCACATCGAAATCCCCTTTTACGTCACCTGTCGCTGGGTTCATGTCTCGCTCTAAGACCGGCCCACACCCCATACCCAAGACTTTCCAATCTATTTGACCCAAAAAATTTCTTAGGCTATTAAAATCAGCTTTTCGAAAATCTGGCACTTTAACAGAATTTTCTCCTACAAGTCTATTCCATTCTATGCTAAATCTGATAACTTTGTGATCACTGTTCCCTAGCTCACTCCCTATTTCGATGTCATTAATTTGTGTTTCCCTGTTAGTTAACACTAAATCTAAAATATTATTTTCCCGCGTTGGTTCCTTAATGTGTTGGGTAAGAAAGCAATCGTCAATTAATTCTAGAAAATCTTCTGCTTCACTATTCCCTGATTTGTGCACCCAGTTTATTCCACTAAAATTAAAGTCACCCATGACATAAATACTGTTAGATCTAGATGCTCTAGATATTTCATCCCATAGATGCTTTGCTTCAATTCTGTCTAAATTTGTTGGCCTATATATAGCTCCTATTATAATATTATTTGCTTTTTCGTTTAATTCTATCCAAATAGTTTCTGTGTGGGGCTCAGTTTTGATTCCCTCTTTGAGACTACATTTCAAATTGTCCCTAACATATATGGCTACTCCCCCTCCTCGTCTAATATATCTATCTGTGTGAAATAGTTTAAATCCATTTATCTGATATTCAGCTAATAGTTCTCTATTTTCTACATTCATCCACATTTCGGTAAGTGCAATAATATCTATTTTTTCTGTGCAGACAAGAGCATTTAATTCATTAATTTTATTTCTTAGACTTCTACTGTTAGTGTAATATATCCTAAGTGAATTGTTATTTTGAGGCCCTTTTCTTTCCCTGATCATTTTGCCAATTCTTTTCTCCCACGAACACATACTTTTATTACCTCCTTCCTCCATATCAATTCCCATACCACTATCTACATAAGAACATAAGAACATAAGAACAAAGGTAACTGCAGAAGGCCTATTGGCCCATACGAGGCAGCTCCTATTCTATAACCACCCAATCCCACTCATATACTTGTCCAACCCGTGCTTGAAACAATCGAGGGACCCCACCTCCACAATGTTACGCGGCAATTGGTTCCACAAATCAACAACCCTGTTACTGAACCAGTATTTACCCAAGTCTTTCCTAAATCTAAACTTATCCAATTTATATCCATTGTTTCGTGTTCTGTCCTGTGTTGATACTTTTAATACCCTATTAATATCCCCCCGGTTATGTCCATTCATCCACTTGTAAACCTCTATCATGTCACCCCTAACTCTTCGCCTTTCCAGTGAATGCAACTTAAGCTTTGTTAATCTTTCTTCATATGAAAGATTTCTAATTTGGGGAATTAACTTAGTCATCCTACGCTGGACACGTTCAAGTGAATTTATATCCATTCTATAATATGGCGACCAAAACTGAACTGCATAATCTAAATGGGGCCTAACTAGAGCAAGATATAGCTTGAGAACCACACCAGGTGTCTTGTTACTAACGCTGCGATTAATAAAACCAAGTGTCCGATTTGCCTTATTACGAACATTTATGCATTGATCCTTTTGTTTTAAATTCTTACTAATCATAACTCCCAGATCCCTTTCGCAATCCGACTTCGCAATCACAACACCATCTAGCTCGTATCTTGTAACTATCATCATTACCTAACCTCAGAACTTTACATTTATCAGCATTAAACTGCATCTGCCAATCCTTTGACCATTTCAAAACCCTATCTACAATAGTTTATCTATTGTAGTTAGTTATCTACTAATAGTTTAAACCCAAACAAACACCTCTAACCACTGGTTCCAACGAGTTCGCAACAGCAACAACCCTAGCCCTCGATAGATGCACCCCATCACGAGCATACATTTCATTTCTACCATAGAAGCGTTCCCAGTTGTCTATGAAAGATATTGCATTTGATTTGCAATATCTTTCCAGCCGGCAATTGACACCAAGTGCCCTCGACATCCATTCATTTCCCACTCCCTTTCTTGGAAGAATGCCACATATGATCGGGATTCCTCCCTTGCTCCTAACTAATTCAATGGCTGTCCTAAATCTCTGTATTAGTTCCTCACTCCTAACTCGCCCAACATCATTACCCCCTGCACTAATACAAATAATGGGTTTGTTCCCATTTCCCGTCATAATATCATTCATGTTTTCAACAATATCACCAATTCCAGCTCCCGGATAGCAAACCCTTAATCTGTTCCCCCTATCTCTGGCACAAAACGTTCTGTCTAAATACCTCACCTGGGAATCTCCCACAACCAAAATTCGCTTCGGTACCGCCTTAACTTTCTGAGCAGCCTGAGGGGCCTGCGCTCCGCCGTTCCTCGCTGATTTCCTCGCTGCAGGCACACTACAGCACTCGTCCTCCAACACGGCAAATGAATTTGCCATCCTTAGGGCGTCTGTAGGCGGCCTTGTCAAGGTCTTCTTAAGACCCATCTTTCACTACTCTCCACGATGAGGTCTCGTCAACACTGGTCTCCTCAAAGGAGATACGAGGCAGCTGCTATCGGCCCATACGAGGCAGCTGCTATCGGCCCATACGAGGCAGCTGCTATTGGCCCATATGAGGCAGCTGCTATCGGCCCATACGAGGCAGCTGCTATTGGCCCATATGAGGCAGCTGCTATTGGCCCATATGAGGCAGCTGCTATTGGCCCATAGGAGGCAGCTGCTATTGGCCCATAGGAGGCAGCTGCTATTGGCCCATAGGAGGCAGCAGCTATTGGCCCATAGGAGGCAGCTGCTATTGGCCCATAGGAGGCAGCTGCTATTGGCCCATAGGAGGCAGCAGCTATTGGCCCATAGGAGGCAGCAGCTATTGGCCCATAGGAGGCAGCTGCTATTGGCCCATAGGAGGCAGCTGCTATTGCCCCATAGGAGGCAGCTGCTATTGGCCCATACGAGGCAGCTGCTATTGGCCCATACGAGGCAGCTGCTATTGGCCCATACGAGGCAGCTGCTATTGGCCCATACGAGGCAGCTGCTATTGGCCCATACGAGGCACCTGCTATTGGCCCATACGAGGGACCTGCTGTTGGCCCTTACGAGGCACCTGCTGTTGGCCCATACGAGGCACCTGCTATTGGCCCATACGAGGCACCTGCTATTGGCCCATACGAGGCACCTGCTATTGGCCCATACGAGGCACCTGCTATTGGCCCATACGAGGCACCTGCTATTGGCCCATACGAGCTATTTTGGTGAGGGATGTGACGTAATTGTAGCATCGTCTGCTGTCTGCTGTGTGATTTCTCATGCAGTGTATGATGGCCACTGTACTGTTTGGACACAATACCAGCTTACTTGCATAGTTCTAGTAAATAAAACAAGTAGATAAGTATATATAACATGTGTAAATAGTGTAATAAAAACAATGACAGTATGGTGGGAGGAGCTAAGTTGGCGAGTAAGATGTTGGAGTGAGGGAGGGCCTGTGTGGCTGTGGCTACTCACACTCGCAATGTTCTGAATGTGTTGATGTATATAGTGTGTGACAGTGTATAGTCTGTAAATAGATTGTGTATATACATAAATTAGCATGATACATGGTAAATATGTGCAAGATATGTGTACACAAGTGTCATGCACGTAACAGTGTCCTTGGACAGTACGGATGTTTCACTACCATAATGTAGTGTACGTGTTCATTATACATCGGATTAGCACGTAAAAACAAATAAAATGTATTTGGAATTGTGCACAAAAAATGAACAAAAATATATTCGCGGCAACTCGCGAGCCCCACCCCGGGCGCCCCACCGGCCCCGAGAGCATACTGCTCTGGCGCACGGGGAATGATGATGTCACGCCCCACCTTTCGGACCCCATAGCAGCCAAAGTAATAACAATTTCTCGTTGCTATACCCATATACAGAGAGGGGTTTTTGACACTTTCAGAAGAAAAAAAGAATTTTTTCCCGAGGTTTCATTTCTTGCGCACTGGGGGGGGGGTGTCATATTTATAGGCCACGCAGTTAACCCTTAAATGGCGCATAGCTATATACCATTTGACACCCACAGGCGCATACAAAAAAAAAAAAAAAAAAATTTTTCTTCCTAACCTGTTACTTTGTGTTCACTGATCATGGGAAAAATAATAAAAAAATCGTAAGTGGCATATATTGCCCACTATAGGGCGGGGAAGTGTGGCAAAAATCAGGCGCTGACTGAGCGTGCGTCCCAGGCGGTCTGTTGATCGCCAGCTGTCAGGCCGGAGTTTCCACAAAGAGATAACTACCTAATTATTTCAATGTCTCTGATTGATTTTTCGTAGTTTTTTTGCTGTAATATTATTCAATAGTGTGTAGTGTGATATATTTATATAATAAAATGAGTGAATCATCGCTGTACTCAAAAATATGGTGTGCATATTGTTGATTCAATTATGTTCATCAAACAGTAAAAATACTTTGTCGGTTATTACACTATATACATAGGTTATATATAAGTATCTGCATGTTTTGTTCACCATGACAAACCACTAAGTTGGTATGCTGAGTGGCAGTGGCAGGCAGTGACTGGCTGCCACTCCCTCCCTCACCTCACCTGACTTGCCACCATTCTCCACCCACCATACTGTTTTTTCTTTTATATACAGACGTTATATATAAGTATTTACATGTTTTGTTCACCATAACTGTACATCTAAGCTTTTATGGTGAGTAAAGGCAGAGAGACATAGCTACTCACACAGTCAGCTGGTGGCGGCCGCCCTCAAGGCCAGACGCACTAATATTTCTACTACAACAATACTGTTTGTGGTGTTATTACGCTATATACACACATTATATATAAATATCTACCCGTGTTATTCACCATACTTGTACAAGTAAACTGGTATGGTGCCCAAAGACCATCGTGGTCATCAGTAAACAACATGATAAGTCCTGCAGACGACGCTCCACCCTCACCAAAATGGCGGCTCCCAATCTCCTACTCTCGCTGTTATCTCACACTATACACACGTTATATATAAGTATCTACATTTGTGTTCACCATGGCGAACCACTAAGCTGGTATGGTGAGTGCAGTCAATAAAAGGTGGCCACACACACACACACTCAAAAGACAACGCCACCATCCTCCCTCCCACAGCATTACTCCTCCCTCCATGGCGCACAGCGCCAAATATCACCACAATCCTGCTATTATCAGAACCCTGGTCAGTTTTATCACAGTCAGGGGTCTTCTGTAATAATATCATCGCTACATAATAGCATGAACAAGTATATTATGGCATTTTTAGGCGATGCTGTGGTCACAAGCTGAACAGCAGTGCTGTGAGCTCATGCTGCGTGCGTCAGGCTTGGTAGCTGACTCAATACTGAGGCCCCTAACACCCAGGAGTTTGGCCCACGATTTTTAAAAAAAATGGCGTCTGTTTACAAGAGCCCTGATGAAGGTGTGGTGAACCCTGTGTATCCGCGGGCCGTTTAAATCTTGCGTAGTACTCCAAAGTATCACATAATGCGATGCGCAATTTACTGCAAGTCAGTCAAAGCATCATATGATGCGATGCGCAATTGAAGGGTTAAAGGGTTAACCCAGTCACTGCAGAAAAAGCATCTTACTATTAGAATTTATACTGGCATTCATTCACCTGTGTACCTCTGCCATTACATCAATTTCCAGGGTCTTTTTTCTTTAACAAATGCAACTAGTGGAGTCTTGATTAACAAATTTAATCCGTTCCAGCACCGAGCTCGTCATGTGAAACGCTCGTCTTTCGAAACGAATTTCCCCGTTTAAAATAATGGAAATAACTAACACTTTGGCGTACCCCGCGCGCCACCCCTCAACTGTGCGATATGGGACCCAGGGTGTCACGGGAGCGCGCGTAAATTCTGAAAAGTGTATACTCTCTTCAACTTTGTCACCTTAATTCTCGTCCTACGAGATTAAATTTTGTATCATTGTGTTCGCAATAGAATTCTCTACAGCACTAATGCATATAAACTCCAAAAGCCCGGCTAATTACCCGCAGCAAACAAAGTGCGAACGAGTTACCCAGGAGCGCGCAAACGCGATAATATGTTTTCACTATTTTCACTCTGGTCACCTCAATTTTCGTCCTAGGTCTTTCATTTTGGTCTCAATGGGTTCACAATTGAATTCTCTAGAGGAACATTAGCATATAAAATAAAAAACCTGGTCACGCTCCAACCGCCGACGAGTTGAAGACGGGTCACGCGTTAGCCGCAAGCGAGCGCGTGCCTTCCAGCTACACTGCCAATTCCCGCTTTTTTCTAGCTTTTCTTTCGCAATTTTCTTCCTGGAAGGGCCTTGTTTATGATCACTATCCATCGTGGAGTAAGCGTAGATAGTTTCTAAAGCCGCAGTAAGAAATATAGCCACGGAAAATAGCCGAAATGTACACACGTTTGAGATGCGAGGGGAGGCAACATTGGTTACAACAATGGAGCGAAAACAATGGGCCCACGGCGTGTGCCAAGCCGCCTGAGGGCCACGAGGCTCAACAAAGAAAATGGAAAGACATCGGCGCGCATTTTAAAACCAGTCCCAAAAAAATCGGATAAAAACCTGATTTTTGGCGATTATTTAAAGTGGATGACGCAATGCTGCATCATCCCCGGTATTACCGACAGTAAACGGATGACGCAATGCTGCGTCATGCCCGGGCGAAAGTGTTAATCCATTCCACCACCGAAAAACATTATGATATTCGATTTTTTAAATAACGGAGCAACCTACATGACATACACTGAACAAACCTTTCTGATTTTTCTCTTTTCAAATTTGGTCAATTTTTTTTTTATCAATAATGGAAGCGCCTACCTGACATACACTGAACAAACCTTTTTGACATTTGTTCACATTTGAATTTTTTTCTATTTTTTTTTTCTGAAAGGAAAAAAAAAAGCTTTGCAACACTACAGCAGTCATCCCTTTACATCCCAGCTTTATTAGCATCTTCAAAAAAAAAAAAAAAAAAAAAAAAAATTATTTGCATCATCAGAGGTGTCTGAGAATTTGCGAGAACCAGTGGGAACGCTAGGAAGCACCAAATGGTTTTCTCGTTAACCACCGTGCTGCGCCGAGTTTATTGTGAAATTCCCCGTGCGCATGAAATAAAGTGTTCTTTATTTCAAAAATTCAAAAATTCTTTTTTCTTCGTAAACTGATAAATTCCCTTCCCTGAACATGTCTATGTAAAAATAAATACCAAATTCCCCTTACTTTGGCTGTGGGGACGTGGACAAGGTGCGCTGTGACGTCATCAGGGTCACGCGGGCCATTCAAGCACCGGGTGTTGCTACAAATATATTTTCAATTATTTGTTTTATGTATTTCCAATGCAGTTTTATTTGTTTTTTTTTTATTGTACAGTATATGATGTATATTTGTATCCTTTACAATATGTATACAGTAGAATGTTCATAATGTTCCATGGAACTGTGATACATGTGTCAGTAATGTGTCCACAATAAATGTTTGTCACAATATTACTTATTAAAAATTCACTAAAATTACAATACTGTACAGTTTCACACACTATTTACACAGCAACACACTGTATTACACACTCAGTACTTCGGAAGTGAGTAATAATCAACGAAGTAGACCATGGTGCACAGCGCGACTTTGCTCTCGTTGCACCAGGTACAGATAAATTCTGTGTTTTCTTTCTTCATTCTGTGTGCTTGCAAGTAACGCACTCACATACACCCTTGGTTTTAGTACTTGTAGGTTGTATGTAGCCAAGTTTGTAAAGCATAAGGTAGTACTGAAAAGATTATAGGAAAAGATCAATTTGTAAGGCAGTCTTGAAAAGATCACTTTGTATGGTCCCACACAGGAAAGATTCAGTTAGCCTCAAAGAGTGTCTGTCAGTCAGGAAGAGATTCAGGTATTCTTGAAAATATCCATGGAAAACACCACCATGGAAGCCGCTAACACTGTTCATTTATGCTACTTGTATCAGATGCATCATCACTGAACGCAGAAAACGATTCATCTATGCATCGTCTAAATAAATTGGAGATAGTAAGTAATTATCAAAAGAAGGCACCAAACCGGGAAGGCTATGTAGCACCATCAAATACGCAAAATAATCAGAGGGCGCTAAATATCACCAAGGATGCCAATACGAGAACAAAAACGCATAAGGCGAACGATATCAAAAGTATCCGAGTCACCAAGAATTCTATCGAGGGACAGGTGACCGCGAGGGGCGGTCGGAAAGCAAGACACACGCTCGTCCTGGAAGTCAGGACATTCAAGAAGGACATGCACGACCGTAAGAGGGACAATGCAACTAGGACAATAAGGAGCAGGGCGGCGCTCCATCAAGGGACCATGGGTTAAGCGAGTATGGCCAATACGCAACCTCGCCAGAGCTGTTTCCCACCGCCGGTTTCGGTGGAAGGAGGACGGCCACGAGGAAACACAACATTTAAGAGTACGTAGCTTGTTACCAGTACCAGACAACCAAGAAGCCTGCCAACGGGTAAGGACTGAGGAATGGATAACCGGGTAAAAGTCGGAATACGGAATGCCTTTACGAGAGATGGGACAAGAGCGGACAGCTTCCTTAGCGGCAGCATCCGCACGCTCATTTAAAGACACACCAATATGGCTGGGAACCCAACAAAACTCAACCGACTTAAATTTACTGTGAACGAGAAACAGCCAATGCTGGATCTCGACAACTACTGGATGAACCGGATTAAAGGACCCGAGAGCCATGAGGGCACTACGAGAGTCAACAACAACCACAAAGGAAGACTGACAACGAGAAAGCAGGAGACGAAGAGCATAGAGAATAGCATAAAGTTCCGCTGTAAAGATGCTAGTCTCCGGAGGCAAGCGACACATATAAGTGCGATCAGGAAAAAACAACAGAGTAGCCAACACCGTCCGCTGACTTAGACCCATCGGTGAAGACAGAAACGGAGCGGGAGTGAGAAGAAAAGTGCTCGAGGAAAAGGCGTTTTAGAACCGTAGGAGGGGTAAAAGCTTTAGTGATACGGGTCAAGGAAGTACAAAACCGCGGAAGAGGGACCCTCCACGGGGGCAAAGAAGGAACAACACGGGGAGAAACATCAAAAATACGAACGGAGAGAGAATCCTGTAGGCGAGATAACCGGACAGAAAGAGGGAGGCGGTGAAGAGGAACAGGAACCACAGGAGGGGTAAAAGTTAAAGCACGACAGAGGCGAGAGGAAGGATGTTGCAAGGACCGCGCAAGATAGCGAAGACAGTAGCGATCACGGCGGTCCTGGAGAGACAGGAAGCCAGTGTCAACATACAAGCTAAGGATGGGAGTCGAACGAAAAGCACCAGAACTGAGGCGCAACTTAGTATGGTGCAAAGCATCAAGACGGCGAAGAGTAGAAGGAGAAGCAGACGAGTAAGCAGGGCAACCATAATTGAGCTTAGACAGGACGAGAGAGGAATGTAAAGCAAGGAGAGTGCGCCTATCTGCCCCCCAAGAAGTATGGGACAAGACCCGAAGGAGGGTAAGGGCCTTAGAGCACTCAACACGGAGGTAAGAGATATGGGGAGACCAAGACAAACGAGTGTCAAGGAATAACCCCAAAAGCTTCGCGGAATCTTTGTATTCAAGGGGATGACCATAAAGTGACAAAGAGGGACGAAGAACAACCCGTTTCCGCGTAAAAGTCATGGCACAAGTCTTAGAAGTAGAGAACTTGAAGCCATGACCTGTGGCCCAAGACGACACGGCATCAATTGCAAGTTGAAGCCGGCGTTGAAGGAGAGGCGAATCATCACCCTGACAACAAAGGGTAAGATCATCGACATAGAGAGCGGAGAAGACACCAGAAGGAAGAGAGGAAAGAAGACCATTGAGGGCAACCAGAAAAAGAGTAGTGCTCAGAACACTACCCTGGGGCACACCTTCGTATTGCTGAAAAGAGGGAGAGAGAGCGGTACCAAGGCGCACCCGAAAGGAACGACGAGAGAGGAAGCTGCAGAGAAAGAGAGGGAGATGACCACGAAGGCCAAAAGAATGAAGTTGAGATAGGATATGATAACGCCAAGTGGTGTCATAAGCCTTTTCTAGGTCAAAAAGGACGGCAACAACGGAGGTCTTCGCAGCAAAAGCAGTACGAATATAGACCTCCAAGTTCACCAGGACATCTGTCATGCTGCGGCACTTGCGGAAACCAAATTGAGAAGGGGAGAGGAGGTGATGGTGTTCCAGGAACCACATCAGACGAATGTTAACCATACGTTCAAAGAGTTTGCAGACGCAACTTGTGAGAGCAATAGGGCGAAAGTCCTTAGGGGAAGTACCCAGAGACCCCGGTTTGCGAACAGGGAGGACAACGGCATCGAGCCAGTCCTCAGGGACTGACGACGACTCCCAGATCCGATTATACAGACTCAGTAAATACTGAGATGTGCTCGGAGGGAGATGGCGAAGCATCTCATAATGAATACCATCGGAGCCCGCCGCCGTAGAACCGCAGAGGGCCAGGGCAGAATGAAGTTCAGAGAGAGAGAAGGGATCATTATAGGGAAGCTGAAGATGAGTGCAGAAATCTAAAGGACGAGACTCAAGGACAGGTTTACGAAGAAGGAAAGATTGGGGAAGATGAAGACCAGAGCTAACAGAAGAAAAGTGGGAACCCAGTTCGGAAGCGACCTGCAACGGGTCCGCCACAAGAGTATCATGGAGGTGAAGGACCGGTGAAACATCGGGAACGAACTTACCCGCTATCTTGCGGATACGCTTCCAGATCTGGGCCAGAGGGGTCTCGGACGTAATTGTTGAGACATAAGATGCCCAACATTCACGTTTAGCTGTACGGATGGCCCTACGGGCCACCGCACTCACTTTCCGAAAGAAAAGAAAAGAATCGGTCGTCTGCCTACGGCGGTGCCTCTTTCAGGCTGCACGCTTACAGCGGACAGCCCGAGCACAGTCCGCATTCCACCAGGGAACGCACTTCCGTGGACCCCGAGAGGAAGAGCGAGGAATAGAGCGGAGGGCAGCGTTGAAGACAGTGTCATGAAAAAGGAGGAGAGCGCGAGAGAGAGGCAGAAGGGAGAGGTCAGAGAGAGCAGCACTGAGGGTAAATAGGGTCCAGTCTGCCTTAGCAAACTGCCACCTAGGGAAAGAGAGGGAAGGGCGAAAAGAGAAAAAGGAAACAAGGATGGGGAAATGATCACTTCCATGGAGGTCATCAAGAACCTGCCACGTGAAATCTAAGTAAAGAGAAGAAGAGCAGAGAGAAAGATCAAGACAAGAAAGGGTGCGAGTCCGAGAGTCCAAATGAGTGGGCTCACCAGAATTCAGAAGAGACAGGGAAGAAGAGAGGAGAAACGGCTCAAGGAGGCGACCCCGGGTGTTGGTCAGAACGTCACCCCAAAGAGAATGACGACAATTGAAGTCACCCAGCAGGAGCACAGGCTCCGGCAAGGAGTCTAGGAGGTGTTTCAAATCAGGAAGAGAGAGCGGGACACTCGGTGGGAGATAAATGGAACAAACAGTGTACCATTTCCCCATAAAGATACGAGCAGCAGAACAATGGAGAGGCGAAGGAAAAAGTAAAGGAACAAAGGGAACATCAGCCCGAATCAAGAGAGCAGAAGAATTAGAAGCCCCAGCAATGGCTGGGGGGGGGGGGGGGAGAGAGAGAGAGAGAAAGGAATAGCCACGAAAACGACCAAGACGAGCACCAAGCATTGGCTCCTGGAGACAGACACAAAGGGGCGAAAACCGCGAAATCAGAAGTTGGAGTTCGAGGAAATTGGCGTAATAACCTCGAACGTTCCATTGAAGAATGGACAACGACGAGAAGAGAAAGGACAAAAACAGAGAACAAGGAAGAAACAAAGGCGAAAGAGCAACAGAGCACGTTAAAGAATATCAGGGTCGGGATCAGGGTCAGCAAAGTCAGGGTTAGGGGGCATGGGTAAACTGAGCAAAGACGGAGGGAAGGAAACGGGAGAACAGATCAGAGGTGGGCGGGCAGGGTCCGGAGGAGGAGGAGGAGGAGGAAAAGGAGGAGACAACAGAGAGGAGCAGTCAAGGACAGCAGCAGGAAGAGGGGGAGTAGAAAGAGGGGAGCGCACCCCAGCAAGAGCAGCAACCGAAAGGGAAGCAGGGGCCAAAGAAACCTCCATAGCAGGAACAGGGGGCGCAAGCACTGAAACGGGAGGGGAAGGAGCAACAGAGCCAGAAGGAGGAGCTGAGGAAGAAAGCGAAGCCTTCTTACCCGCCGGGGAAGAGGAAGGAGAGGAGCCAGGCTTACGCTTCTGACTTAAAGAGACCGGTGTCCCAGCAACTACGTACCGGGCAACGGATTCCAGTGTCTCAACAGGAGAAGCCGAACGAGAGCACACACGACGGCCGTTAGGAGAGCGATGGACATCCGCCCGCACCGACAGGCGGTGGGGAGAGCCGATAGATGGAGGAAGAGGATGGGAAGGAGGATCGGAGGGGGACGAGGAAGAAGACACAGAAGACACGACAGACCGGGTAGAAGGAAGGGGAACCCCAGACAGAGGACCAGGAGGAGGATCCTTCGGGAGAGAACCCAAAGGAACAGAGGAGGGGGCAGTGGGCGCATCAGGGTCCAAGGCCCGGAAACGGTTGTGAGTCTGAGGAAGGCGGGAAGGACGAGGAGAGGAAGAGCGCAACACAAGAGCATAAGAGATATTAGCATAAGGCGGGAGCCGGCGAACCTGGCGCCTCGCCTCAGGAAAAGATAAACGCTCCCGGTGCTTCAGGTTGAGGACGGCTGCCTCAAGCTTGTAATGGACACACGCACGGGAGAAGGTAGGATGGGCCTCACCGCAGTTGAGGCAACGAGCCTGGGGAGAAGTGCACTCCGACTTAGAGTGACCTTCGCCACCACACAAAGGACAGAGAGAGACAGTCCCGGAGCAGCGGAGGGCACCATGCCCAAACCTCCAGCACTTGTTGCAGAGCCGAGGAGAAGGAATGTACTCCTGGACAGAGCACCTGGCACCAGCAAGAATGACAGAGGGTGGAAGGGTCCTACCATCAAAGGTAATCTTCACAACCCGGAGGGGTTGACGGCGACTACCACGAGGGGGACGAGTAAACGTGTCCACCTGGAGAATAGAATGGCCCTGGGCAGCGAGGATATGTCGAATATCGTCGTGGCAGTCGCGCAGGTCCCGAACACCGGTCGCAACATGGGGCGGGAGCAAAATAGTGCCAACACTGGCATTCAACTGAGCGTTCTTCGAGACCCGAACGGGGGTCTCGCCAAGGCAGGATAAGGCAGCCAAGCGGGAAGCAGCATCCTGAGAAGGAGCAGCAACGACACGTGTACCGAGACGAGTGGGGTTGAAAGTAATGGAGGCATCCACGGAATCAATGAGATGTCGATGGAGGGAGAAATCGTCAGGAGGCGCAGAATCAAGAGGGACCAAACAAGGCTTGATAGGTAGCAGAACTGGAAGGAATCGAGCGAGGGCGGCCGTGACGAGGACGGCGGTGAGAACCCCCAGAGAGGGGTTAAAAGGCGCAGTAGTTACAACTAGAGAAGGAGCCGCGCCAGGGGACGAGGTAGTCACCACTGGGGGCTTGGGGCTCGACCCAACCACAGAGGAGGGAGGGGAGCCAGGGGAAGGAGTCAGAGAGGCCAAAGGAGGAGCAAGGTCGGGGCCCAATGCAGCGGAGGCTACAGAGCCCGGTCTTCCAATACGGACCGACTCGGGGGCTTGGTCGCCCACCCCACGAGCCTGAGAAGGTAAGCCAGAAGCAGCCGAAACAGGGGTTATCATCTTGACGAAAAGAAGAATTCATTCACAAATGTGCCCCCACACCCACCATGGAGCCACAATTAGAGGCAGGACACCCAACAAGAAGCTATCGCCGATCTTGTCGGGGCCTCCTAGGGGTGCGTCGTGAGTATACGCCCCACAAACGCCACCTTAAGAAACCGACAGTCCGTCGAGATCGGGTTCAGTGACGAAAGGGGGATTGACAATAAAGGGTTCCCCTCGCTCTCGACGTCGGGTTCTACAGTTCTACGGGTGCAAGAGTATGCCTCCTCAAGCACCCGGGTGTCAAAATAGAAGAAGTCCAAGGGAAGAACCAGAACGAGCAAAAGGTCGGCAGGAAACGGCAAGCAGATTGGAGAAGAGGGGGGAGAAAAACGAAACAGAAGGAAAAGGAAAAGATGCCCAACAGAATTGGAGAGGACGGCAGCAGGAGCACAAGGCTAGAAAAGGACAGAGGACTGTCCCAAGGAGCATCACACTCCGGCAGCCGCCCACGAAGCCCCCACACGGTGACAACGAGCTGAGCGGGGAGGGGGTAAATTGGAGATAGCATAGGATTGCAAGTGTGACGCTCAGAGCAACAACTGGATACGCTCGCTGCATCGTCCTCATAGGTGCTGTATCACATGCATCCGATCTTCGTGTTAGGTCCTTATTGCACCTATCTTCACCAATATTATGACCCTTATGTTCTTCAAACAATAAGGTTTGGATTTCACTGACAGAGCGTTATCTTTCAACACCGCGTCGGACAGGAGCCAGAGGCGCGTGCGCCACCCATGGTTGCCCACTCAGAACTAACGCAGCAAGCAGCCCTAGGGCATTCTGGGAATTTTTTCCAAGATGGCTGCCTCTCACTAGAGGTCCTAAGAGTCCATTTCTTAAAAAACCAACCTCGCACACATTTAGAATAGGCACGGAAAAATCAAAGTTTTCTTGGTTGGCGTAGTTTCCCGCCGACCAAGAATACTTAGTTGGCGCAGTTAAATGGTTAATGGAGTGGATGCTCGTCAATCGAGACAAATTTTTTGGCGAGTGGCTCGCTCATTACTCGAAAACCTCGTAGATGGAGACGCTCGTCACTCCAAGTTCCACTGTACTGTACTTCCATTGTATATTATATTGTGTTTTTCTCTCGTCTCTCCTCATAATCATAACATTTTTGGGGATTTAAATATAGATGTAACTTGTCTGTCAATTTATATAGCCTGTCCAGGTCCACTTCAAATCTCGCTTGCCACTTCAAATCTCGCTATAACCCTATTGCCTCTGTCACACAATACTCTCTAATCCAGCCATGGAGCATCCCTATTATCCCCATCAGCGTTTCCAAATTAAAATTTAATAGACAGTGTCAAGAGATCTTTGGCAATCCACCCATCCTCTCCTGCTGAATCTTAGCAACCCTGTGGAAGTGTAGAATTATTGGGTTCACAACCTTACCTTGCGTTACCTTGCGAAGATTTCATGGCTTAGCGTTCCCGCGTCCAGGTCCTTGACCAGGCCTCCCCTGGTCGATGCCACAAGGCATGCCTTTTTCTGTCTAAAGCCATGTGACAATTTAAATGCAAAATTATTCCTTTTCAGATCCACTATGTTCTTTCTGACTATTCTCTTCAGTATTTCAAAAGGTATACAAGTCATTAAAGCAAGTCTGTACAGTAGTTTAACCCCTGCACTGCTCACACATTTTCGGCAAAAAAGTCTTGGTGCAATTGTCAAGGACATATTTTTGTTGTTTTCATAAATGCTCAGGTAAAGTTAATGTCAAAATGTTTCCAAAGTCAACTATTTCCCTTTCAGAACACAAAAAGTAATGAAAACATTAAAAAACATAAAACTATAGTCTAATTAAAAAACAAAACTCACAACTCTTAGAGCGCCTAAAGGCGCTTTGCGCAGTGCAGTGGTTAAGGTCTTGTACCTGGCCTAACTGTACTTTCCTAAATATGGGTACCCAGTTGCAGTTTTTCAGGAGTCTTGGCATTCCCACTCACACACACACACACACACACACACACACACGTACACATGTGAGGCATGCAAAGTGAAGTGTGGTGACTTTGAAGAAATAAACAAGAAAATAGACTCATATGGTGAACAACTCCAAGCAAGCCTAAGGGCTAACATAGAGTTAGGTAAGGATCTCCAACTGGAAACTTCACTGACAACTCACATAGAGGAGGTGAATAAAGAACTAGAAAAGTATAAAGAAGAAATAAAAGCGACATATGCTGAAGTTGTAAAAGAGAAAGAGACTATCAAAGAAGTGTGTTCGGAAGTCAAAACCAGAAATGACCAACAAGAAGCAGAAATTAGGCAAGCAATTAGGAAAGAACTGGTTACCAACAGTAAACTGGTACAAAACACTGCAGATAGAACTAAGTCCATAATCATTTTTGGATGTTTAGAGAAGGAAATTTCATCTAGGGTGGACCGAGCGGCAGAAGAGATGAAAATCATAGAGAAAATAGTAGGTTTAGGAGAAGGCTCAAAGGAAAATGTCAGTGATTTTAGAAGAATAGGAAAATATGAGAAAGAAAAGAACCACCCCTTAAGGGTGACGTTTAATGGAGTGAAAAACATGATGGAAGTGCTAAGAAATGCCAGGAAACTGCAGAGTGATGAGGTTGGCAAACTTTGGTCAATAAGACAAGACCTCTCCAAGGAAGACAGAGAAAAGCTGAAAATGAACCTAATTGAGGCAAAACGTCTAAATGGGGATAGAAATGAAGAAGACAGAAATTCTTTTTTTTACAAAGTGACAGGGACTGGAAAGCTTGTGAAATGGTACATAAAAACAAAGCAACAAGATCAGTAGTGGAAGGGGGAGTAAAGAGCAAAGGAAAAGGGAACATGTTCCTGAAAATTGTATATACCAACATAGATGGAGTGAGGTCAAAAACTTTGGAGTTGCAAGATATAATCCAGCTTAGGGTCCCAGATATTGTTGCATTATCAGAAACGAAACTTGAAGGAAATATAATAAATGAAGTCATATTCCCAAGAGGCAACTCAGTTTGGAGACGTGACAGGAAAACTAGGAAGGGAGGAGGAGTGGCTGTACTGGTGAAAAAACACCTGAAGGTAAAAGAGTTAATATTTGAAAACCCTCGAGATATTGACATAATGGCATTGCAGGTCTGGAATCAGGATGATAAGCTGATAATTGTAAATACCTACAGCCCACCAGCAAGCAACACATGGACAAAGGAAGAACTGGATGACAAACGAGAGGGCCTCATAATGGTCATGAGAGATATTATTGTTCAAGCAGATAAAGATAAATCACGACTGGTGATACTAGGGGACTTCAACTTTAGAGCAATAGACTGGGAGGCCTATGAAGCAAGAACGGAGGACTTTTGGACATGCAGATTTGTGAACCTCATTCTGGAGACATTCTTGTATCAACACATAAAGCAAGCCACAAGAATGAGGGAAGGAGATGTACCGTCAGTACTGGATCTAGTATTCACCAGGAAAGAAGAAGAGATTTTTGACATCCAGTACCTTCCTCCCTTGGGAAAGAGTGATCACATCCTGTTAGACATTAAATATGCTTTAAGATATCATCTAGAAGAAAATGGGGACATTGAAACAGTTGATAAACTCGATTTAAGGAGAGGCAACTATGGGGAACTTCGAAATTTTTTTAATGAGTGTAATTGGACAGAATTGTTGCCAGGCAGGGAAGTAAATGAAATGTATGCCAAATTTTTAAAACTATACGAGGAAGGCACACAAACATTCATACCAAAACAGAGATGCAGGGCCAGAAAACAGGATTGGTTCGACAGAAATTGTGAGAGGGCAAGAGACCAAAAGACACAAAAATGGAATCAGTATAGGAAGAGGCCAAACCCCCAAATATACCAGCGATACAAAGATGCGAGAAACAACTATACAGCAGTAAGGAGAGAGGCAGAAAGAAATTTTGAAAAAGGGATAGCAGATAAATGTAAAACAGAACCGGGCCTATTCTACAAATTCATAAACAACAAATTGCAGGTAAAGGATAATATCCAGAGGTTGAAAATGAGAAACAGATTCACGGAAAATGAAAAGGAAATGTGTGAAACATTAAATGAAAAGTTCCAAAGTGTGTTTGTACAAAATGAAATCTTCAGAGAACCAGACACAATAAGAATTCCAGAGAACAACATAGAGCGGATAGAGGTGTCTAGAGATGAAGTGGAAAATATGCTAAAGGAGCTCGGAAAGAACAAAGCAGCTGGCCCAGATGGTGTTTCACCATGGGTTCTGAGAGAATGTGCATCTGAACTCAGCATTCCACTTCACCTGATCTTTCAGGCATCCCTGTGTACAGGAATCATAGCAGATGTGTGGAAACAGGCTAACATAGTTCCAATCTACAAAAGTGGCAGCAGGGAAGACCCCCTCAATTATAGACCTGTATCATTGACTAGTGTAATAGTGAAAGTATTGGAAAAGCTAATCAAAACTAAATGGGTAGAAAACCTGCAGAGAAATGATATAATATCAGACAGACAGTATGGTTTTCGATCTGGAAGATCCTGTGTATCGAATTTACTCAGTTTCTATGATCGAGCCACAGAGATATTACAGGAAAGAGATGGTTGGGTTGACTGCATCTATCTGGACCTAAAAAAGGCTTTCGACAGAGTGCCACATAAGAGGTTGTTCTGGAAACTGGAAAATATTGGAGGGGTGACAGGTAAGCTTCTATCATGGATGAAAAATTTTCTGACTGATAGAAAAATGAGGGCAGTAATCAGAGGCAATGTATCGGAATGGAGAAATGTCACAAGTGGAGTACCACAGGGTTCAGTTCTTGCACCAGTGATGTTTATTGTGTACATAAATGATCTACCAATTGGTATACAGAATTATATGAACATGTTTGCTGATGATGCTAAGATAATAGGAAGGATAAGAAATTTAGATGATTGTCATGCCCTTCAAGAAGACCTGGACAAAATAAGTATATGGAGCACCACTTGGCAAATGGAATTTAATGTTAATAAATGTCATGTTATGGAATGTGGAATAGGAGAACATAGACCCCACACAACCTATATATTATGTGAGAAATCTTTTAAAGAATTCTGATAAAGAAAGAGATCTAGGAGTGGTTCTAGATAGAAAACTATCACCTGAGGACCACATAAAGAATATTGTGCAAGGAGCCTATGCAATGCTTTCTAACTTCAGAATTGCATTTAAATACATGGATGGCGATATACTAAAGAAATTGTTCATGACTTTTGTTAGGCCAAAGCTAGAATATGCAGCTGTTGTGTGGTGCCCATATCTTAAGAAGCACATCAACAAACTGGAAAAGGTGCAAAGACATGCTACTAAGTGGCTCCTAGAACTGAAGGGCAAGAGCTACGAGGAGAGGTTAGAAGCATTAAATATGCCAAAACTAGAAGACAGAAGAAAAAGAGGTGATATGATCACTACGTACAAAATAGTAACAGGAATTGATAAAATCGACAGGGAAGACTTCCTGAGACCTGGAACTTCAAGAACAAGAGGTCATAGATTTAAACTAGCTAAACACAGATGCCGAAGAAATATAAGAAAATTCACCTTCGCAAATAGAGTGGTAGACGGTTGGAACAAGTTAAGTGAGAAGGTGGTGGAGGCCAAGACCGTCAGTAGTTTCAAAGCGTTATATGACAAAGAGTGCTGGGAAGACAGAACACCACGAGCGTAGCTCTCATCCTGTAACTACACTTAGGTAATTACACTTAGGTAATTACACACGTTAGTCAGAAGATTGCAAGCTCATATAGTCCTCCTGTTTTGCTTGCCTTTAATTCATCCAGATGCTACTTCACCATGTCCTCAATTACCACAGGTAAATTTACCTTACTTGATTTTGGATGACTAAGTGCAACACTGCTGTTTCATCACTTCCCTTTCCCATTGTTACCAGCATTATATTATGCTTTATGAAGTTCCTATTCGAAGTGTCTACTAATTTTGCCCTTCACACATCCTCCCAACCAAAGCGATCCTTTGTTACCTGCTCAATTTTCTTGTAATTAAAATCAGAGAACTGGTTTGGCTTTTATCAACCTGCTGCCATGTTTAGACTATTTCCACAACTTTCCTCATTCTCCTCCCTAGGCCTCTTGCTGCTAGCTGGGGAAATTGTATGCGACCATTACTACTGTTCTTTTCTTCACCAAGGCTACCATGCTCATGATGTAGTCATGTAGATTAGCCATTGCTACCAGATATGTTTCCTCAAATCCCCAGTATATTTTTAATACAAGCTCTATCCCTTCCCCTATCTTCCATCTCTCTCTCACTTTGATCACTTAGTAGCCTCTTGGAAAGACCGTCCCTTAAGCCTCTCGTAAATTTTGCTTTAGCAGTTGTAATGTGGTTACATTTCTCGCATTCTTTCCAGTCATTCCCATAACATAATTATTAAACCAGCCACATCACTAATATACAGTAATTATCAAAAGGAGGAGCCAAACTGTGAAGACTATGTAACACCCTGTGTTGCTGGATATTCAAAAGGCTCTAAATATCACCTAGGATGCCAATACGATAAACAAAAGATATAAGACGAGTGATACCAAAGGTATCGGATTCATTCTTCACTATTCTCAAAGATCTTGAACATAGTTATATCCCCTCAAGATCTTGTACATGGTTATCATATCTCCCGTTTCTTCTCTCCTCTAATGTTGTGAGGGATAAGTCCTCTCAACTTGTTCTAATAGCCAAGGCCTTTCAATTCTGGTACAAATTTACTTGCAAATCTCTAAATAAGTAATTATATTAAAAAAAAAAAAAAAAAAAAAAAAAAAAAAAAACCGGGAAGGCTCTGTGGCACCATCAAATGTGCGGAATAATCAGAGGGCGCTAAATATCACCAAGGATGCCAATACGAGAACAAAAATGCACAAGGTGAACGATATCAAAAGTATCCGAGTCACCAAGAATTCTATTGAGGGACAGGTGACCGCAAGGGGCGGTCGGAAAGCAAGACACACGCATGTCCTGGAAGTCAGGACATTCAAGAAGGATATGCACGACCGTAAGAGGGACAATGCAACTAGAACAATAAGGAGCAGGGCGGCGCTCCATCAAGTGACCATGGGTTAAGTGAGTATGGCCAATACGCAACCTCGCCAGAGTCGTTTCCCATCGCCGGTTACAGTGGAAGGTGGACGGCCACGAGGAAACACAACATTTAAGAGTACATAGTTTGTTACCAGTAACAGACGACCAAGAAGCCTGCCAACAGGTAAGGATGGAGGAATGGATAATCGGGTAAAAGTCGGAACATGGAATACCTTTATGAGAGATGGGACAAGAGCGGACAGCTTCCTTGGCGGCAGCATCCGCACGCTCATTTAAAGACACACCAATATGGCTGGGAACCCAACAAAACTCAACCGACTTAAATTTACTGTGAACAAGAAACATGATGCTGGTTCTCGACAACTATTGGATGAACCGGATTAAAGAACCTGAGAGCCATGAGGGCACTACGAAGGTTAACAACAACTACAAAGGAAGAAGTTGAACGAAAGTCACCAGAACTGAGGCGCAACCCAGTATGGTGCAAAGCATGAAGATGGCGAAGAGTAGAAAGAGAAGCAGACGAGTAAGCAGGACAACCATAATCAAGCTTAGACAGGACGAGAGAGGAATGTAAAGCAAGGAGTGCGCGCCTATCCGCTCCCCAAGAAGTATGGGACAATACCCGGAGGAGGGTAAGGGCCTTAGAGCACTCAACACGGAGGTAAGAGATATGGGGAGACCAAGACAAACGAGTGTCAAGGAATAACCCCAAAAGCTTCGCGGAATCTTTGTACTCAAGGGGATGACCATAAAGTGACAAAGAGGGACGAAGAACAACCCGTTTCCGAGTAAAAGTCATGGCATAAATCTTAGTAGTAGAGAACTTGAAGCCATGATCGGTGGCCCAAGACGACACGGCATTAATCGCAAGTTGAAGCCAGCGTTGAAGGAGAGGCGAATCATCACCCTGACAGCAAAGGGTAAGATCATCGACATAGAGAGCGGAGAACACACCTGCAGGAAGAGAGGAAAGAAGACCATTGAGGGCAACCATAAAAAAGTAGTGCTCAGAACACTACCCTGGGGCACACATTCGTATTGCTGAAAAGAGGCAGAGAGCGGGGTACCAAGCCACACCCGAAAGGAACGACGAGAGAGGAAGCTGCGGAGAGAGAGAAGGAGATGACCACGAAGGCCAAAAGAATGAAGCTGGGACAGAATATGATATCGCGAAGTGGTGTCATAAGCCTTTTCCAGGTCAAAAAGGACGGCAACAACGGAGGTCTTCGCAGCAAAAGCAGTACGAATATAGACCTCCAAGTCTACCAGGACATCTGTCGTGCTGCGGCACTTGCGGAAACCAAATTGAGAAGGGGAGAGGTGGTGGTGTTCCAGGAACCACATGAGACGAACGTTAACCATACGTTCAAAGAGTTTGCAGACAACTTGTGAGGGCAATAGGGGGAGAGTCCTTAGGGGATGTTCCCAGAGACCCTGGATTGCGAACCGGGAGGACAACAGCATCGAGATAGTCCTCAGGGACTGACGACGACTCTCAGATCCGATTGTACAGACTCAGTAAATACCGAGACGTGCACGGAGGGAGATAGCGAAGCATCTCATAATGAATACCATCGGAGCCCGCCGCCGTAGAACTGCAGAGGGCCTGGGCAGAATGAAGTTCAGAGAGAGAGAAGGGATCGTTATAGGGAAGTCGAAGACGAGTGCAGAAATCTAAAGGACGAGACTCAAGGACAGGTTTACGAAGAAGGAAAGATTGGGGAAGATGAAGACCAGAGCAAACGGAAGGAAAGTGGGAACCCAGTTCGCTAGTGACCTGCAACGGGTCCGCCACAAGAGTACCACGGAGGAGAAGGACCAGTGAAACATCGGGAACGAACTTGCCCACTATCTTGCGGATACGCTTCCAGATCTGTGGCAGAGGAATTTCGGACATAATGGTGGAGACATAAGATGCCCAACATTCACGTTTAGCCATACGGATGGCCCTACGGGCCACCGCACTCGCCTTCTGAAAAAAAAGAAAAGAATTGGCCATCTGCCGACGGCGGTGTCTCTTCCAGGCTGCAGGCTTACAGCGGACAGCCCGAGCACAGTCTGCATTCCACCAGGGAACGCACTTCCGTGGACTCCAAGAGGAAGAGCGGGGAATAGAGCAGAGGGCAGTGTCAAAGACAGTGTCATGAAAAAGGAGGAGAGCGCGAGGGAGAGGTAGAAGGGAGAGGTCAGAGAGAGCAGCACTGAGGGTAAATAGGTTCCAGTCCGCTTCAGCGAATTGCCAGCTAGGGAAGGAGAGGGGAGGGCGAAAAGAGAAAAAGGTAACAAGGATGAGGAAATGGTAACTGCCATGGAGGTCATCAAGAACCTGCCACGTGAAATCTAAGTAAAGAGAAGACGAGCAAAGAGAAAGATCAAGACAGGAAAGGGTGTGAGTTCGAGAGTCCAAATGTGTGGGCTCACCAGAATTCAGAAGAGACAGGGAAGAAGAGAGGATAAACCGCTCAAGAAGGCGACCCCGGGTGTTCGTCAGAACATCACCCCGAAGGGAATGACGACAATTGAAATCACCCAGCAGCAGCACAGGCTCCGGCAAGGAGTCCAGTAGGTGTTTCAGATCAGGTAGAGAAAGCGGGACACTTGGGGGGGAGATAAATGGAACAAACAGTGTACCATTTCCCCACAAAGATACGAGCAGCAGAACAATGGAGAGGCAAAGGAAAAAATAAGGGGACAAAGGGAACATCAGAGCGAATCAAGAGAGCAGAAGAGTTAGGAGCCCCCAGCAACAGCTAGGGAGGGGGGGGGGGGAGAAAGGAATAGCCACGAAAGCGACCAGGACGAGCACCAAGCATCGGCTCCTGGAGACAGACACAAAGGGGCGAAAACCGCAAAATCAGAAGTTGGAGTTCGAGGAAATTGGCGTAATAACCTCGAACGTTCCATTGAAGAATAGACATTGACGAGAAGAGAAAGGACAACAACACAGAACAAGGAAGAAACAAAGGCGAAAGAGCAACAAACCACGTTAAAGAAGATCAGGGTCGGGATCAGGGTCAGCAAAGTCAAGGTTAGGGGGCATGGGTAAACTGAGCAAAGACGGAGGGAAGGAAGTGGGAGAACAGACCAGAGGTGGGCGGGCGGGGGTCCGGAAGAGGAGGAGGAAGAGAAGGAGACAACGGAGAGGAGCAGTCAAGGACAGCAGCAGGAAGAGGGGGAGTAGAGGGGGGCGCACCTCAGCAAGGGCAGCAACTGAGAGGGAAGCAGGGGCCAAAGAAACCTCCATAACAGGAACAGGGGGTGCAACCACCGTAACGGGAGGGGAGGGAGCAATAGAGTCAGCAGTAGGGGCCGAGGAAGAAAATGAAGCTTTCTTACCCGCCGGGGAGGAGGAAGGAGAGGAGCCAGGCTTACGCTTCTGACTTAAAGAGACCGGTGTCCCAGCAACTACGTACCGGGCAACGGATTCCAGCATCTCAACAGGAGAAGCTGAACGAGAGCACACACGACGGCCATTAGGAGAGCGATGGACATCAGCCCACACCGACAGGCGGCGGGGAGAGTCAATAGACGGAGGAGAAGGATGGGAAGGAGGATCGGAGGGAGACGAGGAAGAAGACACAGGAGACATGACAGACCGGGTAGAAAGAAGGGGAACCCCAGACAGAGGACCAGGATGGGGACTCTCCGGGACAGAACTCAAAGGAACAGAGGAGGGGGCAGTGGGCGTATCAGGGTCCAAGGCCCAGAAACGGTTGTAAGTCTGAGAAAGGTGGGAAGGACGAGGAGAGGAAGAGTGCAACACGCGAGCATAAGAGATGTTAGCATAAGGCGGGAGCAGGCGAACCTGGTGCCTCGCCTCAGGAAAAAATAAACGTTCCCGGTGCTTCAAGTTGAGGACGGCTGCCTCAAGCTTGTAATGGACACAGGCACGGGAGAAGGTAGGATGGGCTTCACCGCAGTTGAGGCAGCGAGCCTGGGGAGAAGTGCACTCTGACAGAGTGACCTTCACCCCCACACAAAGAACAGAGAGAGACAGTCCCAGAGCAGCGGAGGGCACCATGCCCAAACCTCCAGCACTTGTTACAGAGCCTAGGAGAAGGAATGTACTCCTGGACAGAGCACCTGGCGCCAGTAAGAATGATGGAGGGTGGAAGGGTCCTACCATCAAAGGTAATCTTCACAACCCGAAGAGGTTGACGGCGACGACCACAAGGGAGACTAGTAAACGTGTTCACCTGGAGGACAGAATGGCCCTGGGCATCGAGGATATGACTAATATCTTTGTGGCAGTCCTGGAGATTCCGAACACCGGTCGCAACATGGAGCGGGAGGAGAATAGTGTCAACACTGGCATTCAACTGAGCGTTCTTTGAGACCCGAACAGGGGTCTCGCCAAGGCAGGATAAGGCAGCCAAGAGGGAAGCTGCATCCTGAGAAGGAGCAGCAACGACACGTGTACCGAGACGAGTAGGGTTAAAGGTAACAGAGGCATCCACGGAATCAACAAGATATCAATAGAGGGAGAAATCGTCAAGAGGCGCAGAATCAAGAGGAAGGAGATCAAAGTATTTGGCCCACGAAGCGGGACCAAACAAGGCTTGAGAGGCATCAGAATGGGAAGGAATCGAGCGAGTGCAGTCGTGTCGAGGACAGCGTTGAGAACCCCTAGAGAGAGAGGGGTTAAAAGGCACAGTAGTTACAACTAGAGATGGAGCCGTGCCAGGGGACGAGGTAGTCACCACTGGGGGCTTGGGGCTCGACCCAACCACAGAGGAGGGAGGGGAGCCGAGAGGAGCCGAGGGGAGTAGTCAGAGAGGGCAAAGGAGGAGCAAGGTCAGGGTCCAATGCAGCGGAGGCTACAGAGCCCGGTCTTCCAACATGGACCGACTCGGGGGGGCTTGGTCGCCCACCCCACGAGCCCGAGAAGGTAAAGGAGGAACAGAACACAGCATAGACACGAAAAAGAAACATTCATTCACGAATGTGCCCCGACACCCACCATGGAGCCTCAATTAGAGGCAGGACACCCAACAAGAAGCTATTGCCGATCATGCCGGGGCCTCCCAGGGGTGCGTCGTGAGTATACGCCCCACAAACGCCACCTTAATTAAGGGGTGTGGCAACTGTGCCAGCGGACATATGATTATGTTAGTATATCATAAGATTCAAAACTCCCAAGCAAGCAAGGGGGCACACACATCTGCTTCCTAAGGTCTCCAGTAACCATCCCCCATTTTGAAAAAACATTCCGAGTCCTTCACTTCCTTACATTGGCTTAGTAATGTGGCCTAGGATACTAAGGCCTATGAAATGTTCTTAAGGCCATAGCTTTAGGAACATGTAGGGTAGCCATACTAGGACCCACTGAAAGTTTAACCCAGTTTAATAATATAGTATATTATATATACTATATTATTTATGTTATATATATATATATATATATATATATATATATATATATATATATATATATATATATATATATATATATATATATTATATATTATTAAATATGACCGAAAAAGTAAGATTAATAATTCTAACACGAATTTTCTCAATCTTTCGTACATTACGCTTCACTGTTGGAGGTAAATCAAAAATCAATTCTCCAAAATTCATTTTTATTTCTAGTCTAGAAATAAAAATGAATTTTGGAGAATTGATTTTGAGAATTGATTTTGAGAATTGATTTTGAGAATTGAATGAATGAATGAATGTATATATATATATATATATATAT
>NC_091167.1:10830588-10925588 GCF_040958095.1 Procambarus clarkii
AGGTATTAACCTTCCAGTTGCCTGTACTTGAGTGATTTAGCTGTTTCCCTGTGGTTGGCGCCCCACCTGCTTGATCAGCTCCAAAGTGTACATAGGTGTCAGCCAGGGTGGATACACATGTGTAGTCCCACACCAACTGTCTACCCTCCTTCCATGAGTATATGGTGATGCCATCAGGGCGAAGTGCAGGGAAATCCGGGTTTTGGACCCTTAGGATGCGAGGTTCTCTCTCCGCTGGGTACCTAGCTGAGACGAGGCTTCTCTTGATGATGTCATTGACCTTGTTGTGTCTTGCATGCCAGCCCTTTGTGCTTCCGCAATGCAACCCATGCAGTACGTATTGGTCTGCTTCCACCCTGTTGCAAATACACTTGTATTCAGTGTGAATTGGGGCACCAAGGCGGAGGGCCACTGCTACACGAAGGGATTCTGGATCTAGGCGCGTGCCCATTGCTGACATGGGTACTGCCAGGAAGAAGTCTCCTGCATGGGGGGCATGCACTGCTCTGAGGCGGGCTTTCTCCTTGTCTGATGTTGCGACGCTGAGCATGGCATCAGCTACTTTTTCCACTAGCGGGTGGTCTCAGCCGGACTGTTTGTGTTGTTTTGTTGGCTCTATAATGGTTGCTGGGGCTGCAAGAACATCCCACTGATTTGAACATTCAGTGAAAGCAGGATCGTGTATTCCTGCTGAATCTCTCAGGGTTGCAGGTAAAATATCTCTGATGAGGTCGTGCGATGCATGGGAGGAGGAAAGGAAGGCTGGTAGAGCAATTTGGGAGGCTGTGCGGACACCAAGGCCGCCGAGTCTTACAGGAAGGGTTGCTTGCTCCCACTGAGAGTCGTCCAATGGCAGGTTCAGGACTTTCACCAGCATGGACCTCAGAAGGGTGTCATACACATTTAACTTAGGGCTGCTGTAGGATGGAGAACATCTCAGAAAGTAGGTCAACTTAGGGAGAGACAGGCATCTTGTGAGGAGAAAGAGAGCATCATGGGCATCAATCTTGTCAATCCTGTCCAGCATTCTCTTTAGGTCAGTGATTTTTGCAGCCAGAACCTCCTCGATTGCTCGTGGGCCAATGGGGGCACCCAGGAGAGTGCAGTCCGGTGGCTCGACAATGAGAATGTCTGGAAGAACATTTTGTATTTGCCCCGTGATGTCTGGGTTGCGTAAGTATATATATATATATATATATATATATATATATATATATATATATATATATATATATATATATATATATATATATATATATATATAGTTGCCTTAGTGTGGCAATCCAGAGAGGAAATTATTATAGTCTGTGGGTTGGTTGGTGTTGTCGTCATTGATCCTTCTCTACGGACAACCCAACCCACAACTCGGTAGAGTGCTTATACTAGGAGATCACCCTTGGCGCTTCTGGCTCTTGGAGAGGGGCTCAACGTCACACGTTTAGGGGATGCGGCTCCAACATTTAGCCTCGTTGTCACGTGCACACACCCACTCGAGCCGCTGTGACTCCCCACTCTCTCCTTAGGTGATATGATCTCCTCAATCCCCTTTTTGACTTATTAGTATTACCTTTTACCCTGTCCACAGCAGTGGTTCTTGGTTCTTTCTCTCTCTCTCTCCTTCTTTACTACCTCCTGGGAAGCCTCACTAGGACAAGGGCAAACACCAGCAAATTGTGACACATTTACTGGACAAAGCACATACACGATACATACACACATATAATAATAATGAATCCTATACTCTATAATATCACAATCAGGTTGCACTCCAACACCATCAGAACTCTATTATCAGCTTATCAAGTGGTATCCTATCTCCTGGTTCACCACCTGATACTATTAACCTCCTCAAGTTGATCAAGCCTACATACACTGTTGCACTATCAGCAAGATAATGTATATATAGAAAATCAGCATTTGAATACAATAACATATATCAGTATAAATGTTCATTGATACACAACAATGATCAATCGATCACTGTCAGTCCTGGAACGCATACATCTGTAGGTAATCCAGCCTACGATTGTAACTCTAAACTTCAGTGTAAAACACTCCTTGACATAAGAATGCCAACAGTCACTCACCTCTCACTGCGTCTTGCACGCTAATGACAACCAAACACTATCAACTCCCTGTAAGTAATCCACCAGAACTTCCCCTTCCACCTCTGGAAGTTCACTACCCTAATATCCTTAGGTTCTTCCAGGCTTCACTACCAGGATCCTCTGCAGCTCCTCCAGGCTGCTATCATGAAGTTTCCTTGAGCAACTACGGTGCTTCACCCTTCTGCTAGGGTCCTCCACAGCTCTCTTGGCTGCTACACCATGAAGTTTCCCCGAGCAACTATGGTGCTTCTCCACCTCTACAGAAGCACGTGACACTCCTCTTCACTGCTGCTTCTCCTCACAGCTCGAGGTCCTCTGCTCCACTACCTTGGAGTCTCATCAGCTACTTCATCTGCTGGCTTCGAAGTTCTCAGCAACTTCTTCCCCAAAGACAAACCACAGATTAACTGATCGAGGGCGCTTTCCCTCTGACGGCGTCTGGTCAGGGCGCTCCACACAGCCCACGAAAATGCCTCTGAGCAGCTTATTGAACTCTGCTCGTCGACCAGGACTTGATACCACAACGTTCCCAGCTCGGTTCCACAGCTGGCACGTCTACATACTTCTCTTCTCTATCACTAGGGGTTCCCTTCTGGCGGGAGCTCACGGAGCGCAGCTTTCCCCTGCGATGTCTGGCACTCAAGTGAGGTCAAGGTCCTCCGGAAGCGAGCCTCACGCCTCCAGCAAAATGTCCACATCTCCTAGCCAGTCATTTATCTATTTCCTTACTTACTGCCCATAATCTTAAATTGTTTTACATATCCAACCAGCCATTTTACATATGGGTTATCACCTCAATATTTGCTAGACCTTCTAATCAGGTCAGGCTTGATGAATAACTCTCAAGGAGGGAGACTCGTTTCTCCTGCAGGCTGAGATCATAACACTCCCCTCCCCTTATTTTTGAGAGTTATTCCAGTGGCAAAGCTCGGGATAATACCTCCGCCACCACACTGTCTCGTTCTTCACCCCATATACTCTCTTAGGAGTCTACAATTAATTCGTTGCTCCCTGCAACATCCGGCTCACAACTCTCCAGAAACATGGTCTTCTCACAAACGATCTGACCTCTCTGGCACCTCTTGGCTAGGCTGTCCTCCTTGGACGCCTGCTCTCCATCGGTCGACTTTACTTATTGTTTCCACCCTCCGTTTCCTCGTCTTCTTCTCTTCACGTCCAGAGTCAGACATCTACTGTCTGTACCTCCTCTGTCGTTTTCACACTTCCATCTACTGCCGTTATACTTTCGCCTCCTGTCATCATACTTCACTCGCTCGTCTTCACCGACGATTCTCCCTTTCGTCTCCTCATTTATCCAAGACCTCATCCTGTTTGACCTCCATCGAGTCCTCGGCTTTCTTCTATTCCTCCATGCTTGTATCATCTTCCTCTTCCCACACTTTTCACTTCTATACCACTCCATTTCTTCTCCTTCAACTCTTCTTCGTTCCCTAAAAGTTTCTTCGAGCACTGTACTACATCCAACAGCACTCGACCGTACATGTCGCTCTATCTCTCCCAGAGTGCTCGTAAGCATCTCTCCACACATACTGTCTCTTCTCCTTTCATTTTCTCGGCTATTACTCTTCACCATCTCTCCTCCTCGTTTTCTGTGAAACATGCCAACTCTTGACATCTCCCACAACTTAACTCCACTATCCATATGCCTCTGTGCTCGTGGACCATTTGACGCTCTACTCTCGTCCTCGGTATGTCCACATCCTTCCTTATTCCTACTCAGCACAGTTGCATTCGCCTTCCGACTCTTAGTTTCAGCAGTCTGGGCTTTACTCAGATCAACTCTCTTCACAGTATTCTTCTTCGGCTGGGCCATCTTCACTTTTGACCTCACCGAGACTTCATTCTTCTGGGCTGGACCTTCATCAAACAGCCATGCTATATCTACATCGATATCTTCCACCGGTTGAATCGACACTGTCTCATCTTCTCCAGTGTCTTCCTCGTCGGCCACCTCTGCCTTCATCACTACCGAGACAGGGTTTTCAATGGCTTGGCGGTCTCCTGACTCATCTCCTCGGATGTCAGTCAGGTTCACACTCTCAGGTGTCCCACCCGTGCCATGGCCTTCTGGGCACTCCTCTGGCACAGTCTCCGCTACGACTCTCGGCAACACCTTTGTCCCGCACAAGTCATTCCCCAGGATCACTTGGACTCCTGGAACAGGTATGTCGGGGCACACTCCCAACATCACCTCTGCTGACACATATTCCGACCTTAGCTGGACAATACAAACGGGCATGTCACTCTCCGACAATAACCCATATACTTTCATCTTCCCACTGCCAGCTAACCGTCGATCATTCCCAATCAGGCTTCTCGCAATCAAGCTCTGATTAGCTCCGGTATCTCTTAAGATACCAACTTCTACCTCAGGTTGGCCTCCTATACTGATCCAACCTTTGCTCATGAACGGCCTATACCTCTCGTTCACCAAGTTCATCTTCTGTGGTTTGTCTCGGAACACATTAGTATATTTACTTCCGGGGTCACACATGGCCAGGGTCACAACTCTCTTGCCCTGCCGACAATCTCGCATCATGTGACCCAATCCGTTACAATTGTAACATCTCATCTGGGAAAAGTCTCTTCTATATGTACCAGAGTAGCTCTGACTCTGCCCACTCGTATTGGAGTTCCTCGGGTCAGACGTACTACTCATACTCTGTGGAGCTTCATTGGACTCTTGTCTCCTCTGCACACTTTTATTTTCCTGCTTACCTCCAGCAGGCGGACTCGGCAACTTTCCTTCCTGGGGCTTAAAACTAGCTGGTCTGCTTGTCTGCCCCCCAAAACTTCTTCCTCCCCAGACTCCATTGGATCTGCCATTGCTGCGTCTCACCTCGCTTCTCACTCTGTTCTCCCTCAAGCTCTTGTACGCTTCAGTAATCATATCTGCCCTATCTGCGGCATCTTTCACCTCCTTTATCCCTGCTTCTTGGATCTTGAACTTTGTTTCGGGATGCATCATCTCCAAGAACTTCTCCATGACCATCAGTTGCTTCAGGTCAGCGTAAGATCCAACTCCAGCAGCCTCAATCCACTTCTGGAATCGTCTTTCCAGATCTCTTGCTGTCTCAGCAAAAGTACACGCTCCAACTTTGATCATCTCTCTGAAGCGCTTTCTATAAGCTTCTGGGGTTAACTGAAACGAGCGCAATATGCTGCTCTTTACTGTGGCATAATCCTGGCACTCTTCCAGTGACAATTGGGTGTATGCCTCCCTGGCTGCACCGGTCAATCTTAACTGGACCAGCTGGGCCCATTCCTCCTGTGGCCACTCCTTGATACTGGCTACTTTCTCAAAATGCTCGAAGAAGCTCTCTGCCTCTTCGGGAACAAACAAGGGAATGTCCTTCTCCCTAACCCTAACATCTGGTGGGTGTAATACCTGGGTGGTGCTCTCTGGCAACCCATGTTCAATCCTTTGTTCAGCCAAGGTTCTATTCGCTTCTATCTGCATTTGTTTTGTTCTCTCTTTTTCTTTTTCGACCTGGGCTTTTTCTTTTTCGACCTCTAGTCTTGCTTTCTCTTTTTCTTTCTCTTGTTCCAACTCCAGTTCTCTTATTCTGGTTTTCTCTTTTTCTACTTCCAGTTTGGTTTTCTCGGCTTCATTTTTCATCTGGAGTTCCAATTTCATCTTTTCCAGCTGGAACTGTCTCTCCTTGTCCTCTCGTTGTTGCTGCATCTGGAGCTCTAACTGGAATCTCTCCAAGCTCCTATTTCGGCTACTCCTGCTACTGCGGCTACTCTTGCTGCTCCTACTCGATCCCTGGGATCTCACTTTATCCTGCCCATCATCCTCCTTTCCACTTTCAGCTCCTTTCTGGGCTCCTTGTTCTGCTGCTTCATTTTTGGCTCTTAACTGCCTCAGGATCTCATCCTTCATCCCAGCTACTTTAGATGCTTTCAACCTAATGCCACATTTTTCTGCTATTTGTTTCAATTGATCCCTCGTGCAACCTTCCAAGTCCTCAGGCTTGCCTGACTCCACAAACGCTTGCACCTTATCCATCTCGTCCTGTGAGTCTTCCCAAGAGAGAGAATATACACCTGTGGTCACACAGTTTATTTCAGCAAGGGTGTACAAATCCACTCTTGGACAGGGTGTGGGTGTGTCAGTTCACTCTTCCGGACACAGGCCCCCAATTTATTATAGTCTGTGGGTTGGTTGGTGTTGTCGTCGTTGATCCTTCTCTACGGACAACCCAACCCACAACTCGGTAGAGTGCTTATACTAGGAGATCACCCTTGGCGCTTCTGGCTCTTGGAGAGGGGCTCAACGTCACACGTTTAGGGGATGCGGCTCCAACACTTAGCCTCGTTGTCACGTGCACACACCCACTCGAGCCGCTGTGACTCCCCACTCTCTCCTTAGGTGATATGATCTCCTCAATCCCCTTTTTGACTTATTAGTATTACCTTTTACCCTGTCCACAGCAGTGGTTCTTGGTTCTTTCTCTCTCTCTCTCCTTCTTTACTACCTCCTGGGAAGCCTCACTAGGACAAGGGCAAACACCAGCAAATTGTGACACATTTACTGGACAAAGCACATACACGATACATACACACATATAATAATAATGAATCCTATACTCTATAATATCACAATCAGGTTGCACTCCAACACCATCAGAACTCTATTATCAGCTTATCAAGTGGTATCCTATCTCCTGGTTCACCACCTGATACTATTAACCTCCTCAAGTTGATCAAGCCTACATACACTGTTGCACTATCAGCAAGATAATGTATATATAGAAAATCAGCATTTGAATACAATAACATATATCAGTATAAATGTTCATTGATACACAACAATGATCAATCGATCACTGTCAGTCCTGGAACGCATACATCTGTAGGTAATCCAGCCTACGATTGTAACTCTAAACTTCAGTGTAAAACACTCCTTGACATAAGAATGCCAACAGTCACTCACCTCTCACTGCGTCTTGCACGCTAATGACAACCAAACACTATCAACTCCCTATAAGTAATCCACCAGAACTTCCCCTTCCACCTCTGGAAGTTCACTACCCTAATATCCTTAGGTTCTTCCGGGCTTCACTACCAGGATCCTCTGCAGCTCCTCCAGGCTGCTATCATGAAGTTTCCTTGAGCAACTACGGTGCTTCACCCTTCTGCTAGGGTCCTCCACAGCTCTCTTGGCTGCTACACCATGAAGTTTCCCCGAGCAACTATGGTGCTTCTCCACCTCTACAGAAGCACGTGACACTCCTCTTCACTGCTGCTTCTCCTCACAGCTCGAGGTCCTCTGCTCCACTACCTTGGAGTCTCATCAGCTACTTCATCTGCTGGCTTCGAAGTTCTCAGCAACTTCTTCCCCAAAGACAAACCACAGATTAACTGATCGAGGGCGCTTTCCCTCTGACGGCGTCTGGTCAGGGCGCTCCACACAGCCCACGAAAATGCCTCTGAGCAGCTTATTGAACTCTGCTCGTCGACCAGGACTTGATACCACAACGTTCCCAGCTCGGTTCCACAGCTGGCACGTCTACACACTTCTCTTCTCTTCGAGATATATCACTAGGGGTTCCCTTCTGGCGGGAGCTCACGGAGCGCAGCTTTCCCCTGCGATGTCTGGCACTCAAGTGAGGTCAAGGTCCTCCGGAAGCGAGCCTCACGCCTCCAGCAAAATGTCCACATCTCCTAGCCAGTCATTTATCTATTTCCTTACTTACTGCCCATAATCTTAAATTGTTTTACATATCCAACCAGCCATTTTACATATGGGTTATCACCTCAATATTTGCTAGACCTTCTAATCAGGTCAGGCTTGATGAATAACTCTCAAGGAGGGAGACTCGTTTCTCCTGCAGGCTGAGATCATAACAAAATGCTCACTGCATCCATGGTTCCTGCCCGCCATTTGAGGAGCTGGAGGAGCTATACAATTTGTGACAAGCAGCCTGTATGAAATTGTACTTGTACCCTGCATGAAATCAATATTGTAACTTTTTTTGTGTAATGACATTGTCAAATGAAGTTAGATAAATATACACACATACCAAAAGAATAGGGGTGGTAGAAGAAAATATCAAAGTGTTCCGTGAGGATCCACAAGATCTTCTCCGAGTACTGTACTCTCTATTTTCTTCTCCGAGGCTATGAGTCCCTACACTTGCACCAAAGGTGGTACCCTTTCTATATATTTTTATAAATAGTATATATAGTATATATATATACATACTGTATATATTTAAGTATGAATAAAAAATATGGTGTGCATATATTTATGCACATATATCTGTATATATATGTATATTTTCCAAGTAATACATAATGAACACCATCTTTGACACAGATACAATTTATGAGAGAGAAAAAACTAAAAGTGAGAAACACTGAAAATAAATCAACAAAGTTATTCCTATACAGCAACTCTCTCTAAAAAAGAAAAAAGTAACTTCTGTAGGCAACTATGGCTAAACTACAAGAGAGACTTTTTACTTGAATTTTCATGCTTCCTGGGTGCTAATTAACAATACCAAAAGAACAAATACTATTTTTGGAACAATTTATGTTGGGCGCACCACGGCGTCGTTATAAAAGGTGCGCAGTGCAGGGGTTAAACTGCCGAGGATTTGTATCTGGCGATTTATATACAAACTCAATCAACACATTTAGAATTTCCATTTTGAGTATCAGCCCTTTCACTATATCATTTGTGGTGTTTAGCAGCTCAGTGAAGATGAGTGATGTACAGACTGACCTCCACCCTGCACCTACCTGTTGTCTAGCTACTGAAGTTCCGGGCATCAATGTCACCACGGCACAGTCTCTGACCAGGCCTACTGGTTGCTGGTCTGATTAACCTGATCGTTTGATGCGGCTGCTCGCAACCTGATATACGAGTCATAGCCTGGTTGATCAGGTATCCTTTGAAGGTGCTTGTTGAGTTGTCCTTTGAACACTGAAGGGTCGACCAGTTATACACCATATGTATAAGGGAAGAGAGGCAAAAAGTCTCGGGCCTTTGATGTTGATCGAGTTCTCTCTCAGCGTGTCTATTGCACCTCTGCTCTTCAGTGGGGGTATTCTGCACATCCTGCCATGCTTTCTGGTCTCATGTAGTAATATTTCCGTATGCAGACTTTGAACCAGTCCTACTAATATTTTCCAAATTTAAATTATTATGTATCTCTCTCTCCTACCTGCACTCAAGGGAATACAGATTTAAATTTTTAGGGGCTCCCAATAATTAAGATGTTTTATCGAGTAGATTCTGGCAGTAAATGATCTTCACATACTGGAATTCTGAATAAACATGATCTATTTTGAGCTTTGTTTGGTCCTCTCTCTTTTTCTTACCCCTGTTCTTATTCTTACCTTCCTCTTACTCTCATCCTATTCTTTTTCATCTCATTGCTACCTGCCCCTCACCTCTCGTCTCGCTCTTACCTTTTTTATATTTCTGGTCCAGAAAGGTCCAGGATGAATCGAAACGTCATTTCATTTTCCGATATGGTTTGGTTATCGTACATCTTCAGCCACGTTACTGTGACTCATTGTCTGCATTTGCATTTCTTGTTTTGTTACCTCCCATTTCCACCCCATGGATGAACTGGTCATTATATTTTCTCACGGGTGATGTTTCCACTTCTGCTCTTATTCCAACTCTTTTTCAGATACCACTTCTCTCCTCCATCCTTATCTGTTTTCTCTTATGTTAAGAGTTCTTTGCATTAGATGAGCACTGAACCTCTTGCCTCACATGACAAAAGCAACCAGGTGGCAATATTCTTCACCAGCAGTTTGTACTACTGTTCTCCAGCTGTTCTACCGGCTCCAGTATATAAACATTCTACGAGTGCCTATAAACACATTTATATGCATCTATATTTGTGGTTATGAATGTAAACAAAAGAAAATCTCAGCGTAAAATAATATAAATAAAATCAGATTGTAAGAACATATACTTACCTTGATGGTCGGATGGTCACCGCAGCGGCCATTGATGATTGGTCCCGACTGAACATCCAACAGTGACTCGGGGCTCATGTAACTGAACGTTCCTGCCTAAAGACAGACAGACAAATTACACACTACTACCAACACATCCCAAACTCTAACATTTTGGAACTAAACAATGAAATCACAATACTGTACTTTAGTATGATATGAGAAAACTGAAACAATGCAGTGGAATGCGTCCCTACGGTCTGGTTCCTGGTCTGATCTTCAAGGCCGTTTGATACAGCTGCTCGCAACTTGACATACAAGTCACAGCCTGGTTAATCAGGTATCCTTAGAAAGTGCCTGATGAGTTCTCTTTTGAACACAGTTAGGCCAGTTATGCCCCGCATGTGTAGGGGAAGTGTGTTGGGCGTTTGATATTGATCGTGTTTACTCTCAGCTTGCCTATTGCACCTCTTCAGAGGGGCAATTCTGTACCTCCTGCCATGCCTTCTGGTCTAATGTGGTCTTATTTTTCCTGTATGCAGATTTTGAACCAGTCCTCCTAATATTTTCAAAGTGTAAATTATTATGAATCTCTCCTGCCTGCACTCTAGAAAAAACAGACTAAATTTTTTTAGGCGGTCCCAATAAGTTAGATGTTTTACTGAGTGGATTCTAGTGGTAAAAGGATCTTTGCATGCTCACCAGGTCAGCAATTTTTCCAACTCTGAAAGGGGTTATTGAAGTACAACCAACTACAGATTTGTTTTACATTTGTCTGCAACCTCTTTTTCAAAGTTCCCTTCTGCCACTCTACTCACTGTTGTGTAATTGTTTCTTGCTTGTTTGTAATGCTGGTATGTTTGAGGGTTTGGCCTCTTCCTAAATTGTACCCATTTTCTTGTCTTTTCCTCTCTGGCCTTCTCACAATTTCTGTTGAACTAATCCTGTTTTCAGGTTCTGCATTGGTGTTGGTATAAATCTGTTTGTACCTTCAACATATATTTCTCAGAATTTAGCATGCATCTCATTTACTGCCTTGCCTAGCAACAGTCTGTTCAATAAAATTAATTAAAAGAATTTGGCAAGTTCCCTATAGTGTCTGCACTTGAAATACTTTCTCAACTATTTAAATGTCCCCATTCTCTTCTAGATTATATCACATTGCATATTAAATTTCCAACAGGACATGGTTACTCTTTCCCCAAGGAAGGAAGGTACTGAATGTCATATATCTCCTCTTCTTTCCTGGCGAATATTAAATCCATTATTGACAAATCTTTCCCTCATTCTTGTAACCTGCTTGTCGTGTTGATCCATGAATGTCTCCAGAATGAGGTTTACAAATATGCCTGTCCAAATGGCCCCCCATTCTTGCTTCACAGACCTCCCAGTCTATTGCTTTCAAGTTGAAGTCCCCCAGTTCCAACAATCACAATTTATCTATCTGCTCTTATTATAATGTCTCTCTCACAACCACTATGTGGTCCTCTCGTTTGTCATCAAATTCCTTTGTTCATGTGTTGCTTACTGGTGTGCTGTAGGCATTTGAGATTATCAATTAATCTCACCGGTTCCAAACCTGCAATACCATTATTTCAACTTCTTGTGGGTAGCGATTATTAACACACCTTCAGGAGTTCTTTCACCAGTGGATCTCAGGCATGCGTGTACTCGCCTAGTTGTGCTTGCAGTGGGTTGCGCTTCGGCTCTCCGATTTCACATGTCAAGTGTACATAGGTATCTGAGCTTATTGGGCTCTCATATCTACATTTGAAACTGTGTATGGAGTCAGCCTCCACTGCATCACTTCCTAATGCATTCCAATTATTAACTACTCTAACACTGAAAATGTTCTTTCTAGGGTCTCTCTGGCTGATTTGGGTACTCTTTCCACGTCCCCCCCTTCCCAACCTTGTGCGAGTACCACCTATGTTAAATAGTCTGTATCTACCCTGTCAATTCCCAGAGAATTTTGTATGTGGTAATCATGTCTCCCAAACTCTTCTGTCTTCCATCGACATTAAGTAGAATTCACTTGGCCTTTCCTCGTAACCCATATCACTTAATTTTGGAACTAGTCTAGGGGCATATCTTTGAACCTTCTCCAGGTTTGTCTTATGATGCTTGACAACACATGGACTCCATTCTGGAACTGCATACTCCATGACTAATCTTCCGTTTTGTGAAGGACTTTGTCTCCCCCTGTCGGCACCCTATGTCTGGTCTCGTTCCTTCCACCTAGCTACAACTCGAAGGAATGTAAAGTAATGAACTTTATTAGCCATTTGTTGGACCATTTCTTCGGCTTGTCTAGGTCATTTTGTAGCCCCTTGCTATTTTCTTCAGTCTTAATCCTCATTGTTTTTGCATTATCAGCAAACATTGAGAGGAACAAGTCTAGTCCCTCTGGGAGATCGTTTACATACATCAGAAACGGAATAGGTTTAAGGACTGAACCCTGTGTGACTCCACTAGTGACGTCTCACCATTTTGAGACCTCTCCCCTCACAGTGACTCACTGTCTTCTGTTGCTTAGGTACTCCCTTATCCATTGAAGAACCTTCCCTTTAATTCCTGCCTGTATCTCCAGTTTGTGCACTAGTCTTTTATGGGGTTCTGTGTTAAAGGCTATCTGGTAATCCAAAAATATGTAGTCTGTCTCTCTTCTCTATCTTGCCTAATTTTTGTTGCCTGGTCATAGAATTTTAATCCTGTGAGGCGAGATTTGCTATCCCTGAACCCATGCTGGTAATTTGTTTCAAAGTTCTCTCTCTCCAGATGTTCCAGTTTTTTTCGCACAATCATCATCTTCACCTTGCATAGTATGCAAGTTAGGGACACTGGCATGAACTTTATCAGTGCCTGTCTCCCTCTCTTCTTGTACTGATATATCAGGACTACATTAGCCATCATCCAAATTCTTGGCAGTTCTCCTGTTTCCAGTGACTTGTTATACACCATATAGAGTGGTAGGCACAGTGCTTCTGCTCCCTTTAGTATCCATAGTGAGATACTGTCTGGGCCTACAGCCTTTACTACATCCAACTCGAGCAAATGCTTCCTTACTGCCCTACTGTTAATTTCAAACTCCAGTGGTGCCTGGTTTGATATTACCTCTCTTAGCTCAGACACTTCTTGCTCTACTGTGAAGACCTCCTGGAATTTCTTACGAGTTTCTCGCACACTTCCTTGTCTTTCGAAGTGAACCTGTTTGCCCCTATCCTCAGTTTCATTACCCGTTCCTTCATTGTTGTTTTCTTTCTAATGTGGTTGTGCAGCAATTTGGGTCAAGTCTTTGCCTTAGTTGTCATGTCATTTTCGTACTGCCATTCTGCCTCTCTTCTCACCCTAAGGTACTCATTCCTAGCCCTCTGGTATCTTTCTCTACTCTTTGGTGTCCTGTTATTACTGTAGTTTCTCGATGTCCATGTGCTTAGTTGCTTCGCCAGCTTACATCCCTGATTAAACCATGGGTTCCTCATTTATATTTATTTTTTTCTGCTTGAACTGGGACAAACTTGTCTGATGCCTCGTTACACTTCTGCATGATATAGTCCATCATGTCTTGGGAAGCCTTTCCTCTGAGCTCTCTTACCCATGGAATGTCTTAGGAATTTTCTTATCTGTTTTCTTTTCGGTACGCCAACCTTTATATTTTCTAGTCCCTTCAATAAGTTATTCCGACTTCTATCAGATACTTAAATGTCAGTACACTGATCGCTCATTCTCATGGTAGCTTCGAAGTGGATTTCCCTTATGTCTGAATCATTCAAAGTGAATACTGTACTAGGTCAAGTCTAGTTGGCTCATCACTCAGAATGACAGACACGTATTATGCATAAATTTTTATAAATATATATTACAAAATCTTAATCCCATTTGTAAGATTAGAATCCCCCTTAATGATGCAAGATGTAAAGTGTGTTTACCTCAGTATAAAAAAACCAGTGTTGAATGTAATGAAATGCCAGTTTCTGGGTGAGCCATGGAGGCTCCCTGAAGCTATCTTACTGTTCAAGTGACCTACTACTTGAGGGTCATCAGTCGGCGAGTTCTTTGTTGTCTACCGGGGACCCAGAGCCAGAACCTGGCCCCCTCAGAGAGGCGCAGGGAGCAATGGCTCAAACAATTTACATTTAACCCTTAACATACTAGGGGTATAATATCCTTTGTTCACCACAGGCGCATGTAATTTTGGAGAAAAAAAAAAAAAAATTCTTCCTAACCTGTTAATTTGTGTTCACTGATCACGGGAAAAATAATAAAAAAATCGTAAGTGGCATATATTGCCCGCTATAGGGCGGGGAAGTCTGGCAAAAAAAACAGGCGCTGACTCAGCGTGCGTCCCAGGCGGTCTGTTGCTCGCCAGCTGTCAGGCTGGAGTTGCCACAAAGAGATAATTACCTAATTATTTCAATGTCTCTGATTTTTCATAGTTTTTTTGCTGTAATATTATTCAATAGTGTGTAGTTTGATATATTTATATAATAAAATAAGTGAATCATCCATCGCTGTACTCAAAAATATGGTGTGCATATTGTTGATTCAATTATGTTCATCAATCAGTGAACAAAAACTTTGTCGGTTATTACATTATAAGCACAGGTTATATATAAGTATCTGCATGTTTTGTTCACCATAACGAACCCCTAAGTAGCTATTATGAGTCAAAAAATAACGAGGAGTGACCGCCGTGTACCAGCCAGCCACTTCCGCCCTCCCTAAAGTCATCTGACTCACCTACAGTCTCATCCCACAATACTGTTTTTGCTATAATTCACTATATACAGACGTTATATATAAGTATCTACATGTTTTGTTCACCATAACTGTACATCTAAGCTTGTATGGCGAGTAAAGGCACAAAGACGTAGGACCTCACACAGTCAGCTGATGGCTGCCGCCCTCAAGGCCAGACGCACTATTTCTCCTCCAACAATACTGTTTGTGGTGTTATTACGCTATATACACACATTATATATAAATATCTACCTGTTTTATTCACCATACTTGTACAAGTAAACTGGTATGGTGCCCAAAGACCATCGTGGTCACCAGGAAACAACAAAAGTCGTGCAGACGACGCCACCGCCCTCACCAAAATGGCGGCTCCCAACCTACTCCTCTTGCTGTTTATACCCTCTATACACACGTTATATATAAGTATCTACATTTGTGTTCACCATAGCAAACCACTAAGCTGGTATGCTGAGTGCAGTCAATAAAAGGTGGCCACACACAGTCAGAAGACATCGCCACCACCCTCCCTCCCACAGCATTACTCCTCCCTCCATGGCACACAGCGCTAAATATCACCACAATCCTGCTATTATCAGAACCCTGGTCAGTTTTATCAGTCAGGGGTCTTCAGTAATAATATCATCGCTACATAATAGCATGAACAAGTATATTATGGCATTTTTAGGCGATGCTGTGGTCACAAGCTGAACAGCAATGCTGTGAGCTCATGCTGCGTGCGTCAGGCTTGGTAGCTCACTCAATACTAAGTCCCCTAACACCCGGGAGTTTGGCCCACGATTTTTTTTTAAATGGCGTCTGTTTACAAGAGCCTTGATGAAGGCGAGGTGAACCCCGTGTATCCGCGGGCCGTTTAAATCTTGCGTAGTACTCCAACACGTCATACGATGTGATGCGCAATTTATAGCAAGTTACTCAACACTTCATATGACGTGTTGCGCAGTTTAAGGGTTAAAGTACTGTATGTCATATTTTGCCATCAACTGGGGAAGGACCCAGAAAGGTAGGTGAATCAAAACAAACCACTGTCTGGTTGAAAATTGGAACTACATCCTCAAAAGAGCAAAAGAATTCTCCCAGAAAAAACTAAGCAAGCAAGCAACACTTCATCCAACTAGTACCTCGCTTGTTAGCGCTATCCCCCTCCCCCCTACGCGGGGGAAGGGAGAAGGGAGGAGGTCAAGAACTGAACTCGCCAGTTCAGTTCTTGAATGATGAAAGCAGCCGATCAGAAGAAGGGAGGGTGTCAAGGAGCCACTTGGTCTCACCCAGAAACTTGTTTTTCATTACATTCAATGCTAGTTTTCTCTGAGGAGCCCTCTGTTGGCTCCTCACAGACAGGGGAAACCATCCAAAAAGAGCCTGAGCACCGACCCCCCAAGGAATCCCAAATCCAATCCGCATCGCCAGCCATACAGGCAAACTCCCGCACCGTACTGTGAGCCCACTGCAGAGACGGCCACCAATGCCCCTGTCCAGCCTGGTGAACACTGGTCACAAAGCCCCAGCTGATAGACAAGGTGAACGTAAACACATTGAGCGAGGGAAGAATGGCACCGAATGGCATCGAACCCTGAAAAACTCAGAGGAAGAAACCGGTGATGCAGCAACAAGCTTAGGGACATTGGGGGTCAAACCCAGCGATCGCGAGAGCAGTGAAAGAGGCTGCCCCAAAGATGCCAGAACAGTTTCCGAAGCCAAACCCTGCCTAGGGGGATAAATGAGAAGAGCAAAGCTCAGGCTCCTGCACAGCTTCACGAGGAACGGCAGAGTGACCCCCACAAAACAGCTGACAGCAGGACTGCAACCAGAGCAAGGCCGCGGGAGGGAAAGAAAGGAACGCAGTCCGAGAATCCCACGAGGCCCAGCCAAGTCTGAACCCAGGACACGACCAACTAGGACTTCTGCCAGCACACCAGGAACCTGAGCCCGGTGAGCTGGAAAAGAGTCAGATCCCTGGCTAGCAGACAAGCAGACCAGCTGGGAGACCACACCAACCAGTTATCGAGGTTGGCCAAGGTCCAAAAACCTAGCAGACGGGTACCATGACCAGAGTCAAGCATGAAAAAACACAAGGTGCCAGATTCAAACCAAACAGGACAACGAAAGTTGTAAGCCTGTTGCCCCACCACAAAACCTAACCAATCCCTGAACCCCAGATAGAGAGAAATGCACCAATACGCATCCATGAGGTCCAGGGAGAGCATCAAAGCACCTAGATCGAGAATGAGCTGGACCTGAGACAACGTGTCCTTCAAAAGGGGGGTCAAGGAATTAACTGGTACAGACGAGACAAGTCCAGAATGAACCGGAGAGCTGCACAGTCCTGGATCGAAACTGGAAAAAGGCAGGATACCCAAAGGAGAGATGAAGACGGTTCGATCACCCCGCCCGCAAACCCAACCCCCCCAAAAGGAGGAAGAGATGCCTAATGCCACCGAAGACCGTAATAAATGACCCAAAAGCCCACGAGTCACGGGACCAGGCATAGAAAAAAAAAAAGGCGAGCTTTACCCCATTGCCCTGTCAACTGGGTGACCGTGAAAGGGCCGAAACGAACCCCGAGAGGCCGACCGGCGTACAGAACGAACACCGCACCAACCAGACAAACAAGTCATTGGGAAGCTCACCGACTCAGAAACTGGCACCAAGGGCCAACCACACCCAAACGAGGCACGAGCCCTGGGACCACTTTACCGAGAGGACAGGGAGCGACCCCCTCCCTTGAGAACCAACAAAGCCAAAATAAGCCGACTACTAGCAGAAGGCTCTGACAGAAACAGAGCAACACAATCCTCCGGGAACAATAGAGAACAAAATGGCGAAGGCTGAAGAGCCAGGACCCCAAGTCGAATCCAAAGAGAACAAGCACAACCTGTTGACATCACAGGACGACAGGTAAAAAACATAGAAACCGCCACCTTGAGGATTAGCACAAACAGCTGCAGCAAGGCAGACAATGCTGAAGCAGCCAAGTCCAAGACCACCAATCCTGGGCCCCCACCCTGAACTCTTACATCTTCAGAAAGCCAAACCAAAGACAGGTACAGAAGACTAAAGAAATGCAAGACTGAGGCCAAATGACCATAAGTCCAAAAGTCATCAGCCACCAAAGCAGCTGAAAGAGTGGAAACCAGAGCATGAATCCGCACCAGATCAACAACACGAAGAAGCGCAGGGGTGAAGAGGAACTCGTTAAGAAACTCAAGTTAGCCGAAAAAGAACACCTGCAACACCATAGGAACCTCACACCACTCAAGCGTGCAGGTACAACAAAAGCCTCACCAAGCTCCAAGGGAGAAGAGACAGTCTGCCAGCCAGGATGACTCCGGAACAACGGAATGCACCCAAAATGAGGAGAAGAGCCAGACTGAAAAGTAGCCAGATCCAACACCGAGGCGTAAGCCGGGTCCCGCAGGAGGTAAGCGCTGAAAGCCTCCCGAACCTCCGCAGGGGAAATCAGAGAGAAAGAAAATCTCTGAAAGGACATATACGAGGAACCCAAAGGCCCCAGAAATGAGCCTGAGGAGGGAGGGGGGGGGGTGTTCAGAAATTCAAAAAGGAAAGAAGGGAATGAAAAAAAAACTTTCCCTGTGAACGAAGCCCCTGCCAGAGGGCAAAAGGGTCCAAGCAGGGCAAAGGGAACCCAAGAGCTCCATGCGGACTGCCCCCCCGAGCCCCAATAATCACTGGATGTGATTATCGATAATCACTCAGTGTTTACTCGAGTTGGATGCAACAAAGGTTATAGGCCCAGATGGAATCTCCCCTTGGATACTGAATGAAGGAGCAGAAGCATTGTGCCTGCCACTCTCCATAGTGTATAACAAATCACTGGCAACAGGGGAACTGCCAGAAATTTGGAAAGTAGCTAATGTAGTCCCACTATACAAAAAAGGGAATAGACAGGAGGCACTGAACTACAGGCCAGTGTCCCTAACCTACATACCATGGAAGCTGATGGAGAAGATTGTGCGAAGAAAGCTAGTGGAACATCTGGATCGAAAGAACTTTATAACACGGCATCAACATGGGTTCAGGGATGGCAAGTCCTGTCTCACAGGGTTAATTGAATTCTATGACCAGGCAACAAAAATCAGGCAAGAAAGAGAGGGGTGGGCAGACTGCATATTTTTGGATTACCAGAAAGCCTTTGATTCAGTACCACACCACAAGAGGCTAGTGAAAAAGCTGGAAATGCAGGCTGGAGTGAAAGGGAATGTACTCCATTGGATAAGGGAGTACCTAAGCAACAGGAGACAACAAGTCACTGAGGGGCGAGGTCTCAGATTGGCGAGACATCACCAGTGGAGTCCCGCAGGGGTCAGTCCTTGAACCTATACCGTTTCTGACATATGCAAATGATCTCCCAGAGGGTATAGACTTGTTTCTCTCAATGTTTGCTGATGATGCAAAAATTTTGAGGAGGATTGAAACAGAGGATGATAGTAGGAGGCTACAAGATGCCCTAGACAGACTGAATGAATGGTCCAACAAATGGCTGCTAAAATTCAACCCGAGTAAATGCAAAGTAATGAAACTAGGCGGTGGAATCAGGAGGCCAGACACAGGATACAGAATAGGAGATGAAGTACTTAATGAAACAGACAGAGAGAGAGAGATCTAGGAGTTGATATCACACCAAACCTGTCTCCTGAAGCCCACGTAAAAAAGAATTATGTCTGCGGCATATGCGAGGCTAGCTAACATCAGAACAGCCTTCAGGAACCTGTGTAAGGAATCATTCAGAATCTTGTACACCACATATGCAAGACCAATCCTGGAGTATGTGGCCTAAGCATGGAGCCCATACCTTGTCAAGCAAAAGACAAGGCTGGAAAAAGTTCAGAGGTATGCCACTAGACTAGTCCCAGAACTAAGAGGCAAGAGTTACGAGGAAAGGCTGCGGGAAATGCACCTTATGACACTGGAAGACAGAGGAGTAAGGGGAGACATGATCATTACCTACAAAATCCTCAGGGGAATTGACAGGGTAGACGAGGATAAACTATTTAACACTGGTGGTACGCGAACAAGGGGGGACAGGTGGAAACCGAGTACCCAAATGAGCCACAGGGACACTAGAAAGAACTTTTTCAGTGTCAGAGTAGTTAATAGGTGGAATGCATTAAGCAGTGATGTGGTGGAGGCTGACTCCATACAGTTTTAAAGATATGATAGAGCCCAGTAGGCTCAGGAATCCGTACACCAGTTGATTGACAGTTGAGAGGCGGGACCAAAGAGCCAAAGCTCAACTCCCGCAAGCACAAATAGGCAAGTACTGACAAAGGGCCTGGGGCAGAGCCCTCATCCACACCCACTACCCCAGAAGTAAAGGCTTCAAAGAAGAGAGTCTGCTGGGTTGACTCAGAAGCCTCGGCGGAAAAGAGGGGCTCAACCACCTCTGTGCCCACATTGGAAGGGGCAGCCCTTAAAACCACCTGAGCCTCGTCCCAAGCTAAACCCCGTTCCAACTCCGAAACCTCAGACGGTTGGGAGCCGGCAGCAGGGATGGAAAGGGGTGGGAAGGAGGAACAGGGCAAACCACGCCCACATGGGTAGAAAAAGGGAAGGAAATGACCAAATCCCCCAAAGCCGAGTCCCTAAAACCCAAGCGAGTTACCTTCAGGGCCTCCAACCCGACCAGTTGCAAGAAGAACCGATCATGCAACGTGGCCGCTGCCTGATCCCTGAAATCATCAGATAAAGTTTGAGAAATTGGAGCACAAGCGGAGAACAAATCCCACAAGACCCCCGGGACTAAGGTGTCACCCGGACCCAACAGGCAGCAAGACTGAGGCAGAACGAATGATCGTCTCCGTAAGGCAGAGGCGAAGGACTACCCTTCAATTCGCCCAAGGTGAGAGCTTGGAAGTACCACCATGGTACAACCGAGCCCACAGGGGTTTTCCAGGGCCCAGGCACAGGGGGCAAGCCAAGCCGGTAAACCCTGCCTGAAGCAGGCAAATCGACAGCAAGTAGCAGTTGTGAAACCTTGGGGGGCAACAGAGGAGGACTATCACCACAACCTAGACTAATCCTAATAAGGAGCTAGGCAGACCTCCATTGCCACAACAGGCTAAAATACCAAAATGAAAACAAAAGAAAACCCTCAAAATCTCACAAAAAAGCAAACTAGCAGCCAGAAAGAAACATCGGCCACCACGTGATAGTAATGCCTGCTCAAGGTTTTAGTGTGCTCCACCAGCAAACAAAGAAAAACAGAAAAAGACAGACAAGACAGAAAGCCCAAGACCCCCGACATCCCAAGGGCAAGAACAACCACAAGCAAGGAAGCCCCTTAACGGGGTGTGATTCCTGAATGTCCCAGGGGAAAATAACCCCGAGATGCAAGGGCAGCACTTACAGAGCACCTAGGGAATGTGGCCCTAAGCACATGCTACTCCAGTACTCTAAACTCCTGGCAACACACACACACACATCCATTTTTAAAACACTGCCACAAGGGCAAAACACCAAAGAAAATGGGAATATAAGAGCCAGAGCGACCACTCGGCACAACATCAAAGAACTAAATTGGTGGGTTCCAAAACTGCCCTCCCCCCCCCCTGTGGAGGTGGGGGGGGGGGCCTAGTTGGATGAAGTGTTGCTTGTTTGTTTGTTTTCTTTCTGGGGGAGTGCTTTTGCTTTTTTTGATTATGGAACTCGCAATTTTTAACCAGACAATTTTGATTGTGTTGATTTGCCTACCTTTCTGGGACCTTCCCTGGTCGATGGCAAAATATGATATTCTTTAAATGTAAGTGATCCTAGGCCATTGCTCCTTGCGCATCTCTGAGGGGGCCAGGTTCTGGCTCATTGTCCCCAGTAGGCAACAAAGAACTCTGCGACTGATGGCACTCGAGTAGTATGGCACTTTATCAGTAAGATAACTTCAGGGAGCCAACAGGGTTCCCCACAGAAAATTTAGCAGGACTTGCTTTATCTCACCTGACTGTCCTTAACAATACTGGTCATGTCTTGCTGAATGGATGAAGCTATCCCAAAATCAATAAGTTTCACCATTCCGTTGAACAAGAGGAAATTGGCTGGCTTCAAATCAGAGTGAATGATTCCTGTAAATAAAATGTTACCAATGAAATAAATACATAAAACAAATTACAAATTGCCTTTAAATTTGTTAAATATTGTACTCTACCATAACAAGTCACTAGGCGGCTCAAAAAAAGAAAAAGAAAGCTACAGTGGGGAGTTGTAAGAAAACTAACCAATTTCATACTGCAATACTTTTCCAATTTAAACCTGTTTTGTTAACCATTCCAGACTAGCATGGAAGAGTAGCCGCCTTCAATGAGTAATATCCGAGTGCCCTGTTTCACACACACTGTCACCATTCACTGCTCCACCAGGCATTCTAACCATAAAAATACCTTCTGTAATTAATCAATACTGTCACCCAAGTTGCACAAAAAAAAAAAACTGTATTAAATGTAACAAAATGCTCCTTTCTCGGCAAAGCCCTGGTGCTAACCTGCAGAGATGTCACCCTATACACACTCGCATCAATCTTAGAAGCTCTGTTGGCCTACTGGGAATCTAGAGCTAGAATCTGGCCCCCTAACAGAGGCACAAAGAGCAGGGGGATTGTTATGCTCACCCTCAGCAGAACACACCCACAAAAGCAGACGAGACATTACACAGAACTGCATTGTTCCTGAACACAAAGCACTGAAACAGCAAACAGATACTGCAAAAGAATCACTCAAAATGCAATAGTTCATTCGGACCTGGCTACCAAACACCCCTAGTGTACATGTGCAGGTACATGTCACGCCTGGCAGCTAAAATAGCTACGGACCTCCACCAGTTTCCTCTGGCTTCATCCTGGTCAGGCATAGTTCACCATCTTTTGGGTCCCAACACCACCTGACCAGGTGGTCAGTCTGAAGCTAATGAACCACAGACATACCTGGTAGGTGGGGGGGGGGGGGAGTCGGGGAATCACTGGGGCTCACCAAGAAAGGGGCATTTCTTTTCAAAGCTGGTTTTCTGGAGGTGCCCATTGGTGGCTCCCTGAAGCTAATAACAGAGGAGAACACATGACTTACCAGGGAGGAGGAGAGGCAGCAAGCATAAAGTTTCATAAAAACACTGGACCAGAAAATATGGTCCAGGCATAGAACACAGGCCTGACTGGGAAGAGGAGTTCCACCAAACAAGCAATGCACCCCTCCCCCTGGCCACACCAACCAAGCATCAATTACCCCACAGACACCTCTGAAAGCTAGCAGTCATTCTTCACCAGAAAGTAAGGAGAAGGTTGAAAACAAATCACCCATTACAACCAAAGGGGAAAAAAAATCTTGCCTGAAGATAAGAGCCTGAAGCTCCCTAACCCTACAGCCAGAGGCAACAGCCAACAAAAACAAAGCTTTGAGAAAGATATTACGAGCCGAAGGGAAAACCTTCTCTTCGTTGCTGGTTGCAACGAAGGGAAGGTGCTGGATGGGCGAGTCCTTTCAGACAAAAGGATTCCATTCGTATGTGAACTATTTCTTCAGGTGGGTGTGGACATCAGGCCTGATATGAGATTGCAATTAGTGCGAGGATGGACTCCCAAGATTCATCTTGAAAATTTCCTCCATTCACAATTAAGCTCACCAAGATCAGCATTTTGGAGATCCCACAGTTCACATCTATATGTGATTTGCACATATTTCTAGTGCAACTGTCTTTCTTCTCAAAGCACTGGTTTAGGTTTGCACTATCTCCTCTTCTTCCCATCATATTTCTGCAAGGTCTTGGTTTGTTTCCAGTTAATTGGTTTGTCATTAAAATTGAATTTGCTGAATTCTTCTTCTATTGAATCCAAGACTGGCTGCACATTGCCCATGCCAGTCTTAACTTCAATTAGGTTGTGACTGGAGTAATGTATATTTGTAAAATGATGTCCCTAATCAATTGATCATTATTTGTAAAACTAAGTTCTAGATTTGTTTTCTAATTGGTTCTACTGTTTGCTGGTTTATATTAAGGCAAATACAGTATCATACACCTGCAAGAGGTCACTTTATTTTGACAGCTTCCTGGAATTCTCTGGTATAACTATTTGCCACATTTTTTTAATGTTAGGTGCCTGAAGTTGAAATCACCAAGCAAGATGATGTTTGGGGCAGTATTTGAGGTTTTCTAGGCAGTATTCTATTTTCATAAGTTGGTCATTAAATTACTCAAGATTTGCATATTGGTGATTTCTATACAACAATAATAATCACATTTAGAGGTGCATGTCAGAAAATCAAACCAAAAGTGAAATTATCTAATTAGCCTCAAGACAAAGTATGTTGTCAGCTTTATGATGGAAAGTACAGTATTTTACTCAAGCTCCTCATTAAAACCTTAAGATGGGAGGAAATGCTCAAACTGAGGTCAAATATTTTACCCCCAAAAAATGCAAGTACAGTAGAGTATTTAGTCTGAAAATGGGGTAATAACTATAGTTAACTAATAAAATTATAAATTCAAAGATACTTTAACAGGATCATTCTGTAACTTTAAACCAAACTAAATGAAATACTCAAAGCTAACATAACCAAACCACTTTGACTTATCGGTAGAGTGATGCCCTTGCATCTTACCGAGCTGACATTCAATCCCCAATTGTCCAAGTGGTTTAGCAGTTTCTTCGTCCCATCCTGATATCCTTTTCAAGTGCTATACATTCATACTAGCTTAAGTGCTTTCTCCTTATAATTAACTTACCAGAGCCAATATTGATAAACAAAATACAATGATGCTGTCTTACCTTCCTGGTGAATAGCCTGGACTGCCCGCAACATTCCCTCCCAGTAGTGTTGGATGGTATACGAGGAGATGGGTGCTGCCTTCTTGCCCCGAGCGCTAGCTATGACGGTGGCCAGGTCGTCGTTACCCTTCTCCATCACAAGGCTCAGGTGGTTGTTGCTCTCCTCACTCATGAAAGCAAACAATTGATAACTAATGGCCGATTCAAACACAAAAACATAGGAACACACAAAACTGCAGGACACTACTGGCCCACACTAGGCAACTCCTATTTGTATCCATCCAAACTCATTCATATATCTAACTAACCTATGCTTGAAACAATCCAGTGGGCAACATACCTATTTTGTAACCCAATAACTTTAACCCTTAGACAGCGATCATCATCATTCGTCGACTCACGGGGTAATGCGGTTATTGTCGTACGGCAATATAAACAATTAATGTCTGGGTTTTATATGTATGATGCAAATATGGATATAATAGCTGTATGTGGATGTAATGGAGTTTACCTTGACCCCATGAAAAAATCCTCCTACCATTTCATGGTTGTGTGTACTAGGAGTAACTGTCATGTGTGCGCGCGCCACATTGGTGGCTTATGCCATTATTTCAATACTCTTGCCCGTGTGGTGCCAAATAGGTCATATGTCATCACCTAGAGCCCAACACCATTCTATATTAAGTTCATATCCTTTTAACTACTCTCTTAATGATATATCTCTTGTATCTCTCTTGATGGAGTATACCAGGTAAACCAATCATCAATTGAAATACATTTTATTAAAAGAATTGTTATGTGATTTATGAAGTTACTGTATTCAACACATACAATTGCACATGAAGAGAAACAAGTGACAAACAATTAGTGAAACACCCGAGGATAACAAAGGGAGCATCATCAGGGTCGGGCACCGGGTGTTGACACACCCACCACACACCCTTCCAGAATACTTCCACCCAGTGAAACAATAAATAATCACTTATTTTTGTGTTTTCTTACATTTTGCATCCAAATTTATAGTTCTATAATGAAAAGTTATATTTTTTTTAATTTCTATATTTTTTCCGCATAGGCTGGTTCTCCATGACCGCTGTCTAAGAGTTAAGTAAAGCTTCCATCAAATTTATTTTTGGAATACTGGAGTAAAGGAAGCCAAACACTGCAGCAACCAAGATAAAACAAACATTAGGCTGGAAGTGAGAAAGGAATTGGCATCTAATCCAAAGTTGGTGCAAAACACAGTTGATTGGAGTAAGTCCCTGATCATTTTTGGTTGCAAAGAAAAGGAGATAACATCTAGGTCAGAAAGAGCTGTAGAAGAAGCAATAGTAGTAGATAAAATTGTTGGCCTCGTAGAAGGTCTTACTACCATAGAGAATGTGTGCGACTACAGGAGAATAGGCAGATACGTAAAAGGGAAAGATCGACCTTTGAGGATCACCCTAAGCAGTGCCAAACAGATGGAAGAAGTACTAAGGAATGCTAGAAAATTACAAAGTGATGAAGATGGGAAAGTGTGGTCGTTAAGACGAGATCTTTCAAAAGAAGACAAAGAGAAGCTGAAACTGAACATCGCCGAGGCAAAACGTTTAAATGAGAGCAGGAATGAAGAAGAAATCAATTCTTTTTTTACAAAGTGTTAGGAGTAGGCAGACCAGTAAAGTGGTACATAAAGGTAAACCAACAAAATCAATAGAGAGAGGGGGAGTGAAGAATAAGGAGAGGGGGAACAAGTTCCTGAAGATTGCATACACCAACTTGGATGGAGTGAGATCGAAGATACTGGAGTTAAGTGATGTAATACAGCTGCAGACACCAGACATTGTGTCTGTCTGCAGCTGTGACCAGACTGACGGAGACAAAAGATGTTATTTTAAATGAGGTCATATTCCCAAGGGGCTCCTCAATTTGGAAACGGGACAGAAAAATTAGGAAAGGTGGTGGTGTTGCTGTGTTGGTGAAAGGACACCTAAAGGTGAAGGAAATAATGACTGCCAATCCACAAGAAGTTGACATAATAGCACTAGAGATCTGCCATGAAGATGATAAACTAATGATCATAAATGCATATAGTCCACCGCCAAGCAGCACATGGTCAAAGGAGGAGCTAGATAGTAAACGAGAAGGTCTTATAACAATAATGATAGAGATTATAGCGAGAGCGGAAAGCGATAGATCACGACTGTTGATAGTCGGTGACTTCAACTTGAAAACCATAGACTGGGAAGCATATGAAGCTAAAACAGAAGATTTTGGGACCTGTAGACTTGTAGACCTCATCCTGGAAACATTCTTGTATCAACATGTTAAACAAGCTACGAGGATGAGGGAAGGTTACCTTGAGGTGCTTCCGGTGCTTAGCGTCTCCGCGGCCCAGTCGTTGACCAGGCCTCCTGGTTGCCGGACTGATCAACCAGGCTGTTGGACGCGGCTGCTCGCAGCCTGACGTAGGAGTCATAGCCTGGTTGATCAAGTTGGAAAGGGGACGTTCCCTCCATGCTAGATTTGATATTTACCAGGAAGGAGGGAGAGATATTTGACATTCAGTACCTTCCTCCCTTGGGTAAAAGAGACCATGTCTTTTTGGGAATAAAGTATGCAATGCGTTATAATCTAGAAGAAAATAAGGAGGTTGAAGCAGTTGAAAAACCTGACTTCAGGAGAGGACATTATTACAACCTTAGAATTTTTTTTAGTGAGTATAATTGGACAGACTTGTTGCTAGGCAAGGAAGTGAATGAGATGTATGTCAAGTTTTGTGAAATGTATGATAAAGGCACAAAAAAATTTATACCAAAATAGAGATGCAGAACTAAGAAACAGGATTGGTTTAATAGAAATTGAGAGAGGGCCACAGACCAAAAGACACAAAAATGGAATAATACAGGAAGAGGCCAAACCCCCCAAACATACCAGCGATACAAAGATGCGAGAAACAACTACACGGCAGTGAGGAGAGAGGCAGAAAGAAATTTCGAAAAAGGGATTGCAGACAGAACCAGGTCTATTCTATAAATTCATAAACAACAAATTGCAGGTAAAGGAAAATATTCATTGGTTGAAAATGGGAAATAGATTCACGGAAAATGAAAAGGAAATGTGTGAAACACTAAACAAAAAGTTCCAAAAGTGTGTTTGTACAAAATGAAATCTTTAGGGAACCAGACAAAATAAGAATTCCAGAGAACAACATAGAGGTGTCTAGAGACGAAGTGGAAAAAATGCTCAAGGAGCTAAGTAAGAACAAAGCAGTTGGTCCAGATGGAGTTCCACCATGGGTTCCGAGAGAATGTGCACCTGAGCTCAGCATTCCACTTCAACTGATTTTTCAGGCATCCCTGTGTACAGGAGTTGTAGCTGATGTGTGGAAAAAGGCTAACATAGTTCCAATCTACAAAAGTGGAAGCAGGGAAGACCCCCTTAATTATAGACCTGTATCATTGACACGTGTAATAGTCAAAATATAGGAAAAAACAATTAAAACTAAAAGGGTAGAACACCTGGAGGAAAACGATATATCAGACAGACAGTATGGTTTTCGATCTGAAAGATCTTGTATAACGAACTTACTCAGTTTTAATGATTGAGCCACAGAGATTTTACAGGAAAGAAATGGTTGGGTTGACTGCATCTATCTAGACATAAAAAAGGCTTTCGACAGAGTTCCACATAAGAGGTTGTTCTGGAAACTGGAACATATTGAAGGGGTGACAGGTAAGCTACTAATATGGATGAAAAATTTCCTAACAGACAGAAAAAAAAGAGGGCCGTAATCAGAGGCAAGGTATCGGATTGGAGGAATGTCACGAGTGGAGTACCACAGAGTTCAGTTCTTGCACCAGTAATGTTCATTGTCTACATAAACGATCTACCAGTGGGAATATATAATTACATGAACATGTTTGCTGATGATGCTAAGATAATAGGGAAGATAAGAAACCTAGATGATTGTCATGCCCTTCAAGAAGACCTGGACAAAATAAGTATATGGAGCAACACTTGGCAAATGGAATTTAATGTGAATAACTGCCATGTTATGGAATGTGGAATTGAAGAACATAGACCCCACACAACCTATATATTATGTGAGAAATCTTTAAAGAATTCTGACAAAGAAAGGGATCTAGGGGTGGTTCTAGATAGAAATCTGTCACCTGAGGACCACATTAAGAACATTGTGCAGGAGCCTATGCTACACTTTCTAACCTCAGAATTGCTTTTAAATACATGGATGGAGAAATACTAAAGAAATTGTTCACGACTTATTAGACCAAAGCTGGAATATGCAGCGGTTGTATGGTGCCCATATCTTAAGAAGCACATTAACAAACTGGAAAAGGTGCAACGACATGTCACTAAGTGGCTCCCAGAACTGAAGGACAAGAGCTACGAGGAGAGATTAGAGGCATTAAATAAGCAAAAACTAGAAGATAGAAGAAAAAGAGGTGATATGATCACTACGTTCAAAATAGTAACAGGAATCGATAAAATTGATAGGGAAGAATTCCTGAGACCCAGAACTTCAAGAACAAGAGGTCATAGATTTAAATTAATGAAACAAAGCCGCCGGAGAAATATACGAAAATTCACTTTTGTAAGCAGAGTGGTAGACGGTTGGAACAAGTTAAGTGAGAAGGTGGGAGGCCAAAACCGTCAGTAATTTCAAAGTGTTATATGACAAAGAGTGCTGGAGAGACGGGACACCACAAGCGTAGCTCTCATCCTGTAACTACACTTAGGTAATTACACCTGGAGAAAGCAGCCACACACAAGGCACAGCGCCGCAAAAAGACCCGAGCCAGAGCATACAACCGAGCCGATAGCATCACCCTCAAGAACTTGGTTGTGGATCGCCGGCGCGGTAGGTCTTGGGCTCCCCTTTCCCCCTCTCGGGGAGAGGGGGAGCTGCGCAGACAGCAGAGCGAAGACGAATGACGTCATACTAGTTTGCTCGTTTTTTGTTTGGGGAGTTCTATCCACTTGTTCGGCTTTTGGTGGCAATTTTCACCAGAATAGGGGGTTTGTTTTGGAACTCCTACCTTTCTGGGTGCCTAACCCGTTCGATGGCAGACATAAAATGCTTCCAATTACACGGAGGTTTCTATAGGCCATTGCTCCCCTTGCCTCTCTAGAGGGGGGCCAGGTTCTGGCTTGTGGTACCCAGTAGGCCCATAAGAACTCCATACACATGACTGATGCCAAAGTCTGACATTAGTATATCAGCCTAGTAAGCTCCGGGGAGCCATAGGGGCTCCCCCCAGAAAAACTAATAAAACCGCATTGGAAATACATAAAACAAATATTGAAAATATATTTGTGGCAACACCTGGTGCTTGAATGGCCGGCACGACCGTGTCTGGGCGATTCACGCACGGGCGAAAGGCCCTGATGATGTCACAGCGCACCTTGTCCACGTCCCCACAGCCAAAGTAAGTGGAATTTGGTATTTATTTTTACACAGACATGTTCAGGGAAGAGAATTTATAATTTTACGAAGAAAAAATTATTTTTGGGGAACACTATTTCATGCGCACCGGGGGAATTTCACAATAAATGCAGCGCAGCACGGTGGTTAAACTAAAAAAAGGTGTAGAGACGTGCAACTAAATGGATTCCGGAACCGAAAAATAGGAGCTACAAGGAGAGGTTAGAGGTGTTAAATATACCAAAGCTAGAAGATAGAAGAAAAAGAGGACATGATCACTATTTATGAAATAATAATAAAAAAAAGGAATAAAATTCGTCAAAATAATAAAGTACAAAATAACAACAAGAATTAACAATTTTGACAAAAGAATCGACAGCTTAAAGAACAAGAGGACATAGGTTCAAGCTAAGAAGGCAAAGATGCCCAAAAAATTATACATTTCTCTTTTGCAAGCAGGGTGGTAGATGGTTGGAACAACTTAAGTTAGGTGGTGATGGATGCCTAAGGTGTCAGTAGCTTTAGAGCATCATATGACAGTACAGTACTGGTAAGATGGAACATCACGACCGTAGCTCTCATCCTGTATCTACTCTTAGGTTCAGTATTTACTTTTCGTCTCATCCCTCCTTCCCAGCCTTTTACCCTTCCTAGCTTTTAAATTTACTTTGTTACACTTCACCATCCAACCATAAATAAATAGAACAGGATACAAACTCTCAACTCAAAATTGCTATTAGGCAACAAAGTTAGGCTTCTGAGTCAACCTGTACTCGCCTAGTTGTGCTTGCGAAGGTTGAGATCTAGCTCTTTGGTCTCGGCTCTCAACTGTCAATCAACTGGTAGTCCTCTCACCTAATTGTTACTTTTTATTTATGGATTTGATAAATCCGTTAAAAGTGGAATATCTTGGTTAAAATTAAAGCACCATAATACTGATGTGTTGAATGCATCAATCTCACAACCCATTCTCCTGTACAGTACTGATGGTAACTATGTGCACCACACTGCAAACATTGATGTACTAAGCAATTAGATAGTACAATTTTGTACTATTCACTGTATACAGTCCAGAAAAAATTAAGCTAAAAAACCAAACTTAAATATTCCTAGGCCTAGTATAGCACACACGTGTCCTATATTAGGCCTCAAATAGCATGTATTAGGCCTAGGAAGGTTAGGTTTGGGTAGTTTAGTTTTTCTTTGCAAGTAGAAAATTGTTTTCCCGGTTTGTCCAAATTCAATAGTACCGATTTCTACTTTTTAATTGCATTCTTTGTCAATATATGTACTGTACTATGGCCCTCATCCTTCCTAGAAGTACTACACAAACAGGAGGATGGGCTGCAATCTCAAAAGGTTAAGTGGACTGCTCGAATGTGTACATTTCAGGTTAAGCAAAATGGTTAAATTTTTTACGGAATCACAAATCTAGAGATCTGGTTGTCGAAAACAGACAAAAGTTTGGTAGATTCATCTTAATGCAGACAAATGCTGGGTTCTAAACCTAGATGATGATGATAATAACATAATGCAATGTTCTTCCCCTCAAGCACTGTTACTGACTTCTTCCCTTCAACAAATATGAGGAGAAAAAATACACTAAAGTTCATAACATTAAGGATGCAAATTACACTTGATAACTTACTAGTCATAGAGCTGGATTATCCTGTCTGACTTGCGCAGCCTCAATAAGATATCAATCTCATTTCTGTAAGATTTCAACGTAGCATCATCCACCCCCTCCAGCTCCACCACCTTGATGGCCTTCACTTTGCGTGTCTGCAAGTCCAGCACCTATCCACCGTAATACACAAATGTTAATTATGCAGGTCATAACTCCAACACAGATTTGCAAACAGCCAACCTCAAACTTCAAACTTAAGTACATATATAAACTAGATTGGCTGAGAATACAGTAAGTTTATGTATAGAGTACTGTATACAATGCAGTAAATGAGCCAATAAGTTGCCACAGCATCACTTGGTATGCCTGTCCTACTTAGTATGCCTTGTACTGTACAATGCACATGGAATGAATAACTTATGATACCAGTAGCAAATAATAGCATAAATAGCAACAAAAAGTACAATACTGATTATTTATTAACCCTTACCTTACCTCCAATCATTATCTGCAACTTTCTCCTGTGCTTCAATTGCCATGTGATATTTTCCCCCATTTGATAACTATTTTTGACATGTGAACCTTGATGTAGTACTTTTAAATAGCTGCACAATTTAGGGGAGATCTGTAGGTTGGCATCAACTGACGCCTAGATATTTTCTGCCTGGTATAGTATCAATTTCATAAAATCATAATGATAGTGGCAGATGTACCATTCACTTGTAATAAATACGTTATAGAGTTGTACCTATACATATAGCAATAAAGTATAGTATGCTGAAAGATAGTATGGTAAAATAATCATAGCAACAAGTATAGCGTGATAATGTACAAGAACAGTAACACAGTACGAAATCCCAACGCAATATCTTACCGATGAGAGCATACCAAGATGGTTTGAGCATGTTGAATGAGTGGATAATGACAGATTGGTAAGTGTATTCAAGTTAATTTGAGGATTGGAGGAAAATTAAATATTCAGATGAAGGTGTTAAGCCAAGATGGCATTACTACATGCACTATTCTTGTTAAACAATCACAATTGAGTTTGAACTTATCTTGATTGGGATGAAATCCATATTATGGTACTTAGTCATCAAGTAACAATGTGTGGCAGCTTATGTTTACAAATACATTAAAACACTACCCGGCCACAGCAACCTTTCCCTGTCTCCGAGTTCTCCCCACCATTCCCCATGCCCCGTCCCCTCATCCTCAGAACCATTCCTCTCTCACCCTTCCCCTCTTCCTTCCAAGCATTCCTCACTCATCCGTCCCCCTCTTCCTCCCAACAATTCCCCACTCTCCCATCCCCTCATCCTCCCTACCATTCCCCCCTCCCCCGTCCCCTTGTCCTCCCCACTATTACCCCCTCCCCTGTCCTCTCGTCCTCCCCAAAATCCCCCACTCCCGTCCCCTTGTCCTCCCCAACATTTCCCACTCCCTAGTTCGATGCATTCCTAAACGATCTGATGATCCCAACAGAAAATTAAGAACATCAAATGATCTGACGTTCCCATCACTGAAATATAAGAAAAAACAGATAAACTAAATGAAAAAAATGAAAAAATACAAAAATAAACTATACTCAGGAAATGAACGGTATGGTAAACAACACAGCTCAATTTCAACGCAATGTCACACAAAATAAATTAAATCAAAATGAAAATAAATCAACATTTATTAAAAATTTAATTGATCAATGCAATCGGAAACATTGAAAAGGAATCGTAACATATTTAGTCTAGCGTGATTTACTATTACGTGCAACAGATGTCGTTGTTTTTCAAAAAAGCATGTTTTTACATGTCACAGGTGTGGCATCTATATATTCGGTATATAAAAACATGAGTGTATTCAAATGGAACGTTTATCAAAATTTCAATGTAATCGATGAAGAACTTTTGGAGATTTCAGCGTGTGTTGCTCTTACGTCCAACAGATGGCGCTGTTTTTCAAAAAAAAGCATGATTTTTCTTGTCACAGGTGAGGCATGCATATAGGAGGTATATAAAAACACGCGCCTATTCGAATGCAACATTGTGTCAAAATTTCAAAGTAATCGATAAAGAGGTTTCGAAGATCTCCCTCCCATGAAAAACACTTGAAAAAATACAGTTTTTACAAAAAAAGTCACAGACGTGACATCTATATAAATGTCAAAAGTGAATCGAACGTTGTGTGAAAATTTCAAAGCAATCGGTGAAGAACTTTCCGAGATTAGCTATTTTGAACAAAAAGCCATTTACATTTTTATATATAGATATATATATATATATATGCTAGCAGTACCCGGCCACGCATTGGCCGGGTACTGCTAGTATATATTCCTGTCCCCCTGGAACCTTCCCTGTCCCCCAGTCCCCCCCCACAATTCCCCCCCTCACCCATCTCCTCGGCCTCCCAACCATTCCCCACTCACTTCTTCCTTCCCACCATGCCCCACTAGCCTGTCCCTTTGTCTTACCCACCATTCTCCATTCCCTCATCCCCACTATTCCAAACTCCTGGGCCCAGTCGGGCCTGTGTCGCTTTGGGTTGGCGGATGCAGCCAGTTGTCTCGACTTCGGGTTGAGGAGTGAGCAGCAACCACCTCCTGGGTAAGTCCCTATTCTTTTCCTCTGTGGGTAGTTAGCTCTGGGGAGCCGTAGTGGCTCCCCCCAGAAAACCAGCGCCGAGTGTAATGAAACGCCATTTTCTGGGCGAGTCTCTGAGGCTCCCCGGAGCTATCCAGGCTGGATGGATATGTATATCTGTCTGGCATCAGTCAATGCATGGAGTTCTGCTTACCGGGGACCACGAGCCAGAACCTAGCCCCCTCTAGAGAGGCACGAGGAGCAATAACCTATAAAGACCCCCCTGTGCTTGGGAGCATTCTATGTCTGCCATCGACTGGGACAGGCCCCCAGAAAGGTGGGCACCCCAAAACAAACCCCTATTCTGGTAAAATTATTGCGACCAAAAGCCGAACAGGTGGACAGAACTCCCAAAACGAAAATTAGCAAGCTAGCATGTCGCCATCATGTTGCCGCGCTGCTGTCTGCTCAACCCCCCCCCACTCCCGGGAGGGGGGAAGGGGGAGCTCCAGACCCATCCGTCAGCGACCCAAACTACAGTTCTTAGGCTGGATGTCAGAAAGCACGAAAAACACCGCCGACCGGGAGGGAGGGAGGGATGCCGGGGAGCCTTCGGGACTCTCCCAGAAAATGGCGTTTTATTACATTCAATGCCGATTTTCTGGGGGGGGGGGGGAGCCCTGTCGGCTCCCCAGAGCTAACTACCCAAAGATAAGGAAAAACAGGGACTTACCCGGGAAGCGGTTCGTCCTCACTCCTCAATGCAAAGTCGAGACAACTGGCTGCAACCGCCGACCCAAGGCAACACAGGCCCTACCTGGCCCCAGAACATTTACAAGGTAGCATGCAGCCAGGACCCTGTTCAACCTCCAAAAATCCAGAGCCCGAATGTCAACCCAAGACACGTTGCCAGAAACAGCAGCCAAAGCCGCAAACTTACGAACGTCGTGACCACGGGGATAACCCGCAGGATGGCTAGACTTAATAACCCCTGTGCACAACCCGAGAGACCCAAGCCCGGGAACAGGGAAGAGGGAAACCGGGTCAACCCAAAGCGCATCCCCGGCCGCCGAAGCCGTGGCGCGCAAATAACGGCGGAGGGCCGCAACTGGACACAGCCCATGATGCACCCACAGCCTGACCAACCAAGCATCAATAACCCAAGGCCTCCTCCGAAACGCAGCCATTTCATTCTTCACTAGAAAAGAAGGAGACGGCAGCAACCGAACAAAATGACCACCAGGACTGAAGGAGCAGAAACCCCTGCGCCGGATGAGAGCATGAAGCTCCCCTATCCGACCCCCAGAAGCCAAAGTCAACAGGAAAAAGAGCTTTAGAAAAGCAATCTCGAACGGAAGGGGCCACAACAAACCAAGGAGAAGAGAGAAACGAGAGCACCCGGTCCAAGGACCAGGACGGCTCAGGAGGTGCACGAGCAGACCGGAGGTGAAACAATGCCCGAGACAGCTTGTGGAACGGGGTAGAAGTAACATCAACACCGAAAGCAAGCTGAAGCGGCTCTGCCAGCGCCGCACGATACGAGGCGACAGTATTGGGCATAAGATAATGGTCCTGGGAACAACCAAGAGATAAAGGACAGAACAATCCTATCAGAGACCGAAGACCAACGCAGTGGTAAGAAGAACTGGAAGGACCGCCAGGAAACTTCATACTGCCGCTGAGACGACGCACGCAGGTGAGAGACCAACAACGACGCCACCTGTGCACCATACAAGTGATGGTAAACCCGAGTCAGAAACACCAAACGCGAAGACTCGAGGAGAGGACCGAAACACCCTCGTACCAGGCTGGACTGATCCGCTGAAAGTGGCGGAGCCGCGGGAAGACCTTCGGGTTCGGACAACGAGCAAACAGCACCTGAAACCAAGGCTGGGCCAGCCTCCAAGGAGCCAGAAGGACAACTCTTCCCTGGTAAGTCTCCAAGCAAGCCAGGACCTGGAACAACAACTGAACCGGGGGAAAGAGGTAAAGGTAACTCCACCTCGCCCAGACCTGCCTGAAGGTGTCGACCCCGACGGCCTCGCAGTCGGGGAAAGGCGCCACGTATACCAAGAGACACCTCGACCACGCTGACACGAAGAGATCCACGTCCGGAGTCTGGCTATGTTGCCAACTGAAGGAGTCGTCGTCGACCGTCCATTCCGTGGAAAGGGGAAGGAAACGAGACAAGCCGTCCGTCAGGAGAGCCAAACCCCGAGAACTCAGCAGACGAGTCACCCGGAGAGTGACCAGCCTCAAAGAGCCAAGGACCGCATCGAACCCCCCTTGGTTCAGGCAACGAACCACCGGGGAGCAGATAGACCAGAGTAAAATATACCACACGTAAAGACTTGAGGAGATCAAACCAGCCATGTGATGTACCAGACCGATCTGCTGAAAGAGGCGGAGTCGCTGAAAAATCTTCCGATTCGGACGCTGAGCAAGCAGCGCCTGAAACCAAGGCTGGGCCAGCCACCACGGGGCTAAGAGGACTACTCTCCCTTGGTAAGTCTCCAAGCGAGTCAGCACTTGGAGCAACAGCTGAACCGGGAAAAAGAGGTACAAGAACCCCTACCTTGACCAATGCTGCTGAAAGGCATCAACTCCAACAACCTCATAATCGGGGAAGGGCGCCACACATTTATGAGAAGGCGTCGCAACAACACCGACACAAAGAAGTCCACCTCTGGGTGCCCGAAAGTCTGGCAGAGCCAACTGAACGAGTCGGCGTCGACCGTCCATTCCATCAACAGAGGAACGAACCGAGACAGGCCGTCCGCCAGGATGTTGGACACCTCCAAACGTGAACTGTCAGGAGAGCCAAACCCCGAGAACTCGGCAGACGAGTCACCCAAAGCAACCAGCCCCAAAGACCCAAGGACCGCATCAAACCCCCTCGGTTCAGACAACGAACCACCAGGGAGTGGTCCGAATGGAGCTGGATCGTCGATCCGCGGGCAACACGAACTCTCTGAAGAGAAAACCACACCGCCGTGGACTCCCGCACCATACTGTGGAATGGAAAGAAGGACAGACCCCACCGCCCGTGGCCGGCCTGGTGAACACTGGTCATAAAGCCTCAGCCAAGAGACGACACGCTTTGGTAGGTGCCAAGGCACTGAACCCCAAAAAACCCGAAAAGGAAGCCGGCAATGCAGCAACCACTGCAATGTCCCTGGGGGGTCAAACACAGTGATAGCGAAAGAGGCGGAAGGGATGTTCTTGAAGGAACCAGAACAGCCGACGAAGTCAAACCCGACCCGGCGGGTAGACCAACATCGCAAAGTTCAGGCTCCAGTACAGTCTCTCGAGCAACTGCCAGGTGACCTGGAGCCCCCCAGAAAACGGCAAAGGCGGGACCGTAGGTGAAGCAGAGATTCCAGAGGGATCCGTAGGCGAAGCAGGGGCTTCCGAAAGGAAGCAGTCCGAGAGTCCCAAACAAGACCGAACAAGTCCGAACCTAGGAGGGGACCAGATGGGATTTCCTCCAGTTCACCAAGAACCCGAACCCGGCGAGCTGGGAAAGAACCAAATTCCTGGCGAGAAGACAAGCAGACCAGCTCTGAACCCATACCAGCCAGTCGTTGAGGTAGGCCAGCACCCGAACACTTAAAAGACGCTGACGCACTATCACAACCCGAGTTAGGCGTGTGAAAATGCGAGGTGCCAGGTTCAACCCGAATGGGAGACAACGAAAGCAGTAACTCTGACACCCCACAACAAAACCGAGACCGAGCCAGTCGGGATGTGCCAATACGCGTCCCGGAGGTCCAGGGACACCATCCAAGCACCCGGCTCTAATAGAAGCCAGACTTGGGACAGCGTAGTCATCCGAAAGGAGGGGCAATCAACCCAGAGGTTCAGACGGGACAAGTCCAGAATGAACCGCAGGTCCGCACAGACTGGAAACCCATCTGAGACGTCGTCCATTTCGACCACGCCCGAGCGAACCCACTCCAAGACGACCTGACAGATTGCAGGAGAAGAGCCTGCCCCATCACGCCCGAGCCCCCCACCCCGAAGGAGGAGGGGGCCACCCAACGCAAGCCGACCGAAACGACCCGAAAAGCCCACAAATCGTGAGACCAGGCGTGAGCGAACACAGCAAGCCTCCTCCCCCCCTCATTATCTCGTCAATGGGACGAACCGCGAAAGGGCTGGTGCCCCTTATGAGAACTGGCGCTTCGCTCAGAGCGAACACCGCGTCAACCAGACGAAGACGGTTCCAAAGGTGGCGCCGGCTTTGAAACTAGCACCAGTGGCCTACCCCGACGAGCGGAACCCCAAGCCCTGGTACGACCCCTCCGAGAAGGCCCCCCCCCCCTCAGGACCCCCGGAGAACCAACAAATCGGACCTCAGACGACAACTAGCTGAAGCTGCCTGCAAATACAGTACTGTGCCACTGCCGAATCAGCAAACAGCAAGGGACAGAAATGTGAAGACATTCTAAGAGCCAGAGCCCAGGCAGATTCCAGGGAGGAAGCCAGCACTGCCTGCCGAAACATGAGCTAGGAGGCATAAAACAGCGACACTGCATCCCGCAGGAACAGCGCAAACAGCTTCAACAAGGCAGACAACGAGCGAGCCACCGAGCCCAAGGCACTGGATCCAGGAATGGCCTCAAGCGCCTCCACATCCTCTTCCAGCCAGTCAGCAGACAGCTCCAGGAGGGAAAAGAAACGCAAGGCCGAAGCCAGGAGGCCACGAGCATGCAAATCCTCAGCAACCTACGCAGCTGAAAGGGAGGGAACCTGCACATGAAGCTGCACAACACGAACATCCCGAGGCTGGGCAGGGGCAAACAAGCACTCATTGAGATGCTCAAATTCACCCCCCCCCCCCCCCAGGAAAACCTGGACCACCGTCAACACTTCACGCCACTCAAGCGTGCGGGAATGACAGAAGGTATGCCACGCCACCAAAACAAAAACGGGACAGTCCGCTAGCCAACATGACTCCGGAACCTCATAAAGAGATACAGTAGGGAAATGAAAACCCAAACCTGAACAAAGACAGATCCATAATAGAGGCATAATCCGGGTCGCGTAGGAGGTAAGCCACAAAGGCCTCCCACACCACATGAGGCTGGATGTGGGAAGCGGAACACCTCCGGAAAGGCAGGACTGAAGCACCCGAAGGGACACTGAACCAAACCCAGGGAGGGGCAGACACAAAATCCAATTCGTACGCAGAGGGGGAGAAGGAAACCCCCACTACTTGTAACAGTAAGTCCCGCTCACAGGGTAGAAAACCCCAGGCAAGGTCCAAGGCCCCGAAGTCAGCCCCTCCCCCGCCCCAGGATCCTTCACATCAGGACCTGGGGCCGAGTCATCTCCCAAAGGCCGGTGCAGCTGTAAAAGCCGGAAGGAAAGGGCCCGCTGGTCATACCCAGACGCTTTGGCAAGGAGAACCAACTCGAATGCCTCTGTTGCCACACTGGAAGGGGCAGAGTCTCAAGACCATCTAAACCCTGCCCCGATTCCAAAACCTCTCAGACGTTTCGGGGAGGGGGGGGGGGGGGCAGATCGAACCAGAGCAGGGGAAAGGACGAGGAGGCGCAGACAGAACCAAGGCCGAAGCGAACACCAAGTCTGAGTCCCTACAAGCAAAACAGGGCAGACTCGGGGCTTCCGGCGCAGCAACCAATCTAGCGCGTTTCAACAACCTAAACCTAACATGCAATGCTTGTGCCGCCTGTACCCGAATAATGTCATCAGTAGATTGGGTAAACTGAGTAACCAGCAAGCAACAAAACTCGCAGGACTCTGGGTCGAAAGAGTCACCACCCCAACAGGCAGCGTGACGGAGGCAAAAACAGTGCGAGTTGCTGAGACAAGAAAACAGAGTAACCCTCGACCTCGCACAAAATGAGGCGGGACTCGGGGTCACATCCATCGGACCCGCGCGTCCCTGTGGGGTTTCCCAGGGTCCCGAGACGGAACTCACGCTCAGGGAAGCCCAGGCAGGGTACTGTTAACCGGCGCCCAAGTCTACCAACAACTTTCTAATAACTGAACCCCCAGGATGTGTACACTCATGGGGACCTAGCAGAGGGGGTACCACCTGAATAGATATGAGTACTCAGTACACAGGGGCAATAACCAATGCAGACACCCCCTACCAGGTAGGCAAACAAAAAGAAAAAGAAAACCCCGCAAGAGGACAAAGTAACCAGGCGGAACAGACCTGGCCGCTATGAATGGTAAAAACAAGCTGCACAGTACCCTGTGCCCCATACCAGTGCAAACTGCCCCTACACTAAAGCAAACAAGGGAGACAACACCCTAACACACAAAGGGCGGCTGAAAATCGAGCAGTAAACGGCCAAGCTGAGGCAGAACTCAAGGAACTTGTGGATGGTGGCCCCAAGGGCAGTACTTACCGGACATCTAGAGAAGGGAACCCTAGGCACATGCAGCCCGAGTACTGAAGAAATACTCCTGGCTCGCACACCACCTAAAAGACAGTGACCACACACACAAGGCACAAAGCTGAAACAAGTCAGGAGCCAGAGCACACGACCTCTGCCTAGTGCATCAGCCTCAGAACTGGGGTGTGGATTGCCGGCACGGGGTCTGGGGGGTTCCCCTTTTCCCTTCCCAGGGAGGGACGAGCTGCACCGACAGTGGCGTGGCAACGTGTGACGTCATGCTTGTTTGCTCGTTTCTGTTTGGGGAGTTCTGTCTACTAGTTCGGCTTTTTGTAGCAATGTTCACCGTAATAGGGGTTTGTTTTGGGACGCCTACCTTTCTGGGTGCCTGACCCAGTCGATGGCAGACATAAAATGCTTCCAACCACACAGGGGTTTCTATAGGCCATTGCTCCTCGTGCCTCTCTGAGGGGTGCCAGGTTCTGGCTTGTGGTGCCCGATAGACCAAAGAACTCCATACACATGACTGATGCCAAAGTCTGACATTAGCAATATCAGCCTGGATAGCTCCGGAGGAGCTGAAGAGGCTTCCTCCAGAAAAGTTATATTTTTTCCACATTGGAAACCCTACATCACTGAGCGCTAAAATTTTCTATATGTAAGTTACTTCACGTCCTCTACATTCCCACCAAATTTCATGAAAATCTGAGATGATTTGGTTTGAAAAGTCCTCTTTTGTGATTATTTGGATTGGAATGAGCCTAAACTAGGAATGATGAGCTGGCCAACATTTCCCTACAACACCCAAGTCCTAAGGATGGCCAACATTTATCATAGAAAAGAAAGGGAACTTGGATGACTGGCATGCTAGAGAAGGCGAGACATTAACATTCGCACATCACCAACAACAATGAACACGGGATGTTTGACGCCGACTGGCGGCTTAGTGCGTGCACACCGGGGTTGTCGTTTCTTGTGAACCTTTTTGTTTTGGGCAATTCTTTTGCAGAGTCTATTGGGTGTTTCAATGGTATGCTTTCATGAAACAAATTGTTGTTTTGTATAGCTTCCTTTGCTTTCTAGGTGCATCTGTTAGCGAGGGGTGATTGTAACAATCCCCTGCTCCCAGTGCCTCTGAGTGAGTCAGGTTCTGGCTCTGGTATCTGGTAGACCAATAACATTCCCATGACTGATGTGGCCAAGTATTAGGACGCTAGTATACTGGCAACAGCTTCAGTGTCACCAAGGGGCTCCCCTAGAAATTACATATTTACTATTAAAAACACAAATGTTTCATCAAATACTGTACAAACATACTTTTTAATTGTTCTCCGTTACCAAGTACAGTTGAGTAGAGTACAGTAGTCGAGGGTTACAAGAAAGAAAAATAAACTGACAGCCTCAATTAGGACTTTTAATCCAATAAAAATCAGTGAAGTAGTGCTATACACCATTTGTTTACATACCCTTCAGTTTCTGTAAACGTATCAAACTGCCTTAAATGGTTGGAAATGCTACAAGAAATATAGATAAAGAAAGAACTACAACAATACACTACCACACCTCATAGACTTTGCTGGATCCTCCTCGTCCAATCAGCTCCAGCTTCAGGTATTGTTTTCCATTGACAAAAATATGATCAATTTGCCTCAGCATTTCAGATACTGGTGATGTGGTCTTAGGGTTGGCTTCCAATTCTGTGGTGTGTGTATGAATTTGTTGAGTGGATGCTTTGGAATGTTCTCTATTCTGTAGGATTCCCTTAACACTACCAGATACACTTCTATTACTAGACACGTCTTGTTGAATATTTTTACATGTCTGTGCAATTCTTTCAGATCCTGTTTTGAGTTTAGCACCTACTGCTGTCATAGAGAGCTGACCTTTCAGAGGCTCAGTGTTTCGTGAAGACTTTGAAAGATTTTTATGTCGTAAACTTGTCTGTGTTGTGCTATGGTGTAAAATTGATGATAGCCCAGTGCGCTTTAAATGAACTGATGATGATCCGGTGTGCTGCAAATCTTCTGGCGAAATATTTTTTATTGTGCCACAATCGGGACTTTTGTGTCGAGCACCGTCAATAGTCACACAACTCGATCCTTCCGTTTTTAGTGAGGTCTCCAAAGAACCAATGCAAGGTACCAACATGGCAGAATCGGTTGGAGAAACCGTTATGGATGCACTGGTGCTAGACATTGAGCTTGTGCTAGAAATAACTTCTTGTTGGGTAGTGGTTACAGAGGTTTCAGAAGATAAGCATTCTCTAGTTGTTACAAGGTTGTGTATCTTAACAGAAGGGCAGGCATTGGCCCCTTCTTGCAGCCACACTGGAACTTTATTCTTATTTTCTGCAAGGCAAGTTTGCATTGGTGGCAAAACATTTTCTTGCTTGTTGCATTGTGAATTAATGTTTGTTTCATCTTCCTTCAAGACATCTTCATTGTTAATTGGTTTCTTTATAGTTTTGGAAATACTGTATAATTGAGAAGAAAAACCAGGTTCTAATTCTCGCTCATTTTCACCTGCATTTCCATGCTGAGAACTTTTCAAAGATTGTAGCTGATCTTCATTCCTGTTAACCTCAGAAGCTTTACATAGCAATTCTTTGTCAACATTATTGAGAGAGGTATAATTTCTTCTGCTAATTTTGTCAGCAAGAGCAGCACCAGGATTAGTGTTTTCCTTATCTATAGCATTACTGATGCTCCTAAAACTTGAGCTAAATGGGCCTCTGGCTGATGAGATAGACCTTTCTGTTTCCAGATATGGAATCCTCTTTGGAAAAGATTTGCTGCTAATCTCTGAAGCAGAGCGAGAATGCTTAAATTTACTGGTGGGCAAGGATCCATCGTGCACTCCATGAGTGGCCAAACCTGACCTATCTTCATGGTAGATGGGGAGCCTGTTGCTGGACACACTGGCTTTGTCTTGCTTCACACAGCTGCTGCTTCCCCATGCACCCTGGAGGAGGCTGGACTTCAGCTCTTCTGTTTTCACCTGCAACAAAAAACACAATGTAATAGCTCTTAATTGGCCTGGTCTCGAGATGTTCCTGTTAAAAATGCAGTGAAATAGCCTATAAATCATCAAAACCTAGACTAATGCACCTAGTTCTGAGCCCATATTCATTACTCCCTAAAATTTTTTTTTTTTTTTTAAGTTTTCCTAAACCACTGCAATTTTTACACTGGGGTTAATTGTATAAAAAATGTAGTGTTCAATAAGAGGACAGGTTGCTTGAGTAACTAGTGACACATTTACAAGTCTTTACTGTCAACAAGGGAAATGTTTCATGCTTTTGTAAAAGTAAATGTTGTTATAGTAGTGTGATCAATGAATACTAGCTAACTGGGATTTGTAGCATACATGAACTTCAAGTATTGCTTGTAATTGTGACTACTGGGATTACTCCTGCCAATATTATGTTTATCAATTTTAATGTGACTATGCTAATTTATTCAAGATTATAAGACATGGCCCTATAATAATTGGGATCCTCCAAGCACCTTCCCACACAAGCTTGCAATATTTTAAGGTAATACATAATTCTCAAGATTTCACATTAACCCCAATTTTGTTTAATAAAAAATGTTCATAAGGAAGGTTATTCCTAATGGGGGACATCTAATAAATATTATTTGTACATTATGTCAAGGTTGGTTTTCTTGACTATCATACTTGTGGCTACGTTGTTGAGTTAGTGGCGGTAGCCACAACAACTGTGTTCGTCACACTTAAAATTACCCGTACTAGCAGTAACACCAAAATCTAACAAGAATATTTAGTTCAAAATCTTATCTTTTAAACATTTTGTTTATATAAAGGGGTCTCTTACTGCAGTTGGCTTCATCCTGAACTCACAATCAGGAATCCTGGGTTCGATTCCCAGGTCGGACAGAAATAGTTGGGCATGTATCATTTGACTTAATGCCTAATTTAAATTTGTTAAACTATCCCCTGCTTGCCTTAAAGTCTATTGTATCTGCACTCGTTCCAGGAGTTTTCTTTACAAGGTCTTCGTGCAATACTCTGGCTTTCTTACAAATGACGGCCTCTGAAACACTATCACCCGCTAACTCCTTGTTGTGTATCCAAATTAATAACTTTTCCACATCCTCAAGTATTTGTGGTCTTTGTTTCGCGATTGTTGATATGCCTTTTGCCACTTTAGCACTCGTAATGTCCTTTTTCTTGGCAAGTATAGTGCATATCGTTGACGTGAATTTGTTGTACTGCCTAGCTAGTTCAACACGTGTACCATTTTCATGCTTCCGAATGATCTCTTGTCTTTCCTCTACTGTCATCCTCGCATGCGATTTCTTGCCTTGAACCTTACCACTGGCTTTCTTGGGATCCATGGCGAGATTTAATAACTTTTATGCTCAAATGGCCAAAAATCCGACAAAAAACTGTAAATCCTTGTGAAGAATTCAGGCGGGTTAGTCACTGGGCGCGATGCATTGGTAAACTGAGACGTGATCGCCGTGTCACAATGCACTAGGTCAGCCTGTACGCGTATTAACAAACTCATAACCCGATGCAAATTTTCCGAACAAATCGGGCTCGTAACCTTAAAAACTCGTTAACTGGGACACTTGTAACCTGAGGTTCCACTGTTTGTTTTGTGCCGTTTAAGGGTTAAGCTCACTGAGGAGTATGCCAAGTTCAAAGGACTTTTTATTAATGTGTGTAAATATTAATTATTCATCATTGCAGCTTTAGTGTAAGTTTTTTGTTAATATTCTTGTACAGTGGAACCTCTATTAACGAGTTTAATCCGTTCTGGCACCGAGCTTGTTACCTGGAAACCTCGTCTTAAGAAACAAATTTCCCCATTTAAAATAAAGGGAATAAATTTAATCCGTTCCACTCCCAAAAACATCCATACTTGTATGACTTTTTTTTATGTAAATATAATACTGCACATGTAAATATAAATGTTTTGTTGTAGTGTTTTAATATTTACTCTACCTTATGAAGAGTCATTGCTGGCTTGAGGGAGACGATGGGGAGGTGGGAAGGAGGAGAGGGGTTATGGTGTGGAAGGAGAATCCACCTCTGAGTCAGGCGGACTCTCTCTTCTTGGGAATTTCACTCAAATTTCATTTCAAATGTCACACAAGGATGCGTTAGACCAGCACCAAATAAAAAACTACATCAATTACACTTGTTGTGTCAACAATATAATAGTCTTACCACGAACATACAATACAATGCCGTTTTCTCAAATAGGCAATGTGGTTATTAAAGAAAACGGAAATTTCATGGCAAACATGTATACAATCCCCAAGTCGATCGGATAAGAATTTGATTTTATAGACATATTTGCTCAAATGATGCTTGAGCGCGGTGTTTGGGTGCATTCAAGAGAAAAAAGTGTGTCACGTTCAAGCGACATACCAGCGAAAGTGATAACACTTTCATAAAGTGTTATCACAAAGTGATAAATTAATTAAACATTTTCACACACCGGGTTGTCACTGCTTTATCAGGGCAGCTTTTCCAAGATTCTTTTCCAAGGTTCACCTTTTCAAACATTCCAAACACTTCCTTGATCTCAGTGGATGAGGCAGCATCCTCTCTTACCTCCTCATTCCCTTACTAATGGTGTAAATTGTTGATGAGGACCTGCCATACTCCCTTGTGAGATCAGTCACACAGACACCACACTCATGCTCTGCTATAATTTTCTTCTTCAAATCCACAGTAATTGTGTCTTTCTTCCTTTTGACAACACTATCTTTAGCAAGCAGCTTCTTTGGAGACATCGTGTGTTACAAATTGTAGTCGCAAAACCACTAAAAACCCAAAGAAAAGCTCAAATAAATCCAGAGGGATGCTTGTCGAGTGCGATACAACAACACTACTGGCGTCGGAGGCGTCCGAGAATTTGCGAGAATCCGCGAGATGCTAGGAAGCACCATGTGGTTTTGCTCGTTAATAGAGGCAAGCTCGTCAATAGAGACAAATTTGCTGCGAGTGGCTTGCTCGTTACTGGAAAAACTCGTTAATAGAGCCACTCGTTAAACGAGGTTCCACTGTACTTTTATTTTTTATTTATGCCCTGCACAGAGTAAACTGGTGTTTCAATTTTTAAAAGAATTGTTTAATTAATTAATCTTGTAGGTAGCAGTTGAGGGAACAGGCCAATAAGGAGCTTCAGAAGCTACTTCCAGGAACATGAGCTTTACCAAGTGCAAGTGGTAACAAATTGGAGGCCACTGTCCATGATGCTGTACTTTATTACGCACATATTTTATTAATTAAATAATAACTTATGCTTGCTGGTACAGGGTATTTGGTATTCATTATCTTGCCTTCCTAGGTACGTGTGTATACACTTGTAGTGATTACCCAGTCCCTGTGTGAGTTTACTTGGACCTTTTGGACCAGTGTGAAAGTCTCTGCTCCTACTACACTGCCTTGTTGTCTGCAACACTTCATGATTAGAGGTAAATGTCTTTGCTTGTGCCAGTGGGGCCAGGCTAATATAGTGTTTTTAAATTTTGTGTAGCAGTGTTAATAAGTGGTGAATCAAATGGAACTTTTGTTGGTGGAACCTAACTTTGAGGGAATCAGAGACCTTAAAAAATCTGCATTAATCTATATGGGACGTCAATTAAACCTAACAGTTGTTACGGCGCCGTCTTCTACATCTACCCCTTGACCAGCTGTAAGAGTCATATCTCTATGTCCTGCAAGTTCCCCGAGATGCAGAGATTCTTTAGATGTATGTGAAGGGTAGCAAGAGTGCTTACTTGTGGAGTAAAGGCCAAAACTAAAATGAGTCTTACAAGGGGGGGCTTGAGCCCTTTAGGTGTACAAGATGGCGACTGGTAGACCAGTCTCCCGCCAAGATGCAAGGGTGCTAGCCGCTTGGCAATTGGCTGGGCCAGGTCACGTGCTAAAATTGAACAATGGGGGGCCCAGCCCTCAGGCTGTGACCTCACTGGGCCAGCGATGCCTGGGGCTATCAAACGGCCAGAAGCTGTTACACGGCCCTTCGTTGAGCGCAGATGCGCGCCAAGTGAGCTCTCGAAATTGGTGATCCAGGAGCCTCACTCAGTGGATTCAAGCAGCTTAAAGCATATTACAGACATGATAGAAGAATAGTGTACTTCCAGGGAGCACAAGGAAGCCGAGTTTCGACGGTGTGAGGGCACCAAGAACTCGAGGCAGATAGTCTTTGACGGAAGAGGGGTGGCGAGGCAGTGAGGGCAGTGTGGAACCCTGCCGGACGACCCCGACGCGACGTAAGAGCTGCTGTGACCAGGTCACGTCAACTGGAGGTTGGAAGGAAGACATCTGGCCGGATCTTCGAGGAATTGTCTCAGTGAAGGCGCAAGTGAGGGAAGACGACGAGTGCAAGAACTACAGTGGTACCTCGCATAACGATCGCCCCAAAAGACGAACATTTTGGGTAACGAACGGCCCGATCGACATCAAATCGTCCAGTATGGCGAACGCTGGTTTGAGTAACGTCAACACCACATGGTGGGGCCACGCTGCTTCTTGCACATTCTCAGACGCCTCCGACGATGCACATAAATTATGTTGTTCTTGTTTAAAGATGCTAATGATGCTGGGATATAAATGGGTGACTGCTGAGATGTTGCAAAGCATTGACGTTTTTGTAGGAAAAAAGAAATGAAATGTCTGATATACAACAAATGTCAAAAAGGTTCGTTCGGTGTTCGGCAGGTAGGCTGCTCCATTATAACAATCTTTCTTTGTTTCAAATGTGTTCCATTTGTTTTGTATTTGTCATTTACGTATCAATAATGGAGCAGCCTACCTTACATACACTGAATAAACCATTATGACATTTTCCTTTCTTCAAATGTGTTCAATATTTATTTTTCATTTGTCTTATAGCAAAAGGTTCGTTCGGTGGTCAGCAGGTAGGCTGCTCCATGTTTCTTAAATAAAAAAAAACGAAAAATAAAAGAACTGTTGAAACAATCTGAAAATGGACAAATGCCATAAAGGTTTGTTCAGTGTTTGTCGGGTAGGCTGCTCCATTATTGAGACGTAAGTGACAAATACAAAACAAATGGAACACATTTGAAACAAAGAAAGATTGTCAAAATGGAGCAGCCTACCCAACAAATACTGAACGAACCTTTTGCTATAACGAATATGAAAGACAAGGGCTGCTGGCTGGGTTAGTAGTGCGTGAGCAACCATTTGTGGCACACGTGCCTCTGGCTCTCAAACACCTGTCCCACACCGTGTTGAAAGACTGCACTCAGTCGGTGCAATTCAGACCCTATTGTTTGAAGAACATAAGGGTCATAACATTGGTGAAGCTAGGCGCAATAAGGGCTTAACACAACGGTCGGATGCAAGTGATACAGCACCTATGAGGATGATACAGCGAGCGTATCCAGTTGTAGCTCTGAGCCCCACCCTTGCCATCTCCAATTTATATAGATGATACATAGATGAATCGTTTTCTGTGTTCAGTGATGATGCATCTGATACAAGTAGCATAGATGAACAGAGTTAGCGGCTTCCATGGTGGTGGTGTCCATAGATATTTTCAAGAATACCTGAATCCCTTCCTGACTGATGGACACTCTTTGAGGCTAGCTGAATCTCTTCCTGTGTGGGACCTTACAAAGCGATCTTTTCAAGACTACCTTACAAATTGAGCTTTTCCTATAATCGTTTCAATACTACCTTATACTTTACAAGCTTGGCTACATACCACCTACAAGTACTAATGCCAAGGGTGCATGCGAGTGCATTATTTGCAAGCACACAGAACGATGAAACAGGAAATGAAAATCTATCTGTAGCTGGTGCAAGGAGAGCAAAGTCGTGCTGTGTACCATGGACTACTTCGTTGACTATTACGCACCTCCAAAGTACTGAGTGTGTAATACAGTGTGTTACTGTGTAAATAGTATGTGAAACTGTACATATTGTAATTTTAGTGAATTTTTACCACGTAATACTGTGACAATAAACATTTATTGTGGACACATTACTGACACATGTATCACAGTTCCATGGAAAATTATGAACATTCTACTGTATACATATTGTAAAGGTCACAAATATGCATCATATACGATGAAAGAAACAAATAAAACCGCATTGGAAATACATAGAAAAAATATTTGAAAATATATTTGTGGTAACACCCGGTGCTTGAATGGCGCACCTTGTCCACGCCCTCACAGCCAAAGTAAGTGGAATTTGGTAATTATTTTTACATAGACATGTTCAGGGAAGGTAATTTATCATTTTACAAAGAAAAATGATATTTTGGGGAACATTTGATGCCATGCACACTGGGGGAATTTCACAATAAACACAGTGCATCACACTGGTTACATGGGGGACACTCATTTTGTATGACATCCGTTTCACATGACGAACGTGGAACGGATTAAATTCGTTACTCGAGGTACCACTGTACTGTACTGTCAGGGCCAGTAGGAGGAAACTGCCATACTGGGGAAGAGAGCACGGCGAGGGCGCATTTCTACGAGACACCTGAGGACCTGTGGTTCCAGACCTGAGCGCTGAGGAATATCCAGGGGATTGAAGACCTCATCGACCATCAGAGCCCCGGCGTCTTGTAGCAGACAGTATAAAGGTAGATCAATATTTATCTCCCATAGTTCCTTGTGAACTAGACGAGTTAGGCCATTATTTATATTAGTGTGTTTATTATTATCTTTGAGATAGGCTACACTGTAGGCCAGTACACATACCATCATCACCTGTGTGGAGGCAGCGATCGGCGTGACGGCGAGTGCAGTCGCGTCAGAGGTGAGCGCCAGTCACTTTAGTCTGCCCAGCTGATCGAGTTGCCAGATGTGGCGAGAGGTGTGCTGCCGACAACTTCCAGTTTCTACAGTTCATTATACTATGATGTTTAATGTAGTTTTTCTTTAGTAAACTTATTACTATTTTACTATTTGGTTTATATATGTCCTCCATCTCTTGAGCATACTATGAAAGCAATTCTGTACTTGCACTGCACTACTGTTGAAAAGATATCCTTGGCTGGCAATACTATACAACATTACCGTGAAGCATTGCTAGGATGCAGATGCTGACTATCAAGCTGGCGACCGAAGCAAGTGAAGATTTTAGGAGAGTACCGGGGGTCCCGGTATTATTTGTGTTACGGTGGGCAAGCCTGGTGCTGCTGCTGCAGGTTCAATGACCTGCAGGGTGAACTGGGCTTTCTCCACTCCCCACAGGTACAAGGCCGGGTCGTGGGTAGCGGACAACTCGTGGAAAGCTTGGGAGGAGGGGGGGGGGCCTCCCAGGGTGGTCAGTGGCACCCCGAGCATAGGGGTGCCCGCGGTGATAGTTATAATATTTCATAACATTGCACCTCCGTTGTACGGCTATAACTCTCGCCACTCAAGGCCACGATGTAACAGTTTAAAAGCAAATGGACAAGGCTTATTGGTGAAGACTATATAACTCATTTAGTAAAAGAACGTCAGGTCAAGGAGGTGAATCTTTATAAGCTAACTGAGGGAATCACGTAATCAACTTGCTTTAAAACATCTTGCATTAGTCACAATTGGAACTGGCTGGACTAGAGGCTCAGAATAAGAGTTAGAGGCTCAGATTAAGATGGAGGAAGCTAGGTAGAGAGAGCAAACTGAACAAGTAGAGGAACAAACTAGATAATTAGAAATTCAGCAATGACTGGCAGCCGACAAAAATAGTGGAAGAGCAGGGAACTGTAGCTGGTCATGGTAATAGTAGTAACTACTCAGGTGATCTTACAAGTAATACTAGAGTAAATAAGCGTGTTGACTTGCCACAATTTAATGAGAACGACCCTGAGATACTTTTCTTACATTTTAAGAAGATAGCCATTAGTATGAATTGGTCAGAGGAGCAATGGGTAGCAATAATGCAAGGTCATTTTAAGAGCAAGGCTTAGGAGATTTTTGCTTCATTATCTGATGCCAATAATTTGATGTTGAGTTTGTCAAACAGAGTATCTTAACTGCATATGAGCAAATACCAGAAGCACACAGACAGAAATTTTATGGTTCAAAGAGAGGACATGACCAGACTATCACTGATTTTACGAGATTAAAAAGTGTATTTTGATATATGGCTTATCACACACTGTCACCAAGTTCAGGGTTGCCAGATTGGGCTACAAGTAGCGAATTGGGCTACTTTTGAGAGCCCCACGCTCCCAAATTTTTAATTTCGCTACTTGCGACTTTTGGGGCTAGTTTAAAAGCAAGTTGGGCTACTTTGGGCTATTAATATTAAGAAACTGAATGATGATTATTTATGCTTTAATAATATAATGTGTACAAATCACAGCCAAGTCCAACAGCCTGATGAGCTAGACCACTTACCGCAGGAGCCCTAGTCAGAGACCGGCCCCTGCGGACGTTGATCCTAGGAACCTTTGAAAGAAAAAGTAACCACAAGGCAAGGTAATCCTCACCAGGGGCAATAGATTTCCCAACCTTAATTGTCATTAATACTTCATCCCCAAAGCTACAGCTGGTACCACAGGTCTTCATTAACCCTTAAAGTGCGCATCACGTCATATGACGTGCTGGACGTTGTTCCAGTCAACTGCGCATCACGTCATATGATGTGTTGGAGTACTACGCAAGATTTAAACAGCCCGCGGATACACGGGGTTCACCACACCTTCATCAGGACTTGTAAACAGATGCCATTTTTAAAAAAAATCGTGGGCCAAACTCCAGGGTGTTATTGGCCTCAGTATTGAGTGAGCAACCAAGCCTGACGCACGCAGCATGAGCTAACAGCACTGCTGTTCAGCTTGTGACCACAGCATCGCCTAAAAATGCCAAATTATACTTGTTCATGCTATTATGTAGCGATGATATTATTACAGAAGACCCCTGACTGTGATAAAACTGACCAGGGTTCTGATAATAGCAGGATTGTGGTGATATTTAGCGCTGTGCGCCATGGAGGGAGGAGTAATGCTGTTAGAGGGAGGGTGGTGGCGATGTCTTTTGAGTGTGAGTGGCCACCTTTTATTGACTGCACTCAGCATACCAGCTTAGTGGTTCGCTATGGTGAACACAAATGTAGATACTTATATATAACGTGTGTATAGAGGGTATAAACAGCAAGAGAAGGTTTGGAGCCGCCATTTTGGTGAGGGCGGTGGCGTCGTCTGCACAACGCCACCGTGCAGACGACGGTGTTGTTTACTGGTTACCACGATGGTCTTTGGGCAGCATACCAGTTTATTTGTACAAGTATGGTGAATAAAACAGGTAGATATTTATATATAACGTGTGTATATAGCGTAATAACACCACACAGTATTGTTGGAGGAGAAATATTAGTGCGTCTGGCCTTGAGGGCGGCCGCCGATCAGCTGACTGTGTGAGTAGCCACATCTTTGTGCCTTTACTCACCATACAAGCTTAGATGTACAGTTATGGTGAACAAAACATGTAGATACTTATATATAACGTCTGCATATAGTGAATTATAGCAAAAACATTATTGTGGGAGAATGTGGGTGAGTCAGATGACTGGAGGGAGGGCGGGAGTGACTGGCTGGTAAACGGCAGTCACTCCTCGTTACTTTTTGACTCATAATAGCTACTTAGTGGTTCGTTATAGTGAACAAAACATGCAGATACTTATATATAACCTGTGCTTATAATGTAATAACCGACAAAGTATTTGTTCACTGATTGAAGAACATAATTGAATCAGCAATATGCACACCATATTTTTGAGTACAGCAATGATTCACTCATTATATAAATATATCAAACTACACACTATTGAATAATATTACAGCAAAAAAAGTATGAAAAATCAATCAGAGACATTGAAATAATTCGGTAATTATCTCTCTGTGGCAACTCCGGCCTGACAGCTTGCGAGCAACAGACCGCCTGGGACGCACACTGAGTCAGCGCCTATTTTTTGCCAGACTTCCCCGCCCTATAGCAGGCAATATATGCCACTTACGATTTTTGTATTATTTTTCCCGTGATCAGTGAACACAAATTAACGGGTTTGGAAGAAAAAATATTTTTTTTTTTTCAAAATGACATGCGCCTGTGGGGATGACAGGATATTAAACCCCGAGCATGTTAAGGGTTAACCCTTAAAGTGCACAACACTTCATATGAAGTGTAAATCGTTTTACCAGTCAACTGCGCTTCACGTCATATGACGATTATGGGTACCGCGCACGATTTGAATGGCCCGCGGTGTAGCTGGGGGTCCTATACGCTGCCCAGGGGCTCTAGTAAACAGCGGCCATTTTGAAAAAAATTCCCGCTCACGAACCGAAGGCATGGGAGGCCTCAGTTTAGCGAGAGTCACCATGGCGAGCGCACGGTCAAACGCCTCACGGGCACGCACCACTCAGTCCCTCACCCCAGAGCAAATAGCCCACGAATTATTCTCTGAAGGTGAAGAAAGTGTGTTTGACGATTCAGACAACGATGAGGATTATACACAGTTGTCGGGTGATAGTAGCAGCAGCAGTGAAAGTGAGAATGACCGCCATGCCATGGCGAGGCCTCTACGCTCACCCATGCCTCCTCGGCCAGTTTCTACCCCAATTCTACCACGACCTCACAGTTCCTGTGGATATTTTCTGTTTGAGGGTGACGAGTCAGAGGGAGGTGACTCCTTTTCTGGGTTTAGTGACTCAGATCAAAGTTTTATTGAGCCTGTGGCTGGTACCAGTGGTGTAACTGGGCGAGAAATTGTCGCGTCAGCAGCATCTCGCCCGGCCAAGCGCCACCGCATGGCACCACATGAGGGACCAAGACCCTCGTGTTCACGTGCATCCACCTCACGTGCATCCACCTCACGTGCACCCACCTCACGTGCACCCACCTCACGTGCACCTAGCCGCCGTGCTTCTCGCAGACGGTATTCAGCTCCTTGTCGCCGGTATGCATCGCTTCCTCGCCGTCTTTCCTCTGCATCTCGCAGGACGCCTGGTGTACTTGAGTGGAGTGATGGTGACGATTTTATTCCTAATATTCCTCACTTTGACGATAAAGATGTAGGGATTACAAACCTTTTCCCTAATCAAGGTGAGGACATGGCTGAGATGGAATATTTTACAGCATTCTATGATGAACCACTCATGGAATACATTGTACACCAAACGAACCTGCATGCTGCTTACCTGATTGAGAGGGAAATCACAGAATTTTCACGACTGCAGCGTTGGAAAAATACCACAGTTGCGGAAATGTATGTGTTTTTGGCACTCTGTTTGTTGATGAAGCACTGTCACAAACATGCAATAAATGACTATTGGAGCAAGGACAAGACAATACCAACACCTTTATTCCGGAAATATATGTCACGAGACAGGTTTCAGATACTCCTCAGGTGTCTACATTTTGGAAGTGTTCAGGACCGAACACCTGATGATAGACTGTGGCGAGTGAGGCACTACATGAACGATGTTATTGGAAAATTCAGAGATTTTTACGTACCAGCACAGAAGCTGGTGGTTGATGAATCTCTCGTACTTTTCAAGGGACGTGTTCCATTCAAACAGTACATTCCCTCAAAACGAAACCGATTTGGCCTGAAATTTTTTGTTCTTTGTGATTGTGAGACAGGATACGTGTTACACATGATTCTGTACTCGGCTAGTGATGTAGACATTCCCGGTAACGACGAACATGGATTCTCGGGGAGTGTAGTGAAGACCATCATGGCTCCGTGGATGAACAAGGGACACATTTTATACACAGATAATTACTATACAAGTCCCTTGCTAGCTCGGTTCTTGCTAGAAAATAGAACCGGATTGGTTGGTACAGTAAAGCCACAACGAAGGGAAATGCCTGTGTTTGACAATGACATTGCAGTTGGTGAGTGTCAGAGAAGGAAAAGTGATAACATTCTGTCAGTTCGGTGGAAAGACAAAAGAGAGGTGAACTTGTTGACAACAATTCATGATGGAACAATGGTGAACAGTGGGAAAGTGAGCCATAAAACAAACGCACCACTATATAAGCCAGACTGTGTTTTAGACTATAATATCAACATGCGGTTGATTGATAAATCAGACATGATGATTGGCACTGCAGAGTGTGTGCGGAAGACATGTAGGTGGACGAAAAAAGTTTTCTTCCATCTTGTGGACATGAGCATGCTGAACTGTTTCAACATGTACCTTGTGAGAACTGGACTTAAGCCCACTTTCCGTGACTTTGTATTTGATGCTGCAATACAGTTATTAGGAAAGTTTGCAAAAGATGTCCCAGGTATTCAGCGGCCCATCATAAACCCACTGTTGCAGCATGCTGGTACTCCACGCCTCGCTCACACTGAAAGCTTCCTAGCACACAAACTTAAGTATTTGCCACCTGGTGGGAAGCGTGCAATAGCCCAACGCGATTGCTTGGTGTGTAAAACAACGACACGTAGAGACAAGAAACGGAAGCTTGTGCAAACATGGTGTGAAACGTGTGGTATCCCATTATGTGCTGTCGACTGCTTCAATGACTACCACAGTCTAGAAATCTTCTAAGTGTGCTTCAAAGTGTGTATAGCGTGTGCGTGTGTGTAAATATGTAAACATATAAGCAGATAGCGTGTGCGTGTGTGTAAATATATACAAATATAAGCAGAACATACAATATAATAGACTGTAATGACATATTATATTGCCGTAATTGAAAACATTTGTGTGCGCCTGTGTATACTCAAATATGCAACAATTATTGATACAAAATATGTTCAAACAGTATTTGAAACACAATTAGTGAAAAAAAATTAGATAAAATGCGCTTAGACATTGTAAATAAATAGCGCGAAAATATATTTGTGGCAACTCTGGCTGTTTGAGGACCCCGCGCAACACCTCCCGGGCGTGTACTGCATGAGCGAACATGCAGATTGTGACGTCATCACCGAGCTTTTCGGCTCTATTGCAACAAAAGTACAATAGAATTTTTTTTTTATTTTTCCCGTGATCAGTGAACAGAACTTAACAGATTAGCAAAAAAAAAAATTTTTTTTTTTTCAAAATGACATGCGCCTGTGCGGATGGCAGGATATTAGACACCGAGCATGTTAAGGGTTAACACTTTCGCGCTTTAGATTAGAGATAACTCGTCGCCGTTTTTTCTTACGATTCCGCATTACAGCCTACTTTTCTCGTCCATCGAAAAAATATTTCTATAAATTCCATTTTTTAACCGAAATGGATGGGGATACTCTCAGATTTTTTTCCATGAAATTCCCGTTCTCCCTCACCGAACACATGGCGAGGAATGGCCAACAACAACAACAAGCATACCACATGTTCCCGACATAGATGCCAGCGCAGCTCCTCCTGCTGACGCGGCAGTTTCAACACCCGGCACATCTGGTGCGAGGCGTCCTCTGTTCACCTCAACACCTCAAGCCCACTCATCAACCACAAATTCTGAAATGGACATTGAGGACATAGAACCACTTGATGTTTCTGATTTCATAGAAGATTCTACTACAAGTTTGGTGGTTCCTGTAGAAGACAATATTCCTCCAGTGCATCCAAGAAATACAAGAATTATAGATTCAGAACAACGTCTCAACTACAAGTTGACGCATGAACTCGTGCACTTGGCTAAAAAAAGAAGATGCTGTGTTTGTTTCAAGTCTGGCAAAAGGAGGGACGTGATATATGGATGTAAAACTTGTGATGTGGCACTGTGCGCTGCGCCTTGCTACACAAGGTACCACCGAAGAAAGATATTTTGGGTGGAGAAAAAATAACCACCGGCAACAGCTTCACTCCACCTAAGAAACATCAGATGAGCAACTTCAGGATCAGAAGCCTGAAGATGGTGGAGTCAAGAAAAAATGCTCAACTGTTGATCTTCAATCAACATAGACAGGGTAAGTACACCTATTTGTAATTTTTTATTATCTATAAGAAGTTATATTATATACGTTTTGTAGAGAATTTATTTGCGAATTTTTTGGTACCAGAATGAATATTATATCACATAAACTTCTATGAGTAAAAAAAAAAAAAAACACAAAGTATGTTTGGGGGTGTGGCGGGTGTGGCTCTGGGTGTGGCGAGCGTGTGGCAGTGGGTTCCCTTTAGCCGTTGATATATCCAACACGTGGGAAATATTTGTATGTGTTATGTATATGTCTGTGTAGGGAATTTTACTGCGATCACTGTCATACAAATTATAAAATGTTTCAACAAGTATAAACATGACAAACATCAAACGAACGAAAACAATGCGTTCGTTTCTGCCGCGAACGCATACTGAGCGACGTGGTTCTATATTTGGCGCTTCTCTTACACATGCTTTGTACAAATGTTATACATTTCCTCTTATAGAAAATTTTATTGTGAACACATTGGTATAAAAAAAAATACGTACATAGAAAAGTAGGGTCAGGAAACGTATAAATGTATAAACTTTCCAAGTATGATTTCCCCCCTGTGTTTTCGCCAGTGCGCTCGCGGCTAACTACTCTCCACTTCACACACTCTTGCGGGTGGGAAATTACCTATATTAAACATTCATATGCATATGTCCGTGTAGAGAATTTTATTGTGATTCCAATGATACCAAAATTAGCGATGTAGGACAACTGTAGGCTTCGCAACCATTAAGAGAGTGGAAACATTTTGTTGCTGTTTGGCGCTCTCGGCAAGTGATCTGCATAGTTTTTTATTTGGTGTTGATACTCCTTATGCTTGGGCGGCATTTTATAGGTATGCTCTTATAGACAATTTCATTGTGAACACAGTGATACCAAATTTAAATACGCGCGCCTTCAATTATTGTCAGGACAGTCAAAAGAGTGTACACTTTTTCGGTCTTGCCGCATAGGCGCGAAGTGCCGAAAGCATCTGGGGTATTGATTTTTTTTGAGCGCCGAGAGCGCGAAAGTGTTAAGGGGAGAAAGTTATCTAGAAATTTACAGATTGATAAATGATGGGAAAGATCCCTTACAGTTAATACCTTTGTCAGGAAGACGATGGTTGGCAAGGAGCGGTAGTGTAAAGCGGCTGTTAGATCAGTGGGATTCTCTAACAAATCATTACCAAATAGCTTTTTCCTCTTGTGATAAATATGTTGCAAGGCAACTATTTTCAATGTACGCTGATCCCTCCAATAAGCTATATTTCACATGTCTCAAACCAATCCTAAATGGTTTTGAAAGGATGAATTTACTTTATCAAAAAGATGAAGCAGATCAGTGTAGCCTTCACACTGTTTTAGAAACTTCACTCTTGGAATACTCAGAAGAATCGTGCATCCTCATCATGCAAAGCTTCATGTTAATTTGGACTACAATTCTATGTATCTGCCCCTGGAGAAAGTTGACTTTGGTTACGAATTTTCAACACTTCGGGCCACTAACAGACAAAACAATTTTATAACCCAGGAAAAGTTTCAAAATATTCAAGAAAGATGCGATAATTTTTTAATGAAAGCTTGCAAATAGCTTCTTTCTCGTATTCTAAGTAATGTTGAAACTTTAAAAAAAGGGGAAAAATCTGTTATCTATCATATGCCTTAGCCACACATGGCCACCATTTTCAGAACTTCCATTAGTATTAGCTGACCAATCTAAGCTTAGTGAAATTGAAAGTCAGTGGCGCCTACTGTTAACCATTGAGTGATCCAACATTTGTAAGTGACAAATCCCGACATCTGAATCGTCATTTTAGACCAAGACAATAACTGTCAAGAACACTGCTGGTGATCCCATACTGATTGACCTCGCTCAGTTTTCACTGAAAATATACAGCTTGCCAATCAGTAATGCCCTGGTTGAACGGATATTTTCGAGAGTAACATCTGTGAAAACTAAACTGATAAATCGAATGGGACTTGAGCTTTTGACATCAATCTTGAGAATCAAAACATGTTTTGAAGAAAATGTAACTTTTTGTTTTTGTTGCTCGTCATTTGAACCACTAATGTCAATGCTTAAATATGAGTCTGCAATATACAAAAACAAGGTTGTGGATGCAGATCAAGATCTTGGTAATCTTTAACTGTAAAGACGTGGAAGGACTTCACACCCATTATGCTTCAAACAGTAAATATTGATAAGTTATCCTATTATCATATTGGTTAAATATATATATGCAGAGATAATATTAATAAAACAATTAAAATCGTTTAATGTACTCTATATATCAAAATAGATTACTTTGAAACCTGTATCAGTCACTAAACAAAAAATTGGGCTACTAAAGTGTTAACTAAATTGTTAACTAAAGTGCCTTTTAGAGCAGTCTTAATTATACAAATAAAAATACTTACAATTCTCAGAAACTTGATGGTTATCAGTCAAAACCAGTTTCCAACCCACCTGCTACTCACATGATCTCTTATCATACTAAGCCCAAGTTTGAGAAACCTCAGTTGGGGAAAAAAAAAACCCCAGTAATGTAACAAAGTTTTCAGTTGGTGTGACAGGGAGAACCACTGAGAGAGATTGTAAGAAGAAAGGTCATGTTATTAATTCATGTTTCCAACTGCATCCCAAGTCTAGTTACACATAACTAGACCCACTGACCTAGTTATGTGTAAGGGTTTGCATAGTTAAAATTCAGTCTGTTAACTTAAATCCTAATTGGGTGACTAATTACATACCATACATGTTTCCAAGTGAAATGTGTAAAATGGGTACAAAACGGGTGAAAAGTAATTGGAAGCCAGTAGTTATGTTGAGAGATACTGGTGCTTCCCAAACTCTTATTTAGGGCAGTGTTTTTTCTGGTGTAGAGAAGAAAGACACTGTTGAGTCCGTGGTTCATCAGAGTATTGCAAGTTTTCAGTCAATATCTCTGATAGAGATTTATCTCAAGTCCTCATTTACACCAGGATTGTGCATTGTTGGTGGTAGTAAACAGTTGCCTATTCCAGGTGTGAATGTTATACTGGGTAATGATGTGGCTATTAAACATGTTATTAGGAAGGATGATCCCATTATGTTACCAAAACCTATTATTTTAAGGGAACAGCCAGATGTAGATGGTGCTATCTACCCTGCATGTGCTGTGTCCAGTTCTGCGAGTGTCAGTACTGTCACTACCAAGGTAAATGTTCCAGAGACTAGGACCCCCTTCAAAGGTAAAGAGGGAGATGGATCTTCCGGATTACTTTTTGGCCAACCAGGATGTCGAGAGCGAGTCAGTTGTAGAGGCTCCACCTCACCCTAGCCTAGTGGATGGTAATGGGGAGGCAGCCCGAGTACCAGTTACTTCCCCCGCGCACTCCAGGATGTGTGTCACTGGCTTTGTGTAAGTTAAGGAGGACTGACCCCAAAATATGAGAGTAGTGAGGAGACAGTCTGTGATTTAGAACCATTGTTGGAGAGTGGGAGATCACCTAGAGAAGCAGCTTTTGACAAGTAGATGAAGACCCCCTTGAGCCTTGCTCCTCATTTGACTGAGGGTGTGACCCAGCTTAGTAGTTAATGATTGTAAAGAGACAGTACTCCAAACAGTTCGAGACTATGTCATGGGAGGACAATTTAGTCAATCTTGTGTAACATTTAATATTGGTAATGTGTCTTCTAGCCCCAAATTTCAGTGTTGTGGCCAGTTATTCTTGTTCCAGGTCGATTAATTGTTTAACATTGGGTAACTTGAGTCAGAGGGTTCTAAGGGCTTTACTGCAAACTATTATTCTACTAGAGCCAGTCCCCCCTTGTAGTAATAGACTGCGTGGTTCCTTTGCCCAGGATCAGTGATGTGAAAAGATACTTTATTCCAATGAGTTGTACAACCAGATTTTGGGACTCCTGGTTCAACCTTGACGCCGAGCGGATGTCTGGACACCTCCTCCGCTTGGGAGCCGCCTGTTCACGTCTTGTTTTCGCGTTTTGGCTTTGCTACTTCCGTTTGGCATCCCTATTCAATGGTCCAGTTGTACAACGCCTGGCGCACATATCGCCTTGGGTCACGGGATTGTTGTAGATGAACAACATTTACAACAATCTTTTGTTGTAGATGTAGATTTTTTTGGGGGCGTATTCTGGCTGGTTCTCGGCGGGGTGACGGTGTTTGGGGGCCGGTTTCGCCGAGAGGTGCCGGGGGTTGCCGGGTCTTGGTGCGCTCCTGGTGTGCCCTCAGCCATGGTGGGCTGCCGGCTTTTGCTCTGCCAGGGGACACTGGATGACTTTTTGCTTTTTAGTTGGGGCCGAGTTTTGGTTTTGCTACCTAGTGTTCTCTGTGTGGGGCAGGGCTGGTGCTTGTCACCCTGAGGGACTCCTGGGGCTCCCCAATCATCTGCCCGTCTGTGCGTTTATTTGCCATATGGCATATTAGTTTATAGTGTTTGGCGTCACTCGTTTCGCGATTTGGCTTGGCGTCCCACCTTTCCAGGCTTCGCGATTAACCCATCACAGGTACGCCGGGGCGCATCCGATCCCTCGATCGTCATCGCCTCTAAATCAACAACAACAACCAGATTTCCTGAAGCCAATGCTGTATGGAATTCTAGAGCAGTCTCTCTTGTTTTACATCTGGTAAATTTCTTTTCTGCAAATGTAGTTTCCAGAACTTGTGTTAAGTTCACGTTTAGTTCATATTCCCGGGGCCAAAGTGTAGTTGAACTTTTGAAGCAGCTGTTCTAAGTTACAGGGAAGAGATTCATGGAGTGGGACATGACTATCACCCTTTTCAGTTTGTTGATTGTGAAGGGTTACAGATTTCCCTTTGATTTTTCTCATGTAATCTGGTTTTGTTATACCAGATGAGTGGACCCCTACAGCTGTTGTTGAAGGATTTGATGTCACCAGGAGGAAGTAACTTACCGAGTGTGATTCATAGTAAGTTCTATCCAAGTTCCAAAGTGGTTCTGCAACTTTCATGCGAGGCAAAGATGACGATGGACTCTCTGTCATACAGTTCAAGGTCAGGAGATGTGAGCTTGTTCTTGTGGTTGTGACTTTGATAGCTTGTTTAGAATTTTCACGTCTTATCACTCTGATGGTTCTTGCAGAGTTGTGAAGAGGCCATTTTGTCCTACACTGGTTGTCACCCGAGTCAGTTAAGACAGGTGGGCCTTGCAGTTCTTCTTGTTCTTGTCTGTTTCAACAAACATAAGAGGTCTATTTCTAGGTTGTGTCGTGTTGTTGGCAATTCCCAAGAGTGAAGAAGTTTAAGATGTGTCGGAGTGGTTTAACCATGTTATTTCTACTTTTAGTTCAAATTGGCCCAGGCTGTTTTGTTCACAGAAGATCCAGAGTGATGGGGACCAACCATTCCTGAAAGAGTTGTTCCAGATCTGGAAAGTGTCTGCCCAGATCACCCTCATTAACCAGGATGACCTTTCCCCTCGTCCACCACTTATCTATTCAACTTTATCTCTGTGGGTTAACTCTAGAAAAAAAAGAAGTAATAACCAGTGGAAAGTGTACATCTTCATGCAGCATAGGATGTTCCAGCTCTGGAAGCATTTATGGTACCTAAACCTAGCTCTGAGTGTTAGAGTTCACTGCACCCCAGTCCAGGTGAACCGAGTCTACCTGATGAAGTGCTCAAGGATGAAAGCATTTGTTGGATCTGTACTATCTGTGTATATCATGTATGTTATGATGGGACTAAGTTCTTTACCTTGTTGGGTTGGTGTATTGTATTATGTCTACTGTTGATAAACACAAGGTTAAGAGTGAAACCAGCTAGGTGGAAAACATTTATGTTACTGTTTTCCATTCTTTCAATTACAGCACAACCTCGATTCAACGTACCCCGATTCAACGAATCTCCGGCTAGTTCGCACACTTTTCAGGCCGGATTTACTCACCCGGTTCGACGAACAATGGTTCGCCGAAGCGGGGGATGTTTGGATTTGCTTACGATGTCCAGACAGAATTCACAGACTTGTGGAAAACTTTCCCATTCTATCACAGATTACAATTAATAATTCCCTCATATGACAGGTTTGATCACACAAGTGGACTGCACAAGTGGTCCACAAGCTTATAATGTTGGGACAGAGTTCACAGAGTGGTGGAAAACTGTCTCATTCTATCACAGTTTACAATTAATAATTTCTTCATAAGACAAGTTGCATTACACAATTAAGTGGACCACACAACAAGTGAACCACATGAACCAAACACCAGCCAGAATGGTCCACACAACAAGTCAACCACATGAACCAGATACCAGCCAGAGTGGTCCACACAAATGAACGATCGAGTTTCCATAATTTTCGTTCACTGATTTGTGGCAGACGTATCTTTGTAAATTAATTTAAAGGCTGAAGCGTGATTAGCTAGCTATATGTCGTAAAATCTCCTTATAGACATTTTCTGTGATAAAACAAGGTGAGTGAGGGTGGACAGATAAGGGAATACTGTTCTGTAAACCTCACTTGGTTTTCCTTCGTCTGTGTCGTTATAGTTCAGTGACCCATGACTTTGAAAATTTCAGACTAATAAATCATTTCTAAAACCAATGCTTTAATAGCTTTTTATTATCCTAATTAAACTAAACTAAATAAAACCAAAAATATACTGTAATATGATAGACATCTGCTATTTGAGAAATTATTTGTTATTGGAACAACTCCAGCGTGAGCGAGTGGACGGGTCTAATCCCTGCACATACAGCACCATGCGTTTCTTGTTTCAATTCGTCGCCACAGTTCAGTGACTACGGCTTCAAAATAATAAAATTAATAAATCAATTCTAAAATAAGTTTTTTATATCTCTTATTATCCTAATAATGTTACTAATTTAAATATATAACCTAAAAATATATAATATGATGTAAATCAATTATTTGAGATAAATTTATGTTACTGGATCTGGCTTAAACACCAGCCTACTGGAGGGTGTATAGACCTAGTCTGCATTCATACAGTAGGCACCCAGTGCCGTTAGCTTTGTCTGCGTGCGAGTGACGTGTTTGTCCGCCGGTGAAAGAATAATCGTGGAATTTACCATTTTTTTTACTACAGCTTTATTAATATACAACAAGATGTCTCAAGGGCTTGCTAATCGTGCTGTATCTGCAAAGAGGAAGAGAAGTTTTCTATCCATTGAGCAGAAATTAGACATGATAGAGAAACATGAATGTGGCTACTCTGTTACTAGGCTGGCAGCAGAATTTAATGTCGGGAAAAGTACGGTGTGTGATATCAAGAGACAGCAAGATGATATTAGGAAGTTTCTTGCTTCGAGTGATAGTGGTGCATTAAATAAAAGGAAAACAATAAAAGGTTCTGCAAATACGAATTTGGACGAAGCTGTGTATAAATGGTTTAACCACGAGCGTTCTGTGGGGATGCCACTTGGTGGCGACCCCATTAAGACAGCAGCCGATAAATTAGCACAAAAGATGAACATTCCAGATTTTCGAGCAAGTGAAGGATGGTTGCAAAGATTTAAGAATAGACATAATATTAAGAACAGGAAAGTTTGTGGAGAATCATTAAATGCAGATACGGATTCAGTCTAGCCATTTAAACGTAAATTAAATGATTACATAATAACAAATGATCTAAGGCGTTTTCAGGTATACAATGCCGATAACACAGGCTTTAATTGGAAATGCTTGCAGAACAACACTTTGGCATCTAGGCTAGATGAGAGTGTTCCTGGCCGTAAGGTAAACAAAGAAAAAGTTTCTGCCATGCTGTGTGCAAATGCAGACGGAAGTCACAGAACAAAGTCCGCCATTATGGGGAAGTCAAAAAACCCACGTGCTTTGAAAAATTTAATGAACAAGCTACCTGTGGTCTACTACAGCTCTAAAACAGCTTGGTTTACTGGAGATATTTTTGTAGACTGGTTCAAAAGTCATTTTTGCAAAGTAAGATAGATTTTCAGATAATGAAGTGTGGAGTGAGACGGAATGATGTCAAGGCATTACTCTTGGTTGACAATGCCCCACCTCATGTAGGGCTCGACAAATTAACGTCACATGATGGACGCATCAAATGTATGGCTTTGCCTCCCAATACCACCTCTCTGATCCAGCCAATGGATATGGGTGTTATATATGCGATGAAAAGGCTCTACAAACGAGCAATGAATAAAGAAATCATGGTGGTGTTTGAGTCAGATGAAGACAAAAGACAAGGAACCGATTCGCGAGGTCAAGCAACACTGGAACGTTACAAAAAATACTCGATTAAGGAAGCCATTTACAACTGGGCTAAAGTTTGGGATGAAGTTAAAGAGTCAACATTAAGATATTGTTGGAAAAAACTCCTGTTGCTTGATCATGCTGATGAAGTGACTGAGGAAGAAATGGATTTTGAAGAATTTTCAAATGATATTTATCAAGAACTGCGTGCCGCTGGTGAGGTGGAGTTGACGCTGAACGATGTGGAGGAGTGGTTAGATATTGATGCAGTCGATCCACCCATTGGTCATTTAACAGATGATGAGATTATACAAAATGTTACTGGCACTGTTGACGACGACGGAGAGGAAGATGAGGATGAGAATGATAACAGTTTACAATCTGCTTCGTGTGCTGACGCATTGTTCTATGTTGAAAAAATCTTGATATTGTTTCACAAACTGACAATCCAGAGCTACCAGGCTTTTATCAACACCTAAGGATGATGAAAGATATTTGTCTCAAGGACATGACAAAAAGAAGGAAACAAACGAAAATGAGTCAATATTTTTTACGAACTAGCAGAAAATCAACCAGCACAGCCGTACCCAGCACCAGCACAGCCGTACCCAGCACCAGCACAGCCGTACCCAGCACCAGCACAGCCGTACCCAGCACCAGCACAGCCGTACCCAGCACCAGCACAGCCGTACCCAGCACCAGCACAGCCGTACCCAGCACCAGCACAGCCGTACCCAGCACCAGCACAGCCGTACCCAGCACCAGCACAGCCGTACCCAGCACCAGCACAGCCGTACCCAGCATCAGCACAAAAGCAGCTGAAGCCAACACAGCAGCAGCGAGCACCAGCAAAGCTGATGCAAACATCTAAAAACATCGTGTGTGAAGTGAACAATTAGAATAAGTTAAATTTACAACCTGTCCTCTTAAAAAGAACGCCGCTTTTGGCCGTTTACCCGTATGGCCGAATTTGGACGTACAGTTTCCACTCAATTTAACGGCCTCTTTTATACCGATCTGCCGGTATTAACGACCGGTTTGGGAGCCCAGTATCTGGAGCCTGCTATACCGATCTGCGGTCGATATTACCGACGGTCGGTATTGGGTTTGTTGTGGCATCAGCGACCCCTCACATGGCGACCAGGCCGCCACCGACCTGGATCGTCCAGAGTCATATATTACATCTTAATTTTCTTTTAAAATGATTCACTTTAATGAAGAAAATTGTAAATTATTATTAATAAAATATTTTGAAACGGTTTTTATTAAGCAAAAGTCTTTGTTTTCTTATTAAATACCTTTTATAGTATGTATAGGCACTAGGTATTTTTTTTCCCACGGACCTAGAATGTACTCCGCCGGGCCATGTGTTCCCATTGTTTACCGTGAACTCGCGCGGCTAGCTTCAATTGTGAAGGATATTACTGTACTGTAATTGTGATGATCTTTTTAATTTACAAAATGCCAAAAGTTACCCAAAGGAAGCGCCTGACGGTTGCACAGAAGCTGGAGTTAATTAAGAAACTTGATAAAGGATATTCTCATGCACGAGCAGCAGCAGAGTTTAACATCGGGAAAAGTACAGTAAGTGACATCAAGAAACAGAAGGATACTCTATTAAAATATGTGAGCACAACAGTGTGCTACTTCTGGTGCTGCATGTTCGAGAAAAACAGTAAAGTCTGGTCAGTCTCCACAATTGGATGCTGCAGTGTATAAGTGGTTTATTCAGCACCGCACAATTGGCATGGCAATAAGATTAGAAGAGCTTAAAGTTGCAGCAAGTAAACTTGCCATTCAATTAGGTATAAAAGATTTCAATGCAAGTGATGGGTGGGTTGGAAGATTTAAGGCTCGGCATAACATTTCAAACACCAAAAAAATTTCTGGTGAGGCGTCAAGTGCTGATCCCACTAATGTTGATTCATTCAAGGCTAAATTAAACGAGTACATTGTCAGTAATAATTTAAGCAAATATCAAGTATATAATGCTGACGAGACTGGGTTTATGTGGCGAGCTGTACCAAGTACATCCTTAACCAGTAGGATGCAGGAAAATATTCCTGGACGAAAGATAAGCAAGGAACGGCTCTCAGTCTTGCTCTGTGCTAATGCTGATGCCTCTCACAGGACAAAATGTGCCGTGGTAGGCAAGTCTAAAAATCCTCGAGCCTTAAAAAATATAATGCAGGCATTACCTGTAATATATTACAATTCTAAGAAATCATGGTTTAATCAAACAATATTTACGGACTGGTTTGAAAACCACTTTTGCAAAGAAGTCAGAGAATTCCAGATCAACAAATGTGGAATAAAGGCCAGTGAGGTTAAGGCATTGTTCCTGCTAGATAATGTCCCTGCTCATCCCATTAGCAAGTTAATTTCAAGGGATGGCAGAATAAAATGCATGGCACTTCCACCAAACGCAACATCCTTGATCCAGCCCATGGACCAAGGTGTTATCCTTGCTGCTAAACCTATGTACCAAACAGCAATGCTTGAAGATGTTTTAGTTGTTTTACCTAGCGAGGAAGATGAATTGACAGGAAAGGATACAAGGGCTCAAAGAACACTAGAAAATCTAAAAAAGTACACAATCAGGGAAGCAATATTCCACTGGGCTAGGCTTTGGAATAAAGTGAAAGAAACCACACTAACAAATTCATGGAAGAAACTGTTAACAGAGAGGCCTAGATGTGAAGCAGCAGTATCTGATAGTGAATTCGAAGGTTTTGAAAATGAAGCCAATGATTTTGAAGGGTTTGAAGAAACGATCCGAACAATGTTGCTCCAAGCTGGTCAGGGTGTACAAGTGAATGATATCAATGAATGGTTAGAAAATGATTACGATCCTGGTTATGAATTGTTAACTGAAGAACAGATTGCGCAAAGTGTTCTCGGAAATGACTCTGATGATGACTCGGACGATGTTGGTGAGGCTCTGCCTAGAGGTGTCGGATATCAGAAAAGATTGGAACAAGTTGAGGAACTCATTGAATATTCAATAAAAAGTAAACATGAGGTTATTGGAAATTTTTATGTACACCTTACAGCCTTAAAGCAATGTCTCAAAACGTTAGCCAGAGAAAATCAGATTCAGACAAAAATAGATAAATTCATGATTTCAACGGTTCGTGAAAAATCTTCGTCGACAAGCGATGCTGCACCCGTCGATGCTGAATTACCATCGACAAGTCGTGGAACATCCGCCAGCAATGAATGCTCTACAAGCCATGCTGCACCCGCCGATGCTGAATTCCCATCGACAAGTCGTGGAGCATCCGCCAGCAATGAATACTCTACAAGCCTTGCTGCACCCGCCGATGCTGAATTCCCATCGACAAGTCGTGGAACATCCGCCAGCAACGAATGCTCTACAAGCCATGTTGCACCCGCCGATGCTGAATTCCCACCAAGTCGTGACAAGTCATCCACTAACGATATAAAATATGATTGAAAGGCATATAAATTAGTGTAAAAAGTGTTGATAGAGTACAGTATTGTAAGTGTTAATGATTAATTAAGCCTAGACAAAAAGATACTGTACAGTGTAAATATACAGTAGAAATAATTGTCAATAGTGAAGTAGAATTAGAACTCATGTGAATTAGTAGTAAGGCTAGCTGTTGTGTGAAGTGAGTGCCTGAAAATAAGTGTACAGGCATACCTCAGAATAAGAGTTTAATCCGTTCCTGGAGACGCCTCGCCTTCCGAAAACTCGCATTCCGAAGTTAATTTCCTCATAAGAAATAAAGGGAAATGAATTAATCCGTTCCTGACTACCCCAAAAACCCCACATCAAACTAAATTTTTATACCTAATTTACCTAATTCATCTAAATAAACCTACAAAACTGTGTTCCAGTTATTACTTACCTTGCTGTCGAGTGCTGTAGGCGTATGGAAGATGGTGAGGAGGGGGGAGGAGGAGAGGAGTTACTGTTTGGAAGGGGAGTCCCCTTCCATAATCACATCACATAACCCCATGCCTTGTAACACTATGGATACCACTTCTCTTTCTAAATTTTTCAAACCAGCCCCTGCTTGCCTTAAACTCTTTCTTATCTGCATCACTCGTTGCAGGGGTATTCTTTAGAAGGTCTTCGTGCAACACCCTGGCTTTCTCACAAATAATGGCCTCCGAAACACTATCACCCCTCAACTCCTTGTCGTGTATCCAAATTAATAACAACTTTTCCACTTCTTCAAGTATTTGTGGTCTTTGTGCCGTTAATGTTCTTACTCCTTTTGCCACTTTAGCACCCATAATCTTATTTTTCTTCTTAAGTATAGTGCATATTGTTGATGTGGCTTTGTTGTACTGCCTACAAAGTTCAACAACACGTGTACCGTTCTCATGCTTCCGAATGATCTCTTGTTTCTCCTCTATTGTCATCCTCACATGAGCTTTCTGGCCTTTATCCTTACCACTGGCTTTCTTGGGACCCATGGTGAGATATATAATAACAAATTGTATAGACAAATCACCAAAAATCCAACAAAACACTGAAAATCCGCGAGAAGAATTGATGTGGGGGTAGTCACTGAGCGCGAGACAATAATAAACTGAGGGGCGGAGGGGCGACGAACGCGCTAGGTCGGCTGTACGCGTATCAACAAACTCGCGTCCAAACTCGCCTCCCGAAGTAACCCTCGCCTTCTGAGACAAATTTTTGGAGTAAATACACCTCGCCTTCCGAAAACCTCGCATACAGGGACAATCGCATTCCGAGGTACCACTGTACATATAAAACAAGCGCTGCAGAGGATGACGTAATCATCACAGCTTCGTAATCTTCAGCTTCATTAAAAGTAAGTCAATTTACCAATTTTATTATAGTATTACAAGATATTAATTGTTTTTTTTCAACAAAAGCTACATATTAGTCTCTGCAAATGTATATTCTATCGTCAGCAGAGAAAAGGCGAGCTCAAAATATTTCGTCTTGGCTAGCTCTCAGTGACAAGGCTCGATCGCCATTGTTATGGCATGGCCGCCACAGCCTGTGTCGTAACATTAAAAATACATTACCTGCACTGTTCAGGGTAAATCAAAACACATCTCTAAAATTTTATTAAGACAATATTAACTCACTGATTGATACATGAAATATTTTTCAATACAAAGGAATGAAACATTTTTTCCCACCCATCTGGACTTGATCAGAGCGTGTTCACACATCATCCATGCAGCAGCCAGCAACTGGCTTAATCGTCGGCCGTGCACTAAATTGGAATGCAATTACACAATGAACTTTATTTAATTTTAGTTATACAGTATAAAATATATCCTACCTGAATGTTACTTGAAAAATTACCCGACCCGACTTAACTTCGGAAATAACGGAGCTCCGTAAATAACGACTAGGGCTCAGCCCCATATAGGCTGTTAAATTGAGCGGATACTGAATAATTTGAAAATGAAAAAAATTTAAAATAAATTTGGGATTTTTTTTTCAACAACAGTAAGTTAAGGGTCCTCTGATAGGTTAGATGGGCAGGAAATTCTCAAAGTTTCAAAACGTTATGAAAAACATTAATTTAAAGTGTCCTCTTATAACCTCTGCGCGTAGGCCGGACGACTCAAATAGAAAACGGAACAGAACGTCACTTGTGAGTCGATTTCATTTCAAATTACGTCCAAATTTAGCCATATTGTGCATACGAGCGAAAAGTGATGTTATTTTTAAGAGGACGGGTTGAAATTTAAGTGTGTACATAGTGTTAAAATTAAAGTTGCAGTAATTCTAGTGTACAATAGTTTTCATGAACTGTATTGTAGTACTCAACATACAGCAAAACTACTTTTAATAATACAGTGCTAACGGCTTAATGCACTGCAGTACGTATTTACTGTAGAGCATTCACAACTTCACAAAACTTCAAGATGGACATAACTCCAACAATAAGGTAAATACATGAATTAAAGTATTTTTTAGTAGAGTAGTAAAATATAGGTACAGTATGTAATATGATAATGCATTTTTATTGTGTACAAGAAAAAAAAAGACACTGACGCAAACGCCTCCTGAAGGTCACCTCTTGCAACGAATCCAACGCTCCAACGAACTGGGGTTGGGCCCATATAGTACGTTGAATCGAGGTTGTACTGTATTTTGGAGTACAATATTTGTTGTACCTTTTTCCCAAGTGAACCTTGATAAGTGTGGTAATTATAATATGAGCAAATGTGTTGATCACAGATTGAGTAAATACCTCATTCATGTAGGTGGAGAGAGTAAGGCCCTTGAGAGAGAAATGTATTGCAAATCCAAGGTGCACAGGTGTTGATACACTCAAGTGTGAAAACATTGATTCAGGAATTGATAAGGAAAATGTACTGTATATTGTATATTTGTCAGTGATTGGCGAGAGTTCTTATGTGAAGGGTGTCATATCAAATTTGGATTATTTCAGTATCCATTTATTTCATTCTGCTGGAGTTCATTAAATCATTACCACTGCAGAACAAAAATCAATGTAAAATTATTCTACTACAAATAGCAATGGTATGTGACCAAGTGATCCTATGGCTACAGTGGGAAGAATAAGTACCTGTGGTACACTGTGCTCTGGTGAATCTTCTTCCTTCAGATTCTTGGGTTTCTGGTTAGGACGAGGTGGCAAAGCCAACTTTACTTTGCAAAAATTCCTGAAAAAGAAAAAAACAGTGATGAATATAATGAAACACCATTTTCTGGGCGAGTCCCAGAGGCTCCCCGGAGCTATCCAGGCCGATACAGAATTACTAGCCAGTCCAAGTACATGGAGTTCTTGCCTACCGGGGACCACGAACCAGAACCTGGCCCACCTCAGAGAGGCATAGGAAGCAATGGCCTATAGCAATCAATCGTTGCAATCCCCGTGTGGTTGGAAGCATTCTATGTCTGCCATCGATTGGATCTGGCACCCAGAAAGGTAGGCGCCCCCAAAATATACCCCTATTCTGGTGAAAATATTGCTACTGAAAGTCGAACGAGTAGACAGAACTCCTCAAACAAAAATTAACAAACAAATATGACGTCCTCTCGTTGCCGTGCCGCTGTCTGCGCAACCCCCCCCCCCCCACCTCACCAGAAGGGGGAAGGGGGAGCCCCAGACCCTCATGCTGGCGATCCAACCGTCAGTTCTTAGGCTAGATTTAAAAAACATGCGAATAACACCGCCGACCAGAGGGAGGGAGGGAGGGATGCCGGGGAGCCTCCAGGACTCGCCCAGAAAAATGGCGTTTGCCTTCTTTTTGGTTTGCATCTGGCGCCTCACGTTTCCACACCCCTTACTCGAGTCATGGTGGCACACCTGCGTAATTTAGGTGTTCGGGTTCTGGCCTAACGCGATTATTGGTTGGTTTCGGCTCCCAGCCAGTTTGGTTGTCTGCTCGCCAGGGATTTGGTTCTTTCCCAGCTCGCCAGGTTCGGGTTCTTGGTGAACTGGCGGAAGTCCCATCTGGTTCCCTCTCAGGCTCGGTCTTAGCTGGATCTAGTGTGGGACGCTCGTACCGCTTCCTTGTCTCCTCCTCTGGCAGCTCTGCTTCTCCTGCATTTCCGCCTTCGTCTGTTCCCGAGGAGCTCCCGGGTCACGAGGCGGTTGCTCAAGGATTTGTACAGGAGCCTGAACATCGCCATGGTCTACCTGCCGGGTCGGATGTGGCTTCGTCGGCTGTTCTTGTTTCTTTGGGAGCCACTTCGTAGCATGTCTTTGCACCTTTTCCAGTTTGTTGATGTGCTTCTTAAGATATGGGCACCACACAACAACTGCATATTCTAGCTTTGGCCTAACAAAAGTCATGAACAATTTCTTTAGTATATCGCCATCCATGTATTTAAATGCAATTCTGAAGTTAGAAAGCATCGCATAGGCTCCTTGCACAATATTCTTTATGTGGTCCTCAGGTAATAGTTTTCTATCTAGAACCACCCCTAGATCTCTTTCTTTATCAGAATTCTTTAAAGATTTCTCACATAATATATAGGTTGTATGGGGTCTATGTTCTCCTATTCCACATTCCATAACATGACATTTATTAACATTAAATTCCATTTGCCAGGTGGTGCCCCATATACTTATTTTGTCCAGGTCTTCTTGAAGGGCATGACAATCATCTAAATTTCTTATCCTTCCTATTATCTTAGCATCATCAGCAAACATGTTCATATAATTCTGTATACCAACTGGTAGATCATTTATGTACACAATAAACATCACTGGTGCAAGAACTGAACCCTGTGGTACTCCACTTGTGACATTTCTCCATTCTGATACATTGCCTCTGATTACTGCCCTCATTTTTCTATCAGTCAGAAAATTTTTCATCCATGATAGAAGCTTACCTGTCACCCCTCCAATATTTTCCAGTTTCCAGAACAACCTCTTATGTGGAACTCTGTCGAAAGCCTTTTTTAGGTCCAGATAGATGCAGTCAACCCAACCATCTCTTTCCTGTAATATCTCTGTGGCTCGATCATAGAAACTGAGTAAATTCGATACACAGGATCTTCCAGATTGAAAACCATACTGTCTGTCTGATATTATATCATTTCTCTCCAGGTGTTCTACCCATTTAGTTTTGATTAGCTTTTCCAATACTTTCACTATTACACTTGTCAATGATACAGGTCTATAATTGAGGGGGTCTTCCCTGCTGCCACTTTTGTAGATTGGAACTATGTTAGCCTGTTTCCACACGTCTGCTACGATTCCTGTACACAGGGATGCCTGAAAGATCAGGTGAAGTGGAATGCTGAGCTCAGATGCACATTCTCTCAGAACCCATGGTGAAACGCCATCTGGGCCAGCTGCTTTGTTCTTCCCGAGCTCCTTTAGCATATTTTCCACTTCGTCTCTATACACCTCTATCCGCTCTATGTTGTTCTCTGGAATTCTTATTGTGTCTGGTTCTCTGAAGATTTCATTTTGTACAAACACACTTTGGAACTTTTCATTTAATGTTTCACACATTTCCTTTTCATTTTCCATGAATCTGTTTCCCATTTTCAACCTCTGGATATTACCCTTTACCTGCAATTTGTTGTTTATGAATTTGTAGAATAGGCCCGGTTCTGTTTTACATTTATCTGCTATCCCTTTTTCAAAATTTCTTTCTGCCTCTCTCCTTACTGCTGTATAGTTGTTTCTCGCATCTTTGTATCGCTGGTATGTTTGGGGGTTTGGCCTCTTCCTATACTGATTCCATTTTTGTGTCTTTTGGTCTCTTGCCCTCTCACAATTTCTGTCGAACCAATCCTGTTTTCTGGCCCTGCATCTCTGTTTTGGTATGAATGTTTGTGTGCCTTCCTCGTATAGTTTTAAAAATTTGGCATACATTTCATTTACTTCCCTGCCTAGCAACAATTCTGTCCAATTACACTCATTAAAAAAATTTCGAAGTTCCCCATAGTTGCCTCTCTTTAAATCGAGTTTATCAACTGTTTCAATGTCCCCATTTTCTTCTAGATGATATCTTAAAGCATATTTAATGTCTAACAGGACGTGATCACTCTTTCCCAAGGGAGGAAGGTACTGGATGTCAAAAATCTCTTCTTCTTTCCTGGTGAATACTAGATCCAGTACTGATGGTACATCTCCTTCCCTCATTCTTGTGGCTTGCTTTATGTGTTGATACAAGAATGTCTCCAGAATGAGGTTCACAAATCTGCATGTCCAAAAGTCGTCCGTTCTTGCTTCATAGGCCTCCCAGTCTATTGCTCTAAAGTTGAAGTCCCCCAATATCAACAGTCGTGATTTATCTTTATCTGCTTGTACAATAATATCTCTCATGACCATTATGAGGCCCTCTCGTTTGTCATCCAGTTCTTCCTTTGTCCACGTGTTGCTTGCTGGTGGGCTGTAGGTATTTACAAGTATCAGCTTATCATCCTGATTCCAGACCTGCAATGCCATTATGTCAATATCTCGAGGGTTTTCAAATATTAACTCTTTTTACCTTCAGGTGTTTTTTCACCAGTACAGCCACTCCTCCTCCCTTCCTAGTTTTCCTGTCACGTTTCCAAACTGAGTAGCCTCTTGGGAATATGACTTCATTTATTATATTTCCTTCAAGTTTCGTCTCTGATAATGCAACAATATCTGGGACCCTAAGCTGGATTATATCTTGCAACTCCAAAGTTTTTGACCTCACTCCATCTATGTTGGTATATACAATTTTCAGGAACATGTTCCCTTTTCCTTTGCTCTTTACTCCCCCTTCCACTACTGATCTTGTTGCTTTGTTTTTATGTACCATTTCACAAGCTTTCCAGTCCCTGTCACTTTGTAAAAAAAAGAATTTCTGTCTGTCTTCATTTCTATCCCCATTTAGACGTTTTGCCTCAATTAGGTTCATTTTCAGCTTTTCTCTGTCTTCCTTGGAGAGGTCTTGTCTTATTGAGCAAAATTTGCCAACCTCATCACTCTGCAGTTTCCTGGCATTTCTTAGCACTTCCATCATGTTTTTCACTCCATTAAACGTCACCCTTAAGGGGCGGTTCTTTTCTTTCTCATATTTTCCTATTCTTCTAAAATCACTGACATTTTCCTTTGAGCCTTCTCCTAAACCTACTATTTTCTCTATGATTTTCATCTCTTCTGCCGCTCGGTCCACCCTAGATGAAATTTCCTTCTCTAAACATCCAAAAATGATTATGGACTTAGTTCTATCTGCAGTGTTTTGTACCAGTTTACTGTTGGTAACCAGTTCTTTCCTAATTGCTTGCCTAATTTCTGCTTCTTGTTGGTCATTTCTGGTTTTGACTTCCGAACACACTTCTTTGATAGTCTCTTTCTCTTTTACAACTTCAGCATATGTCGCTTTTATTTCTTCTTTATACTTTTCTAGTTCTTTATTCACCTCTATGTGAGTTGTCAGTGAAGTTTCCAGTTGGAGATCCTTACCTAACTCTATGTTAGCCCTTAGGCTTGCTTGGAGTTGTTCACCATATGAGTCTATCTTCTTGTTTATTTCTTCAAAGTCACCACACTTCACTTTCCATGCCTCATTTTCTTTCACTAGTTCCTTGATTTGCTCCTCCTGATTTGTTACCTTGTCTGTTAATGCAGTAATAATCTTACCTTGTTGAAGCATACTCCCTTTTAGAGTGCAAAGCTCATTACAAAGAGCTCCATTGCCCTCTTCCAATTTAAGCACTTTTTCTTCATACTTCTTTTGCATATCCTCAATTATCTCTAACCTGCCAAGAACACCTCCTTTCCTTATATCTTGTGGTGAGAATCCTTTGAAACCATCATCTGTTGGTGTGTCTACATTCTCAGTGGGGGTGGGGGTGGTGGCGGCGGCCATCTTTGTTTTTGTTCTAGACCAAAACAAACTTTTCCACTCGGCTATTTTCACTCACTTTTACTTGTTTATTGTATTTTATTTGCTTTTACTCTTCCCTGAACCTTTATGTAACCTGGGACACCACTGTAGCCCTCAACCTGTGCCCAATACTTAGGTAATTCGATATTCCCAGGAGCTTGCTGCAGTGTGACTTCTGCCTCCTCCAGCTCATACACTCACCTGAATGCCCCTGAATACGAGTTTATCGGAACACGAGCAGGATTTGCTCGGAAAATATGCCTCAGAAGGCGAGGATTACCTCGGAACACTAGTTTGTTGATTCGCGTACAGGCCAACCTAGCGCCTGGTGGTACGGCGATCGTCGCCCCTCCGCCCTCAGTTTACCAGTGCCTCGCTCCCAGTGACTATCCCACGGCAATTCTTCACCCGGATTTTCAGTGTTTTGTTGGATTTTTGGCCATTTGACCATAAAAGTTGTCATTATATATCTCACCATGGGTCCCAAAAAGCCAGTGGTAAGGATCAAGGCAAGAAAGCCCATGTGAGGATGACAAGAGAGGAGAAACGAGATCATTCGGAAGCATGAAAATGGTACACGTGTTATTGAACTTTGTAGGCAGTACAACAAAGCCACGTCAACAATATGCACTATACTTAGCAAGAAAAAGGACATTATGAGTGCTAAAGTGGCAAAAGGCGTGAGAACAATCACGAAACAAAGACCACAAATACTTGAAGTTCAAAAGTTGTAATTAATTTGGATACACGACAAGGAGTTAAAGGGTGATAGTAAAGAGGCCATCATTTGTGAGAAAGCCAGGGTATTGCACAAAGACATTGTAAAGAAAACCCCTGGAACAAGTGATGCAGACACGAAAGAGTTTAGGGCAAGCAGGGGCTGGTTTGAAAAATTTTGAAAAAGAAGTGGTATCCATAGTGTTGTGAGGCATGGGGAGGCAGCCAGCTCAGACAAACCAGCTGCTGAACGATTTATTGAAGAATTTAAAGAGTTTGCAGAGGCTGAGGGATACCTACTGCAACAAGTGTTTAATTGTGACGAAACAGGACTGTTTTGGAAAAGAATGCCTAAGAGGACATACATTACCAACGAGGAAAAATCCTTGCCCGGACACAAGCCTATGAATGATAGGTTTACGCTCGTGCTGTGTTCAAATGCGAGTGGCGATTTGAAAATTAAACCCTTGCTAGTGTATCATCCTGAAAATCCAAGGGTTTTCAAACAGTATAAAGTGCAGAAAACCCAAATGTGTGTGATGTGGAAGGCTAATAAAAAGGCATGGGTGACTAGGATTTTTTTTTGGAGTGGGTGAATGAAGTGCTGTGCCCTGCCATAGAAAAATATCTGCAGGAGAAACATTTGCCACTCAAGGCCCTGCTTCTCCTCGACAATGCTCCTGCTCATCCTCCAGGATTGGAAGATGAATTGATGCACAGATACAGTAAATTTCTCACAATAAAGTTCCTTCCTCCGAACACCACAACTCTAATTCAGCCTATGGACCAGAAAATCATAGCGAATTTTAAGAACTGTATGAGAGGGCACTTTTCCGAAAATGTTTTGAAGTGACTGAAGCCACAAACCTCACTCTCAAAGAGTTCTGGAAAGACCATTTTAACACTTTCGCCCCCGTAACGACGCAGCATTGCGTTGTTTTTGTACTTGAAGCATTCCCGGTAATGACGCAGCATTGCGTCATTTTCAGCGGCAAATTGGCGGTGGCTTTGGGATGTTTTGTTTTGTTCGCCATAACTGTACATCTAAGCTTGTATGGTGAGTAAAGGCACAAAGACACAGCTACTCCCACAGTCAGCCGATGGCTGCCGCCCTCAAGGCCAGACGCACTAATATTTCTCCTCCAACAATACTGTTTGTGGTGTTATTATGCTATATACACACATTATATATATATATCTACCCGTTTTATTCACCATACTTGTACAAGTAAACTGGTAAGGTGCCCAAAGACCATCGTGGTCACTGGTAAACAACGTAAGTCGTGCAGACGACGCCACCTCCCTCACCAAAATGGCGGCTCCCAACCTACTCCTATTGCCATTTATACCCTCTATACACACGTTATATGTAAGTATCTACATTTGTGTTCACCATAGCGAACTACTAAGCTGGTATGGTGAGTGCAGTCAATAAAAGGTGGCCACACAGTCAGAAGACAACGCCACTACCCTCCCCTCCCACAGCATTACTCCTCCCTCCATGGAGCACAGTGCTAAATATCACCACAATCCTGCTATTATCAGAACCCTGGTCAGTTTTATCACAGTCAGGGGTCTTCTGTAATAATATCATCGCTACATAATAGCATGAACAAGTATATTATGGCATTTTTAGGCGATGCTGTGGTCACAAGCTGAACAGCAGTGCTAGATACCTGGTTGATACCTGGTTGATGGGGTTCTGGGAGTTCTTCTACTCCCCAAGCCCGGCCCGAGGCCAGGCTCGACTTGTGAGAGTTTGGTCCACCAGGCTGTTGCTTGGAGCGGCCCGCAGGCCCACATACCCACCACAGCCCGGTTGGTCCGGCACTCCTTGGAGGAATAAATCTAGTTTCCTCTTGAAAATGTCCACGGTTGTTCCGGCAATATTTCTTATGCTTGCTGGGAGGATGTTGAACAACCGCGGACCGTGCTGTGAGCTCATGCTGCGTGCGTCAGGCTTGGTAGCTCACTCAATACTGAGGCCCCTAACACCCAGGAATTTGGGCCACGATTTTTTTTTTTAAATGGCGTCTGTTTACAAGAGCCTTGATGAAGGTGTGGTGAACCCCATGTATCCGCGGGCCATTTAAATCTTGCGTAGTATTCCAAAGCATCATATGATGCGATGCGCAATTTACTGCAAGTCGGTCAAATCATCATATGATGGATGCGATGCGCAATTTAAGGGTTAATGGACCCATAGTGCAAAGGTGAGCATAACGTTTTTCAGTTTGTTGCAAAATCCTGGAAGATGGTATCTTTGAAGGCTCCTTTACGTGCAACATGGGGAATTGGATGACGGGTAAGGTGAGGCATGTTGTGCATCACTTTGGGTAGTTGGTCTACAAGTTCATTGTGGAGAATACCACAATGTGCTGGGACGCATTGGATAGAGGTGTCATAACCGTTCAATTGATGTTTGTGAAGAAGTTGAAGGCATGGGTAGACAATTTCCTTGCACGTTTTTGAAGAGTACGTAATTGCTTGAATTGTGCTCTTGGAGTCACTACAGATTGTATATATCCCAACTGGTAATGTGATGATTTGGAGAGCTTCATATAAGGCATATAATTCCGCTGTGAAAATAGATAGTTGGTTTGGTAACCGCCATCCCTGCTTGAGATGGTATTCCGGTATCCATACAGCGCTAGTGACCGAGGGTACATTGTTCATGATCATGCGAGACCCATCTGTATAAATTTCTGTGGTATTTGGGTAGCAATTTTTCATTGTTGAGACAAAGACTGAGGCTATGGCTAAATTTGGTGCAGATTTTGGAATGTTGTCTTCGAGTTGTATTGCTGTATTAGGAGTTGTATAAAGCCAAGGTGGAATGGGGGGACAGGAAGTTGGGTTTCACAATTTTGGAGTAGGGAGAGGTCTATATTGAGGTTATTTGTAGCCCGTGTGAGGAAAGGTTGCGAGTGAATGGTTGGGGAGCGAGGGTTATGTGGGTTGACTGTTGGGTTAATTTTTTATCTCTATGGGTGTGTCTGGTGAGCAGTGGTACCGAGTGACAGATAGTTGGCACACAATGTCTCGTCCGGTGGCTAAGCCTGTGAGGCCCGTTTCCCCGTAAAGTCCCAGGATAGGTGTGGACCGCATTGCCCCACACAGAAGTCGCATGGCATTATTTTGTATGACCTCGAGGCTCTGTAGGTTAGTAGGTTCAGCCGACGCACATGCTTGGCAACAATAGTCTAGTTGGCTGCGAATGTAGGTTGTATAGAAACGGAGCAAGATTTTATGGTGAGCTCCCCAGGTAGTGCCAGTGAGGGCTTTAAGTACGGCGAGTCGGGGTTGTGTCGTCTGTTTAAGGTGATGAATGTGTACCTTCCAGGTAAGTAAGGGGGAGTCTAAGCGCATGCCAAGGTATTTAAGTTCTCGTACGTATTGGATGGGAGTGTTGTGTATTGTGAGGGTGGGTAGATGAAGTAGTCTTTTTTTAGTGAAAATCTGATAGCAGGTTTTGGTAGTACTAACTTGAAGGCCCCATCGTTGTGTCCAATCTATGAGGTGGTCAAGTGCTGTTTGCATTGTTGAGACTGTATTAGGCAGGACAGTGTCTGAATAATACAACGTTAAGTCGTCGGCGTACGCCGAGAGGTGAACAGGATGGGTGTTAGGCAAATCTGCTAAGAATGCAGCGAATAGGGTTGGGCTTAGTATGGAGCCTTGTGGGACTCCCATTTGTATTGGGATGCTATCGGAAAACTCGCCTTGTATAAAGACTTCGGAGGTCCTGTTCGTGAGATAGGACTGTAACCATAGAAGTAATCTTCCCCCATACGCCTAAACGTGCAAGCTTTGCCAAGAGGCAAGTATGAGGAATGCTATCAAAAGCTCCTTTGATGTCTAGGTAGACAACAAGACAATATTTACTGCTTCTGAGAGAGGTGCAGATTTCATGTTCAAGGCAGAGTATTTGATCAAGCATGGAGCATTGCAGTCGAAATCCAGCTTGGAGTGACGGTATTATATCATTATACTCAAGGTACCACTGGAGGCAAGTATGTACTAGCCTTTCCATGACATAGGGAGATAGGTCTGTATGACACAGGTTGGGATGGGTCTTTCCCTGGTTTAAGGAAAGGAGGAATAATACTGGTCTGCCATTGTGAGGGAATATTTCCGTGAGTCCAGCATAGGTTGTAATAGTTTAGAAGAATGCTATGTGCAGTCGATGGAAGATATTTGATGAGTTCATATGGAATTCCATCCTCTCCAGGTGCCTTGCCAATAGGTAGGCGGTTTAAGGCTAATCGTAGCTCGCTTAAGGTGTACATGTTGTCGACGCCGAGCATGGGCAGCGGTATGGCACGGTCAATTTCTTGTCTGAGGGAGTTCTTGGGCATGAAGGAATGGTGTTGAGAGGGTAACTTTAAGGCATTCAGCAAGAACGTTTGCACGCTCCTGAGGCGTTTGACAGAGTGAACCGTTGATCATCAGGGGGAACGAAGGGAATGTTGGGCGACCTTTAATGCTGTTAAATGTAGCCCAGACTTTTGAGTGTGGCGTGGTGGGTGTGAGGCTATCGCAGAATGTTGCCCATGATGCTCACTTTGCTGATAGTATGGTTTTTTTTGGCTGCTGCTGTGGCCCGCCGGAGATTGACCCAGTTCTGTAGGGAGGGTTGACGTCTTTGTTTTTGGATGGCTCATCAGCGCAAAGCGACTGTTCGTGCACATTCCACGTTCCACCACGGTTGAAGTGGTTTGTCGGACCTATGTCCTGAAGTTTTCCTGAACATTTGGGTGGCTGCAGAATTTATGGCCGAGGTGATTGTGGACAGTCGCTTGTTAGGGTCTACTTCGTCTATGTCTGGGAGACGGACAACATCAGCCCATTTTTTCTTATCTAGGTTCTTAATGTTCCATTTGGGGAGCGTTAGCGGGTGGGTTGGTGGCTGAAAGTTAGTAAATTTTATAATGAGGGGTTTGTGGTCACTACCAATATCTGGTTCAGTATGAAACTGTAGTTCACGTTGAATGTGTGCCGAGCCAAAGCAGATGTCAAGTGAGGCTTCATAATTGGTTCTGTAGTTAAAGTAGGTTGCAAGGTAGGGCGGCGAAAGAAGAATATATGGTGTAGTGTCTAAGTAGTTGTACAAATTGGTGCCTGCAGTATTTTGGGTACCTCTACTCCATGTGGGGTGGTTAGCACCGAGATCACCTGTAATAATGATCGGGTGTCGTAATTGGTCAAGATAAAATTCCAGTTCATTTGAGTTTATTGTGCCTCCAGGGTTGTATATACCCAGAAAGGATGTGTGTGTGCCATTGTAAGGTATTAGGCATGCTAGAACTTCTAATTTACCGTTCACAAAATACGTTAGTGTTACAGGTTTACATGTCATATTACTTCGTGTTAGAAGGAAAATACCACCCCCATACGGTTGGGTCTGTCCAGTCTCTGCATCTGAAAGTTTTTAAATACGGGATTTTGTTTGGGAGCGAGTCAGGATTCGGTGATGAATGCTAAGTCCGGTTTGGATGAGTAGAGGAATTGTTTAAGTTCTGTGAGGGATGTTTTAACGCTTTTTGCGTTCCAAGTCATGAAGGTTAGGGGAGCCATTTAGGATGTTTGGGTTGTGGATGTGTGTGTTTTCTTTGGTGAGCTAATAGTGGTACGTGTTGGATACCTGGATGTGGATGGGGGCTGTGTCTTACTCTTGGTACTGGTGATTGGGGTTTGTGGCAAGTCAGCCTGGGGAGTGGTTTTGGTGAGGCGCGCTAAGGAGGTAATTAGGAGTTGTTCCATCATCTGATCAAACGACGTGTGTCCAGCAATGGTAGTTTTATTTGGGCGGATGTCAGTGTCTGTAGCTGTTGATGGGGTGTCTGTTGGGTCAGCCTCAGGGGTGGGTTGTGTTACATGGGAAAAAAATTTAGTTAGAAGTCGGTCCAGGGTCTTTTCTAGTGCATTTTCGATGCAAGTGACAATCTTTTCAATAAGATCATTTTCGATGTGAGTGACAAGAGTTTCAACTAAATCAGGATTCAGTTGTGCATTTTGTGAGAGATGGTTGGACCCTAGGGTTGTGGGATTGTCGGAGACAGGGATATCCGGTACACGCGAAGGTTGTGGTCGAGTGTGAGATAGAGGTTGGTGATGGGCTGAGGAAGGTTGTTTTAATGCACTGCTGTATAGCAGGTTGGTGGTAGGGAGAACCTTCACTTTCGCTGCTGCTGCTATGTAAGGACATTGTTTAAATGTAATGTCGTGATTGCCACCACAGTTTGAGCAGGTGAGTGTATCCAATGCACAGTTGTGTGTGTAGTGGGAACAAAAATTTCCCACATTTAATGCCTTTAGTGCAGCCTTTCGAGGTATGGTTAAAACCTTTACATTTAAAACATTGGGTGGAACGCGGAACATACACCTCTAGTTTATGGAGGAAGCCTTTTAACCAAATCCTATCAGGGAAACGTAGTCTAGAAAGGTAAGCAGGGCGGTGCCTGTATCACTCAGTTCTCCGTTCATTCGTCGCATAAATTTTTTGACTTCATAGAGTGGGATGCCATTCGTCTTGAGTTGTGCCTTGATGTCGTCTGCGCAGATGTCTACAACATGCCGGATTACATATTTTACTAATCTGTCTCCTAGTGGTTTATAGCACTTAACTTTGTAACTACAGATGTCAGTAATGTCGGAAATCTCTAGTTCCGCGCTGTTTGTGATCCACTGCGATCAAGTTCTTTAGTTTACTTGGTCTGATATCGTGCACGTTGATCCCGAATTTTGGGGGAATGGCATTATATAGGATGCTTTGTGCCCTACTATTTTGGAAAATACTCTGATCTTTGCCATCAAAGGCAATGATAAAGGTTTGTAAATCAGAAGAGCTTGGCCTACCTTGGTTGAGCGGTGGGTGTTGATACTAGGGCCGCGTGGCATCGGCATCATTTCTGTTTACCTCTGCAAAATGGCAGCACTTTGCCTACAATCTGTTTGCCTTGCTATGGTGTTTGCTGTCCAGGAATTCTCCTTCGGGCTCCTCTTCTATGACCGGGTGACGTTCAAGATCCAATTGTGTGGTATGCAGTAGTGGTTTTTCCAACATCTTCAAAGGTATCGTCAATGGTTGTAGGAGAGACGCCGGCCACCTTCCCGGGAACTCACTCAAAACACACCCAATCACGACCGCATCCAACATGCAACTCCCGAACTTGTTCTCAGAACCCCCACATCTAAAGGATATCAACAGCAGCATATGCTAGTGTGGCCAACATAAAAACTGCCTTTAAAAACTTGTGTAAGGAATTAAACCTCACATCCTGGAAGACAGAGGAGTTAGGGGAGGACATGATCACCACCTACAAAATTCTTTGAGGAATTGACAGGGTGGACAAAGACAATCTATTTAGCATGGGTGGAACACAAACAGGGGACACAAGGGGATAATATCCAGAGGTTGAAAATGGGAAACAGATTCACGGAAAATGAAAAGAAAATGTGTGAAACATTAAATGAAAAGTTCCAAAGTGTGTTTGTACAAAATGAAATTTTCAGAGAACCAGACACGATAAGAATTCCAGAGAACAACATAGAGCGGATAGAGGTGTCTAGAGATGAAGTGGAAAATATGCTAAAGGAGCTCAGTAAGAACAAAGCAGCTGGCCCAGATGGAGTTTCACCATGGGTTCTGGGAGAATGTGCATCTGAGCTCAGCATTCCACTTCACCTGATCTTTCAGGCATCCCTGTGTACAGGAATCGTAGCAAACGTGTGGAAACAGGCTAACATAGTTCCAATCTACAAAAGTGGCAGCAGGGAAGACCCCCTCAATTATAGACCTGTATCATTGACAAGTGTAATAGTGAAAGTATTGGAAAAACTAATCAAAACTAAATGGGTAGAACACCTGGAGAGAAATGATATAATATCAGACAGACAGTATGGTTTTCGATCTGGAAGATCCTGTGTATCGAATTTACTCAGTTTCTATGATCGAGCCACAGAGATATTACAGGAAAGAGATGGTTGGGTTGACTGCATCTATCTGGACCTAAAAATCCAGCGTTGAATGTAATGAAACGCCATTTTCTGGGTGAGACCCGGAGGCTCCCCGGAGCTTTACCGGCTGATATGCTAATGTCAGACTTTGGCATCAGTCATGTGTATGGAGTTCTAGGGCCTACCGGGGACCACGGCCAGAACCTGGCCCCCTCAGAGAGGCAAGGGGAGCAATGGCCTATAGAAACCCCCGTGTGGTTGGAAGCATTCTATGTCTGCCATCGACCGGGTCAAGCATCCAGAAAGGTAAGCATTCCAAAACAAACCCCTATTCTGGTGAAAATTGCTACCTAAAGCCGAACTAGTGGATAGAATTCTTCAACAGAAAACAAGGAAACTAGTATGATGTCATACGTCACCGCGCCGCTGTCTACGCAGCTCCCCCCTCCCCGGGAGGGGGAAGGGGAGCCCCAGACCTCCCACGCCGGCTATCCACCCATCAGTTCTGAGGCTGGATGTCAAAACACGCGAAAAACCGCCAACCGGAGGGAGGGAGGTATGCCGGGGAGCCTCCGGGTCTCACCCAGAAAATGGCGTTTCATTACATTCAACGCTGGTTTTCTGGGGGGAGCCCCATCGGCTCCTCGGAGCTAACTACCCACAGAGGAAGGTCAAAGGGACAGAACCGGAAGGTGGACACCACGCACACCCCAAGGAGGCAAGACAACTGGCAGCAAACGCCAACCCAAGGCGCCACAGCCCCGAAAAGTCCCGGGAACAACACGAGAACAACGAGCAGCAAGGCCCCTGCACGAACACCAAAAACCATGCCCGAAAGACCGCAAGGCCACGTTGCCCGGACGGCAGCGAGAGCAGTGAAGCCACGAACGCCACAGGCATGAGGGAAGAACACAGGCAGCTTAGCCGCACGGCTGACCACCCGGGACACTATCACCCGCGAACCGGGAAGAACAGAACCGGATCAACGCAAAACGCGCTCCGGACCCAAACGCCGTGGCACGCAAACAACAGCGGAGGGCCGCCACTGAACACCAAAAACCGACACACCCCCGGCCCGACCAACGAAGCACCAACAAACCCTGGACCCCTCCAGAACGCAGCAGCCCCACCCCGCGCCAGAAAAGATGGAGACTGCTGCCACCGAACAACCAAAACGCTAAAACCAAAGGAGCAAGAAAACTCAGCGACTCGACCCCCAGAGGCAAAGGCCAAAAGGAAAGAGCCGACGAAAAAACGCACCGGAACCGAAGGAGCACTACCAACCGAGGAGAAGACAGAGCATGCTGACCAGAGACCAGGAGGGTGCAAGCGGCGCATGAACAGGCCGGAGGTGAAACGACACACAAGACAGCTGACAAACGGTGCAGAAGCAACACCAAGACCGAAAGCAAGCTGAAGCGGCTCCGCCCGCGCTGCACGAAAAGAGGCGACAGTATGTGGCAAGACGACGGCCCCCAACCCCCACCAGAAAACCAAGCCGAGAGTAAACCAAGCTAACAAGAGTAACCACCTAAGAAGGGACAGGAAAAGAAAGGACCGCCAAAATACCCCATACTGCCGCCAAGAGAAGCACGCAGGTGGGACACCTACCACGAAGCCACCCGACCACCAACTGGAGGCGAGACCGCGAGGCAGAACATAAGCAGCCCCGACAAGGCCCCTCCGAGCCCAGGAAAAGGCGGAGCCGCGGGAAGATCTCGGGCGCGACCACCGAAACCCAGACGGCACAAGGAGATGGAACGTCTGCCGAACAGAAAAACTCCCCAAAGCATGCAAGCCCGCCAGGAGTTCAGAAACGACGGGTCCGACACGAGACATCGCAAGACCCCAAAAAAAAAAAAAAAAAGGCAGGGCAAGCTAGGAAACCAAAGAAGGCGGAAGGGTCGCCGCCAGCACAGTACCCGAACCAAGGGATACGAACAACTGCAATAGACCGAGACAAAGAAGCACATCACAGGACACAGGCTGACAAACGCCTAAGAACACACGCAGAACACCCCTGCTGCAGAGGAGGCAGGAAGAAAGAGCAGAAGCACGAAAACCCCAGGAGAACAACCAGGGGTGGACAATCAGGCAGGGACAGAAAAACCCCCACGCAATCCCCAGGCACAAAACGGCAGCAAAGTGCCACTCCACAACCGGACACAGGAACAAGGACACGCCACCGTGAAACACGGTACCAATGCACACGTGCAGCAACAGCAACAGGCACCACTGCAACATGCAACATGTAAATAGCAACTCCCTTCTGCAAAGGCAGAGAATGGAGCAGGCAGACCCCAGACAGGGCCAACGGAGACACGACAAAACCCCACAGGCCCAGAAACCTGCACCAGGCGACCGACGGCGGAGAAACCCCACTCGATACCTGCTGGATGGGGTACTGGGAGCTCTTTTACAACTCAAGCCCGGCCCAAGGCCAGGCTAGACCGGCCAGAGGGTGGCCCACCAGGCAGCTGCTAGGAGCAGTCCACCGGCCCACATACCCCCACAACCAGGACGGGCCGGAACTGCCATACGAAAACAGGCTAGTGCGCCCTGGAAGTCCACGGACGAACCAGCAAGAAGGCTTATGCTCGCAAGTAGGTCGTGTACCAAGCACAGACCTCTGATGGTAATACAGTGTTCCCCAAATGTGCCAATAGCACCACTGCACTCCACTGGTACTATCCCACAAGTTCTACCAGATAGGCGGGACCCAAGAGCCAGAGCTCAACACCATCAAAAACCCCGCTCCGAACCTACAGACGGTAAGGAACCGGATGCAGGCAGGAAGGGTGATCCAGGGGAAAGACAAGGGGGCGTGGATGGAACCGAAGCAACCAACACCCCCAAGTCCCAAAACGAACTACAACGGGGCAGCCCCGGGGCTCCCAGGGAGGAAACCACGAGAACGTTGCCACCACCAAGGCTCAAGTGCAACGCCCCTGCTGCCCGCACCCGCTTTGTTAGCTCAACTGGGTAACCGAGCCACAACGAGCAACCAAACTCGCAGGACTCCGGGTCGAAGGTGTCACCGACCCCACAGGCAGCAGACGGAGGCAAAACAGAGAGTCACCCAGAGACAAAGGGTGAGAGCAACCCTCAAACTCGCTGGAAGCGAGGGGGGGACTCTGGGGTCACATCCATCAGACCCGCGCGCCCCCAGGGGTTTCCCAGGGTCCCGAGCGTTTACTATAAGAGGACTCGCGCTCGGGTAATCCCAGGCAGGGTACTGCTAACCGGTACCCAAAGCTACCAAACAACTTTCTAAGAGCTGAACCCCCGGGACGTGTACACTCACGGGGACCTAGCAGGGGGTACCACCAGAAAATACTCAGAACACAAGGGACACAAGGGGCAAGAACGAAGGCAGACCCCCCACCAGGTAGAGAAACAAAAAGAAAAAGAAAACCCCGCAAGAGGACAGTGTATCCAAGCGGAACAGAGCCGGCCGCTATGATTGGTAAAGACAAGCTGCACATTACCCTGCGCCCCACCAGTGCAAAAACTGTCCCTTACTCTAAGGCGAACAAGGGAGACAGAACACCCGAGCACACATAGAGCGGCCGAAAACCAAGCAGTAAACGGCCAAGCAGGGGCAGGACCCAAGGAACTTGTGGAAGGTGGCCCCAAGCCCCAAGGGCAGTACTTACAGGGCACCTAGGGAAGGGAACCCTAGGCGCATGCAGCCCGAGTACTGGAGAATCACTCCAGGCTCACGCACCACCTAGAAAACAGACACCACACTCTAGGTACAGTGCTGAAACAACCACTGGAGCTGGAGCACATAACCGTTGCCCATAGCATCAGCCGAAGAACTGATGGGTGGATAGCCGGCGTGGGAGGTCTGGGGCTCCCCCTTCCCCCTCCCGGGGAGGGGGGAGCTGCGCAGACAGCGGCGCGGTGATGTATGATGTCATACTAGTTTCCTTGTTTTCTGTTGAAGAGTTCTATCCACTAGTTCGGCTTTAGGTAGCAATTTTCACCAGAATAGGGGTTTGTTTTGGAATGCTTACCTTTCTGGATGCTTGACCCGGTCGATGGCAGACATAGAATGCTTCCAACCACACGGGGGTTTCTATAGGCCATTCCTCCCCTTGCCTCTCTGAGGGGGCCAGGTTCTGGCCGTGGTCCCCGGTAGGCCCTAGAACTCCATACACATGACTGATGCCAAAGTCTGACATTAGCATATCAGCCGGTAAAGCTCCGGGGAGCCGACGGGGCTCCCCAGAAAAGGTTTTCGACAGAGTTCCACATAAGAGGTTGTTCTGGAAACTGGAAAATATTGGAGGGGTGACAGGTAAGCTTCTAAAATGGATGAAAAATTTTCTGGCTGATAGAAAAATGAGGGCAGTAATCAGAGGCAATGTATCGGAATGGAGAAATGTCACAAGTGGAGTACCTCAGGGTTCAATTCTTGCACCAGTGATGTTTATTGTCTACATAAATGATCTACCAGTTGGTATACAGAATTATATGAACATGTTTGCTGATGATGCTAAGATAATAGGAAGGATAAGAAATTTAGATGATTGTCATGCCTTTCAAGAAGACCTGGACAAAATAAGTACAGGCGTACCTCAGTTTAAGAGTTTAATTGGTTCCTGGAGACGCCTTGTATTCCGAAAACTCGCATTCCGAAGCTAATTTCCCCATAAGAAATAAAGGGAAATGAATTAATCCGTTCCTGACTACCCCAAAAACCCCACATCAAACTCAATTTTTATACCTAATTCATCTAAATAAACCTACAAAACTATGTTCAAGTTATTACTTACCTTGCTGTTGAATGCTGTAGGCGTATGGAAGATGGTGAGGAGGTGGGAGGAAGAGAGGAGTTACTGTTTGGAAGGGGAGTCCTCTTCCTTTATCACATCAGGCAGTGAGGACTTCACTGGTATGCACACTCTGGCACATTTTGCCTGCATACCACTAGGACTTGCTTGTTTTACTAAGAATTTGTCTAATGACACTTGTTTTTCCCTACATTTTAACACGTGTCTGTAGTAAGACATCACATTATCATTTAAAAGGTCAATGCAACGGCCTGCTACAGCTTTATCTGGGTGAGTTTTTTCAACAAAACTTTGCAGTTCTTCCCATACTTCACACATTTTCTTAATCAAGAAGGGACATCCTCTACTGCCTCTACTCACAGCTATTTTCTTATGTTGAACCTTACCAATGGCTTTCTTGAGACCCATGGCAAGATATATAATGACAACTTTTATGCTCAAATGGCAAAAAAAACGATAAAAAACTGTAAATCCTTGTGAAGAATTCAGGTGGGATAGTCACTGGACACGAGACACTGGTAAACTGAGGCGCGATCGCCATGCCACCATGCGCCAGTCGGCTTGTACACGTATCAACAAACTCGCGTCCCGAGGTAACCCTCGCCTTCCGAGACATATTTTTGGAGTAAATCCTGCTAGTCTTCCGAAAAACTCGCATACAGGGACACTCGCATTCCGAGGTACCACTGTATATGGAGCAACACTTGGCAAATGGAATTTAATGTTAATAAATGTCATGTTATGGAATGTGGAATAGGAGAACATAGACCCCACACAACCTATACTGTATATTATGTGAGAAATCGTTAAAGAATTCTGATAAAGAAAGAGATCTAGGGGTGGTTCTAGATAGAAAACTATCACCTGAGGACCACATAAAGAATATTGTGCAAGGAGCCTATGCTATGCTTTCTAACTTCAGAATTGCTTTTAAATACATGGATGGCGATATACTAAAGAAATTGTTCATGACTTTTGTTAGGCCAAAGCTAGAATATGCAGCTGTTGTGTGGTGCCCATATCTTAAGAAGCACATCAACAAACTGGAAAAGGTGCAAAGACATGCTACTAAGTGGCTCCCAGAACTGAAGGGCAAGAGCTACGAGGAGAGGTTAGAGGCATTAAATATGCCAAAACTAGAAGACAGAAGAAAAAGAGGTGATATGATCACTACGTACAAAATAGTAACAGGAATTGATAAAATCGACAGGGAAGACTTCCTGAGACCTGGAACTTCAAGAACAAGAGGTCATAGATTTAAACTAGCTAAACACAGATGCCGAAGAAATAAGAAAATTCACCTTCGCAAATAGAGTGGTAGACGGTTGGAACAAGTTAAGTGAGAAGGTGGTGGAGGCCAAGACCGTCAGTAGTTTCAAAGCGTTATATGACAAAGAGTGCTGGGAAGACGGGACACCACGAGCGTAGCTCTCATCCTGTAACTACACTTAGGTAATTACACTTAGGTAATTACGACGAGAGGAACCCTGAGCCCTGGCACGACCTTTCCGGGAAGACCCACCCCGGGACCCCCGGAAAACCAACAAGTCCGACATCGGACGACTAACCGCCGACGCAGCCTGAATAAACTGCGCCACGGCCGATTCCTCAAACAGAAGAGGACAAAAAGGTGAAGAACGCCTAAGAGCCAGAGCCCAAGCAGATTCCACAGAGGAACCCAGCACCGTCTGCCGACAGGCGAGATGGGAAGCATAAAACAGGGAAACCGCATCCCGCAAAATCAGCGTGAACAGCTTCAACAAGGCAGCCGACGAACGCGCAGCCGAGGACAAGGTGCCGGACCCCGGGACGGACCCAAGCGTCCTCACATCCTCCACGAGCCAATCCGAAGACAGCTCCAGGAGAGAAAAGAACCGCAAGGCCGAAGCCAAAAGGCCCCGGGCGCGCAAGTCCTCCGCAATGAGTGCCGCCGAAAGTGAGGGACCCTGCACATGGAGCTGAATAACGCCCACATCGCGGGGAAGGGCAGGGGCAAACAAGCACTCATTCAGGTACTCAAGCTCGACCCCCAGGAAAACCTGAAGCACCGTGGAAGCTTCCCGCCACTCCAGCGGGCGGGAACGACAGAAGGAATGCCAGGAATCCAGAACAAACAAGGGGCAGACTGCTAGCCAGGACGACTCCGGAACCTCGTAACGGAGCCAGAAAGGGAACGAAGTCCCAAACCTGAATGCGGACGGATCCATTTCCGAGGCATAATCCAGGTCACGCAGGAGGTAAGCTGCAAAGGCTGCTCGCACCATACCAGGTTGGATGCGATAAGCCAAAAACCTCCGGAAGGATGGAACCGACATACCCGGGGGAACACGGAACCGAACCCGGGGAGGGGCCGACACCAAATCCAACTCGTATGCAGAGGGGGGAAAAGAAAACCCCACTCCTTGTAACAATAAGCCCCGCTCAGAGGGAAGAAAAACCCAGGCGGGGTCCAGCGGGGTCCAGCAGGGCCCAAGGCCCCCAAGTCAGCCCCTCCCCAGCCTCGAGGTCCTTCACCACAGGACCCGAGGCAGAGTCCTCTCCCCAAGCCCCGACCCCACAAGACAAGGACGGAGCAGCCGGAAAAGCTGGAGGAAGGGGGGCCCCACTGGTCAGACCCAGAAGCTTTGGCCGGGAGACAAGACTTGAATGCCTCTGCCGCCCCGCCCCCTTGGAAGAGGCACCCCCCCGAAGCTGCCCGAGTCTCGAGATCAAGTAACCCCTGCTCCAACCCCGAAACCCCCAGACGCTTCGGGGCCGGAAGCAGGGGGGGGGGACCAGAACGAACAGAAGGGGAAGGACGAGGAGGTGCGGACTGAACCAGGATCGAAGCGACTCCCACCCCAAAGTTCAGGTCTCGAAAAGCAAAGCGGGGCAGCCCCGGGGCATCCGGGTGAGCAACCAACCGAGCGCGTTGCAACAGACGAAACCTAGACTGCAATGCACGCGCCGCCTGTACCCGAATAGAATCATCAGAGGATTGGGTAAATTGAGTCACAAGCAAGCAGCAACACTCACAGGACTCAGGGTCGAAAGTATCACCGACCCAACAGGCAGCTTGGTAGAGGCAAAAACAATGAGGGTCACCCTGAGACAAGGGGACCGAGCAACCCTCAAACTCGCACACAGCGAGTGGGGACTCCGGGGTCACATACATCGGACCCACATGCCCCCTAGGGGATTCCCAGGGTCCTGAGCGTTTACTTTAAGAGGACTCGCGCTCGGGTAGTCCCAGGCAGGGTGCTGCAAACCGGCGCCCAAAACTACCAAACAAACTCCTATAGCTGAACCCCAGGGACGTGTGCACTCATAGGGACCTAGCAGGGGGCGCCACCGAGGAGAACAGTGGAAGGGCAAAAACAAACTGAATAAAATGACAGAACCCCCCACCAGGCAAAAACAAAAAGAAAAACAAAACCCCGCAAGAGAACAGCGAACCCCAAGGAACAGAGCCGGCCGCTATGTAGGGAATACAAGCTGTGCAGCACCCTGCGCCCCTACCAGTGCAAACTGCCTCTTACCTGCCGGTAACAAGGGGAGAACAGAACACCCAAGAGCCCAACAGGCAGCTGAAAAACCGAAAGGTAAAACGGACCAGCAGAGGCAGACCCCGAGGAGCCTGTGGAAGGTGGCCCCAAGCCCCAAGGGCAGTACTTACAGGGCACTTAGGGAAGGCAGCCCTAGGCGCACGCAGCCCGAGTACTGAAGATAACTCCTGGCTCTCGCACCCACAAAACCAACACCACACGCAAAGCACAGTGCAGTAGCGACACCGGAGCCAGAGCACACGACCATCGCCTATAGCATCAGCCTCAAGAACTGAGGTGTGGGTAGCCGGTGTTGGGGGTCTGGGGCTCCCCCCTTCCCCCTCCCGGGGAGGGGGGAGCTGCGCAGACAGCGGCGCGGCGGTGTGTGATGTCACACTAGTTTGCTTGTTTTCGGTTGGGGAGTTCTATCCACTAGTTCGGCTTTTGGTAGTAATTTTAACCAGAATAGGGGTTTGTTTTGAGGCGCTTACCTTTCTGGGTGCCTATTCCGGTCGATGGCAGACATAGAATGCTTCCAACCACACGGGGGCTTCTATAAGCCATTGCTCCCCTTGCCTCTCTGAGGGGGCTCGGTTCTGGCCATGGTCCCCGGTAGGCCTAAGAACTCCATACACATGGCTGATGCCAAAGTCTGACATTAGCATATCAGCCTGGGATAGCTCCGGGGAGCCGACGGGGCTTCCCCCAGAAAGAAGTAGAATAGTCAAGGATGGTTCACAAAGTGGATATGCAGCTGGTGCCTTTCTAGCATTGCTGAGCAATACATAATAACACAAATAATAAAGAGTATGTAATTATGCTGTATTTTGTTATGTATCATATAGATACATAGACCAATGCCAGTACCCTGTATCTAATTTCCACCATTGTCCAATAATTGTTTTTTTTTGGGGGTGGGGGGAATTATTATTTGTTTTCTCCTTTGTTTATAATCTGATTTTGTTGTAGCCTCTGCATCTTAGTGAATGCATACCCATCACCAAGTATTAAGTTTGAACAAAATTGGTCAACAAGTAAATTAGCCATAGGTGGCA
>NC_091167.1:10930588-11002166 GCF_040958095.1 Procambarus clarkii
TTAGCATTCAGTTCCTTAATTCTGCTTATAACACTCGGGAGAGACAACTTCTCTCGTAGATTAGATGTTTTGGCAGTTCTTGGGACTACAAGAATGATTGTCATGGCTTCATTTTTTATGCTTTCAAGTTTTTCACATCGCTTTGGGAATAAGTGCACAAAACTGGTGTGGCATAGTCTATGACAGAGCGCACACAGGCTGTGTACATCATTTTAAGCACAGTAAAAAGAGACCCCATACCAGGTCATAGCTTTCAGCGAGTGCCCCGAGTCAACTTTTGCATGTTCCTGTGAGTTGGTCGAGCTCCTCTTTCTTCCCCTTGTTAGAGTCGACAGTGATGCCAAGGTACCGATAGTCAACCAATTAAAGTGTCACACCATTAATTTGTAGTTCTTCATTTTCTCTCCACTTGTGATGAGAATATGCTTTTTGTCTTAGTTTCACTTTCTCCACAAGTGAGTTCAACACATTTCCTTCCAAGGAGTTCAATGGAATGTTTAATTTTTCCATAGGTGGGAGCTTGTATTGGGACATTTGCATATCCCACGCGTTGTGTTCCTTCCAGAAATACAATATTTACAATGGCGTTCAAAGTAAATTGAATAGTGTGGGGCTAAAGACCCCTTCTCCTTGGGGGGGTCCCGAGTTCCATACTCATTGTTCTCAAGATTGCTCCACTGAAGCAGACCTTTGCTTTCACAGGGATTTAGTGTGTTTGCTGTCCTTTTATCATAGATTATAGCTTGGTTAGTCTCATATTAAGGGTCCAACCGAGTCCTTTGTTTTTGTTTTACCTTCTAACTAGCACAGAACAATATTGGATCTTTCTCTATGTTTTGGACGATTTTTCTTTTGTAGTTTCTTTTGGCCGATCTGATTTTCCGAGTGGCCGAGTTTAATACCCTTTTGTATACCTCAAGCAATTGTCCATCGTGAATTTTTACGTTCTCCAGAGGTTCCCTTTCTTGTCTTCTTGTCAGCACATTTTTAAGCGAGTTGCATGATGACCCTCTTGAAATATTGCCATGATGCTTCCGTGCCATGTTCACCCATCAGCTCCCTCCAGGAGATGGTTTGCAGTTCCTCTCTCATTCCTAGATTGTCACCTCGCTGGTAATCTAGAAATTCATCATCTTTGACATTACATTCATGTAGTTTTCTTTGTTACAATGTTGAATATTTAGACAAAGTTGGAGTACAGAATACTGTAAGTAGGTAAAAAAAAATTAACAAAAGTACGAAAATTCATGCATAAAAAGAGCACCCAGCCCCTTCAATACAAGTGGATATTATCACAGAATACAAGATACTGAGGGGGGAATAGACGAGGTAGACAAGGATAGTCTCTTCAAATTGTAATAAGTAGAATAAGAGGACAAGTGGAAACTGGAAATGGAAATGTGCTGAAGAAATGTAAGGAAATGTTCACACTCCGTACAGGTAATTAACAAGTGGAATGCACTGCAAAACAAAAAAAAAAGTTGTGGACACCACCTCCATCTACACCTTCAGGACCAGATTCGACAAAGAACTTTAAAGTCAGAAAAGTTAACTCTACCTACTGCATAAACTCTGCATAAAGCCCATAAACAGTGACAAACTTAATATGCCATACAACTAGTTCTATTGACATCTAAAAAATGACGTTTCGTAACATAACCAAGTTTAACAATGTGCATTTGTCTTGAGAATTCTTAAAAGGTTGGCAGCGGAAGACCGTCCTAGTAGGGTATAAGAGCTCTGGCTCAGATGCCATCACAGTGCTTCCACATCCCCACACACAGCTCTAACTATACAATACTTTAACCAATATGTATTATATTTAACTGGTAATTGTCGTAACTATCAAATGGGCAATGTTTACCTTTTGTTTGTGATGTAGAGTCGAGGGAAACTATCACAAACACACCTCCCTTTTTAAATACCAACGTAAACAAAACTTGGCTCCAGGAAGAGACGACTCAAATCACATCTTTACCAAATTGTGCTACGAATACACACACACAACAGCGTTTAGTACACCGTGCACAATCTCCCACAACTCGTAATCACTTAAAGTGTGTGAAATATCCTGTATTTAGCGCCTCAAATGTCATAATTCCTCACCTCCCGCTCGACAGTTTTCAAACACAGTGACGCCCTGGGCGAGCAGCGCGCTGTTGGTAGAGCTGCTCCACCCAGGGTTGCCACATCTCAATTGCTAAAAGTAGCGAGCTGAAGGAATGAATTATGGGGTTCAGTTCCTGAGCCCATTATGTACCTTTGTAACACTTTCCACTACCGTCCACACGATGGATATGGGGTGCCTAATAAATTAATTAAACTAAAAAAAACTAAATGATGCTGAAAGTAGCGGTCTAAAGGACCGAAAGTAGCGAGCTGAAGAACTGAAAGTAGCGAATTTGTAATAAGAGTAGCCCAGTATTTTGTTTATTTACATTTTTTTTGTTTAATTGGCAAGCCTAAGTATACACCGCAATGGTCTGCATCCCTATTCTATACGAGAGATTACACAAGTGTAGATAAAAAAACTAGTTATAAGTTCATCTACTTATCATCTACATCTACTCTAATATTCCCATCTCACAGGATGGTTAGTCATACGATCAGGGAAGAAAATATAATAATAATAATAATAATAATAATAATAATAATAATAATAATAATAATAATAATAATAATAATAATAATAATAATAATAATATTATTATTATTATTATTATTATTATTATTATTATTATATTTTCTTCCCTGATCGTATGACTAACCATCCTGTGAGATGGGAATATTAGAGTAGATGTAGATGATAAGTAGATGAACTTATAACTAGTTTTTTTAATAATAATAATAATAATAATAATAATAATAATATTAATAATAATAATAATAATAATAATAATAATAATAATAATAATAATAATAATTATTATTATTTATAATAATAATAATAATAATAATAATAATAATAATAATAATAATAATAATAATAATTATTATTATTTATAATAATAATAATAATAATAATAATAATAATAATAATAATAATAATAATAATAATAATAATAATTTATTTAGGAAAAGTACATACGTTGTTAAATATGACCGAAAAAGTAAGATTAATAATTCTGATCGGGGAGAAAAAACAAGCCAGGAGTGGGGGGGACCTTAATTTATTAAGTAATGTTTACAGAGCAACTGCTGTACCACAATAAAAGATGTCGTGTAACATGACTGAGTAGAATGCCAGTACTGCAAGCTGCAACTAAGGGAATGAGTCGTAGGACATTAACCGTGCCTAGTGCCGGCTAGCCGAAGCAATGTTGCAGCACTCGCAATCAGCTTAATACTATAATTAAAAACAATGCCAGAGGTAATTGAGTGGCACAGCCAGTACAGTATGTATAAAATATATTCTGTATGCACAGAGGGCATATAAAAGAATAGATATGGTCACTGCTTGATCGCAAGCGGGGATATTTCTGGTGGGGGAGAAAGAAACATTTGCGCAGCGCGTCCCGCGGCGTTGCGCGGGCAGTCTGGGGCCGTATAAATACGGGCGCACAGAGGGGCTCTGCCCTCACTCCGCCTGCCCCCGCCGCTGCCCTCGCAACCACTCCCCGGCCGCCCGACTTCGCACGAGATGGACAACACGCCAGCTGCCTCGGTACCTGACCTCTCTCTCACGGACATCCTGGGGCCCTCGACACCTGTTACGACCCTGGGTTCTCCAGTGGAAACCAGAGGTCAAAATTGAGCTATTAAACTTTCTGGTAGTACAGTTGGGCATCTAGAATGTCAATTGTTTGTATCTTCCCTGCCAGACGTAAGACTATTATTGTTTCTCAAAGAGCATTTAAAGACTGAGCTGGGGGTTGATTATTAAATAATAACATAGGCACCAACTTTGCTTACTAATACTTTCTAATCATTCATAAAGTAACAATATGTTTCATATGGGAAGATCTTTAATGTGCTTAGCTGCACGATCAATTAGGCTCCTCCCGGCACCACAACATGAGGGAGGCAGCTGGTGGCTAGCTCGGTCTTCTCTTGGCTGGTGGCGTGAGGTTAAGACCTACTCTGTGGCTGTATCCCTACTCTCCTTCCTTCTCCTCTTACTTATTTCCCTTACCTGAAGTTCCTGTACCCTTAAGTTAAGTATTATATGGTGTAAGTGTGCCTACTCTGGTAGTAACGATTGGGGAGACCTGGGGATAGTATTTTGCCAGTGTTTGGGTACCCCTAAGTGTTGTGTTTTGTATTAGGGTCCCACGTGGTTTCACTACCCTAAGCTGCATCCAGCTTCAGTGCTTATCCAGTAGTACTTTACCCTAGCTTGTTATTAGTGTAAACCTTGTATCCTGCCTACGTGGACCAAGGCTTTTAACGTAAGATAGTGTGGTAAAGTTATTATTATTATTGTTATTGGTGTGAGTGTATATGGGGGGTTGTTAACGGGTTAATAAATAAGTACATGAATTACAGAGTATCTCTTCTTCCAAGGTGGGAGCGCAGTGATCAACCCTTAGACGAACATATTTGGTCTTGTAGCAAGTTATTACTACTGTGGATAGTTTATTTTGGGGGCCGGGCCTTTTAGCTCTCCCATATTTGATACTCCTGTCTTCTAACTACCTATACCCCTTAATAGTACCAGTACCCCATAGAAGCCCCACTCATATCATTTGTAACAAGTGGGGGCCTGTCCGGGATGAACATTATAAGTGTAAAAAATTAGATTCTTGAGTGCCAAAATTAAAATTTTTTATTTCCGCAGAACGGTTGTGTGCTAGCCTAGGGTCCAGCTCATCTAGCAAAGGACATTTTTGCACTGACTGGACACCCAGCTGGATCCCTTCACGATTAAGGTTAGTGTGGCCTTGTGTTAGGGGCCGTGCAAATTTTTGTTTTTTTTCCAATTTTTATTTTTTTATTTTTTCTTTGGCTGGGAGCTAAAATTATTAGTGATGTCTTCTGAAATGCAGAAACTGGCAAGGGAGCCTTCAGTGGTAGAGATAAAGAAACTTAAAAAGTCTAATTTAGTATTGTTAGGCCAGGAATTTGGCCTAGAATTAAATGTCGCAGATAAAAAGTGGACTTTGGTGAATGAAATATTGCAACATTGTATTGATGAACAACTATTGGCAAGTGATACACTTTTATGCCAGCCTAGCCAAGCAGAAAGTGCAACTCATAGGGAAAGTGAATTAGCTTTAGAGTTAGCAAAAATAAAATTAGAGGAGCAAAAACTCAAAACCGAGGAGGCTAGAATTAGAGCGAATGCCACTGGAACTCCACCTGCCGGGGATTCAAACCCCAGGCATTATGAGAAAAAGCATAATTTGCCTGAATTTTCCGAGTCTGACCCTGAAAGGTTTTTCAACCATTTTCAGAGAGTGGCCACGTCCATGAACTGGCCAAAGGAAGAGTGGGTGAAAATCCTACAGGGAAGACTTAGGGGTAAAGCACAAGATATTTTTATAAACATGCCTGACGACGAGTGTTTCGAATATGATAAAGTCAGGGAATGTATTTTGCGGGCATATGAAATTACTCCTGAAGCTCACCGCCAAGTTTATCGTAACCTTAGGCCTACTCACAACCAACCGCTCACTGAATTTGTGAATGATCAAATTCGATTGTTTGATAGATGGATTCGCTCGGCGAAAGCCGAAACATACGAGGCTCTCAGGAACTTAATTTTAATGGAGCATTTTATAGATGTTATGCCAGAGAACGTATCACAATACATTAAAGGAAGGATAGAGTTAAATTCTAAAATAGGGGATTTGGCCAAGTTGGCAGAAAACTACCAATTGGCGGGCAAAAGGCCCAATAAAAATAATTATACCCCACAGAGTAGCAAACCTTATACCCACAGCCAGTCCAGACCAGCTCATTCTAACCCTTTACCTAATGCACCTTCTGTTTCAGACATAACTAACCCTGTTAAAGTGTCTAGCCCAACGGCACCTAAAGGTGAACCGAAGGGTAATTCTGTTAGTAATGTCTCTTCTCCCCGACGTTTTTGTGGTCACTGTAATCGTCCAAACCACACTATTAGCCGTTGTTGGCAACTGCACCCTGAAAAAAGACCCAATGCTCTAGTTGTGACACAGGGCTTGAGGTTTTCAGAAGGGTTAGGGAGTAAGACCTCCAACCCACAGTGGTTGGACTTGCTTACCCCATTCTTATCGAAAGGGAGACTACTTTTGTCTGAGGGTTCTTCCTGGAAGGACGTGGTGATCTTCCGAGACACCGGTGCCATCCAGACTTTAATTTTAGAGAGTGCGTTGCAAGGTGCCAACACTCTCGACACTGGAGAGGTGGTACTGGTCGAGGGTGTCACTAGTGATACTCGGGCAGTACCCCTCCATAAGGTTACCCTGGAATCTGATTTCCACAAGGGTGTTTGTACAGTCGGAGTCACTCCATACCTACCTTTCCCTAATGTTGATGTAATAGTTGGTAATGATTTAGCAGGGGATAAGGTAGGGGACTCCAGACTGCCTATTATGTTGCCTACCCCTAAGGTTTGCCTGGATCCGCCCGCCGCAGAGGATAATGTTCTGTACCCTGCGTGCGCGGTGACCAGGTCTATGGGACTTAAATGTAAGGGCAGCCCTGTGCTTGCCAAGGTGGTAAATCCCGAGGTCACGAGGAGCTTTCCGAGTGGTGAAAACCAAGTGGACCTCGCGGACACATTCATGGCCCGACTCGATGACGTGGCCGAGGACATTGTGGAGAGCCTGCCACCGCCATCTACCGAGAGTAGTGGGGAGGTGGAGAACACTGTTGAGCCTCGGCCAATGGCATCTGACCAAGGCCTAGATGCCTCCTTGAGTGAGTTACAGAAAGCTGACCCCACTCTTGCAGATTGTCATGAAACAGCCGTCTCTATGGAGGAAATTGTAGACGCAGCAACTGGGTACTACTACAATGATCGGATTTTGATGAGAAAATGGAGACCACAGAGTGCTCCCTTGTCAAATGAGTGGGAGGTAGTCCACCAGGTTATGTTGCCGACCTGCTATAGAGAAAGGGTTTTGGCAGCTGCTCATGATGATTCTATGGGGGGACATCAAGGTATTAATATTACGTATCACAAAATTTTAAAGTATTTTTTCTGGCCCAAGCTGAAAAGCGATGTGGCAAAATTTTGTAATGCGTGTATTGTTTGTCAACTGGTTGGGAAACCAAACCAGACTCCACCTAAAGCTCCTCTAAGGCCTATTGTCGTGCCGGAGGAACCATTTTCTCATGTGGTAATGGACTGTGTTGGACCATTACCTAGAACTAAGTCTGGTAATATTTACCTAATCACGATGATGTGTATCACTACTCGTTACCCAGAGGCTTTTGCTGTAAGGAACATCCGAGCAAAAACTGTTGTTGCTCGTATGTTGCAATTTTTTTCCACTTTTGGACTGCCTCGGGTCGTGCAAACTGACAATGGTACTAATTTTAAGTCTGATGTTTTCGAGCAATTTTGTAAGGAACATGGAATAACTCATAAGGTTTCCAGCCCATACCATCCACAGAGTCAGGGGGTAATTGAACGTTTCCATCTAACCCTGAAGCAGATGTTGAAGACATCGTGCGAGAGTTCCCACACCTTCTGGGATGAGAATTTACCGTATGTTTTGTTTGCGGCTAGAGAGGGATTGCAAAGTTCACTGGGCTGTTCTCCTTTTGAGTTAGTCTTTGGCCATAAAGTTCGTGGACCCTTGCAAATGTTACAGGAGAATCTGTTAGGGAACGTAACGTTATCCGAAGGTTCGGCTTTCTTTGCGCAACACCACCAGAGACTCAAGGACTGCAAGGCGGCTGCATTAAAGTATCTTGGCAAGGCCCAAGAAAAGATGAAAGAACGTAACGATGCTAAATCTAAGTTACGGGTATTTCAGCCTGGCGACCCTGTCCTGGTGTTAAAGCCTCGACTAGGGAACACTATGTCCCACAAGTACGAAGGCCCCTACATTGTGACAGAAAAGACTGGGGACCTCACGTACAAAGTGAGGCACTCTGACAAACGTAACCAGGTAATGCTCATACATGTAAATCGACTGAAGAAGTTCCAGGGCCCCAGGCCCATTGCACTAACCAATGTTTCCATTTCCAGTGAGAGAGGGGATGATTGTTCTGGGGACCCAACTAATCTCATTTTCAATAATTCTAGTTCTGTGAATGCTGTGGAGGAACTGTCCCATTTGCAGATGGCCCAACGTGAAGAGGTGCAGTCGTTGGTTGATGAATTCTCCAGTCTGTTCGGGGAGGTCCCGACCCAGACTGATGCCATTTGCCATGATGTCGAGTTGACGGACTACACTCCCATTCGCCTTCAACCCTATCGGATGAGTCCAGAAAAGAAGGCCATCATACGGAAGGAGGTCGACTTCTTGCTCCAGCACGGCCTCATCCGGCCGAGCCAGGGCTCTTGGTGCTCGCCCTGCCTTTTGGTCCCCAAACCAGACGGCTCATGGCGATTATGCACCGACTATCGGCAGCTCAACAAGGTGACCATTGTGGATGCCTATCCGCTGCCCCTCCTCGAGGACTGCATTGACGAGTTGGGAAATGCCAAGTACGTTTCGAAATTCGACCTCTCGAGGGGGTATTATCAAATCCCACTCACTGAACGTGCTAAACAGCTCACCGCGTTCGTGACACCCGAGGGTATTTTTGAGTATCAAGTGTTACCGTTCGGCTTGCGTAATGCCCCTGCCACGTTCCAGAGACTCATGAACTCTCTACTCGCTAAGGTGCCAAATTGTCGGGCGTATTTAGATGATATCGTGCTGTTTGACAGTAATTGGGCTGACCACATAGCTAGGTTACGCCAGTTGTTTGCCATCTTGAAAAAGGCAAATCTTACCTTAAATGCTAAAAAGTGTCATTTTGGCCAAGGCACAGTGACGTACCTCGGTTATGAAGTGGGCCAAGGAAAAGTGTTACCTCGGCAAGATAAAATCAGTGCCATTCTGGAGTATCCAGTACTAAAGTCTAAAAAGGACGTTCAAAGATTTATCGGTATGTGTGCGTACTATCGACGTTTTTGTCAGAACTTTTCCAGTGTTGCCACTCCTCTCACAGACTTGTTGCGGAAAGCCGTTAAATTTAAGTGGTCATCAGACTGTGCAGAGGCATTTAAAAATTTGAAATTGATCTTAGCTTCCGCCCCAGTGCTTGCTAGTCCAAGGTTCGACCGACCGTTTAAAATTCATGTTGACGCGTCTGACTCGGGTGCTGGTGCAGTGTTGTTGCAAACTGGGGATGATCAGGTGGAACACCCAGTATATTATTACTCTGTGAAATTCGACAAGGCGCAACGCAATTATTCAGTGGTAGAAAAAGAGGCGTTGGCGCTAGTGTTAACATGTAAAAAGTTCGAAGTTTACCTCACAGGTAATATAGTGGAAGTGTACACGGACCATAACCCACTAGTCTTCCTGACTCAGATGAAGGGTAAGAATAAACGCATCCTCAGGTGGGCATTGTACCTACAGGACTTCAATCTTTCCATTACCCACCTACCGGGCAGACTCAACGTGATAGCCGACGCTCTGTCCCGGTTGCCTGAATAACGTTCATCTGAGCCACAGAAAGCCATTTACCAACTGTCATGCTTTAGTTATTTTTTTTTAGGTTCTCCTGTGACATTAAATATTCCGTGTCCAATTGATTTACTTCCCTGTTGTGTATGTTTTTTTTTCCTTTCAGAGAACTCCTTTGTATTTTTTTTTTTTTTGCAGAGAAATTGCTTTTGATTGATTTTTTGTTTGTCATATGTTTTTCTTTTTGTTCTCTGTATACTCTTACAAAAAAATATGACTACTATTCTAGTAGTCACATTTTTTTTTTTCTCTGAAGGGGGGAGGAGTGTTACGACCCTGGGTTCTCCAGTGGAAACCAGAGGTCAAAATTGAGCTATTAAACTTTCTGGTAGTACAGTTGGGCATCTAGAATGTCAATTGTTTGTATCTTCCCTGCCAGACGTAAGACTATTATTGTTTCTCAAAGAGCATTTAAAGACTGAGCTGGGGGTTGATTATTAAATAATAACATAGGCACCAACTTTGCTTACTAATACTTTCTAATCATTCATAAAGTAACAATATGTTTCATATGGGAAGATCTTTAATGTGCTTAGCTGCACGATCAATTAGGCTCCTCCCGGCACCACAACATGAGGGAGGCAGCTGGTGGCTAGCTCGGTCTTCTCTTGGCTGGTGGCGTGAGGTTAAGACCTACTCTGTGGCTGTATCCCTACTCTCCTTCCTTCTCCTCTTACTTATTTCCCTTACCTGAAGTTCCTGTACCCTTAAGTTAAGTATTATATGGTGTAAGTGTGCCTACTCTGGTAGTAACGATTGGGGAGACCTGGGGATAGTATTTTGCCAGTGTTTGGGTACCCCTAAGTGTTGTGTTTTGTATTAGGGTCCCACGTGGTTTCACTACCCTAAGCTGCATCCAGCTTCAGTGCTTATCCAGTAGTACTTTACCCTAGCTTGTTATTAGTGTAAACCTTGTATCCTGCCTACGTGGACCAAGGCTTTTAACGTAAGATAGTGTGGTAAAGTTATTATTATTATTGTTATTGGTGTGAGTGTATATGGGGGGTTGTTAACGGGTTAATAAATAAGTACATGAATTACAGAGTATCTCTTCTTCCAAGGTGGGAGCGCAGTGATCAACCCTTAGACGAACATATTTGGTCTTGTAGCAAGTTATTACTACTGTGGATAGTTTATTTTGGGGGCCGGGCCTTTTAGCTCTCCCATATTTGATACTCCTGTCTTCTAACTACCTATACCCCTTAATAGTACCAGTACCCCATAGAAGCCCCACTCATATCATTTGTAACAACACCCCAGACTGTTCCGGCAGGGCCCTCCTGCCCTACACTTTTAAACCCAAGGTGAGGTTTTCTGTTCAATTCTAGTCAGGTCCTCCCCAGTGCGGCGTGTGCCTAGCGCCATCCCCTCGCGGTACGTGTGTGCCGCCTTAGTTAGTCCTTTGGGCTCTCTGCTGTTGTTCCCGGAGAGCTGGGGCGCCCCCGTGCCGTGCTGGTCGCGTGGCTGGCTTAGGGTCGGCGTGCCCCGGGCCGCGTCCCTAGTGGCCTGCGTTCGGTCTCCTCTCATGTGGGGCCCCGTCCAGCCGTGCCCGTCCGTGTCCAAGGGGCCCCGCAGCGCGGCGTGCCCAGGCGCGCGCCCTGCCCGGGGCCCCCGTCGGCGGCCAGGCGTGCCCTTGCCGGCGTCGCCATGTGGCCAGGCGTGGTGGGCCCTACGCCCTTTGTGCTCTGCCTTGGGGCCCTTCCCTCGCCGCCATCGACCACGTGTCTGGTCGTCTGGGCGTGCCTCGGCGTCCTTCCCGCCTTTCCTTCGGGGCTCCCTGTCGCCGGCCCGCCGGGTTCCCTGGGTGTCCCAGGGGGCCAGGTTTCGCCTTGTCCGAGGACATGTGTCGCCGTCGGCGACGGATTGTGGCCAGGTTCGGTCCTACGCCCGGGGCGCATGTTCTCGGCGGCGGCGACACGTGGCCAGGCGTGGGCGGCCCTATGGCGGGCCCCGCCTTGGGGCCCATGCATGCCTTGCCGGGTCGTCACGTGCCTGGCCGGCAGGGCGTGCTTCTGCGTCTTTCCTGTTTTTCCCTCGGGTGTTCCCTGTTGCCGGTCTGCCGGCTTCCCTGGGATGTCCCCAGGGGTCGGGTCTCCCTGAGCGGACAAGCGTCGCCCCTGGCGACGACTCGTGACCAGGTCCGGCCCTCCGCCCGGGCCTGCTACGGGGCACACGCCTGGTCGTGCTGCCACGTGGCACGGCGTTCCGTGGCACGCACGGTTGGGCTGTGTCCCGCCCTTCCTGTTCCCTTTTGGGTGCTAATCCACGTGGCTTTGCGCCACGGCTTCCCACGTCGGGGCTCGGGCTGCCTTGCGCCCGTACGGTCGCGCCTGTGTGCGGCCCCCCCCCCTCCCCTTTTCGTCTAGGCCCTGAGCATGCCGTGTGGCAGCGCGTGGTTGGTAGGCCACGGGGTCCTTGCCGTGTGTGGTGTGCTCTCTGCTAGGCACGTCGCCCTCGGACGTCTCGCCCGGCCGCGTTGCCCGGGGTGTTAGCCCCAGGCCCTTCGGTGTCCCGGAGTCCCCAGGTACGTCTTCCCCAGAGTGGCGCCGATCAAGATGTCCCCAGGCGTCCGTCGGCCGGTGTAAGTCCAGCATGTAGTCCCCAGACGTACGTCTGGCCGGTGTTGCCCGGTGTGTTATTTCAAGTTTTCCGCCGTCCAGGCCCTCATGCACGTGCCCTGCTTGCCTGGGGGGTAGCCAGGACCGTTACTCCATGTCCTCCGTCTGGCCGGTGTTGCCGGCAGGTTGGTTCCCAGGCGCTCCCGCCTGGCCGGTGTAGCCTGGTGTGTTTGTCTTAAGCGCCCTGCACGTCCGTTGTAGCAGGGATTCCTCCTACGTCGTAAGTTCAGCGTTCGTCCGCCTGCCCGTCCGCCTGTGTCGTCTGTTGTTCTTCTTCGTCGGAGGGAGACGCCGGCGTTGGAGCAAGGACCCGAGATCAGCTCGACGACGCCGGCAGGTTTACGTCTAATGGTACGCACCACAGGCCCTGGGTTCTGCGTTGCCGCCGGCAATCCAGGATGACTTCGTTATGTCCGTTAAGTCCTCGGCGTCCAGTTCCAGGGGCCGTGCCCTGGACAGGGGGGTGGCCCCCATGTTGCCTGGGGCACGGTATCCTCCAGCAGATGGCGGCGTCGAAGCGTCGTCGGGAACGTCGTATATTTAATGATTCCCATTCTTTGCCTTCCTAAGACACTGTAAATTAAGACTTTCTCACACTTTATATGGAAGGTTTCTTATTTTGTACTAGCAGACATCTCGCGACATGCCTTGCCCTTATTCATATTTATGTTCTACATTTCAGCACTGACATGCCTCTGCTTTCAGATCACCTCGGATTCATTTTGCCACCAGCCTAACTTATTTTACTCAGGCATTCGTAGCCTTGTGCATGTCGCACGTTCAAATCTTCGCGTTCGCTGTGTTACAGTATGCTTGTTCACTTTTCCTTGTCTTACGTCATTAAGTAAAGTCAGCCAGGATGTCCTATTTGCAGAGTTATAAGTAATTTATTAAGTAAAGTCAGCCAGGAGGTGCTATTTGCAGTATTTGCAGGCCCTTAATTTGCTTTACGTTCCCTGGCCCTGCATTTTGCCTAGTTTCCTCAGTAGTTACAGTACTTTCGCTTGGCTCTTGCAGTTTATTCACGTCGCTTATTTGGTTATATTTATGTTATGCATCTCCTCCGTTCTCTTAATGTAAAATGGCTATATATCCACGCCGATTGTATACCCTTATTTTGTACTTGCAGATACCACGTGCCATGCCTTGCCCTATTCATAATTATGTTCTACATCTCAGCGCTAACATGCCTCCTGTGTCAGGTTACCTCGGACTCTCTTTCCCAAACAGCCTCCTTAATTTACTCCGACAGTTGATGCGTTGCTCATGTCGCATGTTTAATTTTGCGTCGCTGTGTTCAGTATGCTTGCCCACTTTTACCCTGCCTTACGTCATTAAGTAAAGACAGCCAGGATGTGCTATTTGCAGAGTTACCAAGTAATTTATTAAGTAAAGTCAGACAGGCAGTGCTAGTTGCAGAGTTCCTAAGAATTATTAAGTAAAGTCAGACAGGATGTGCTATTTGCAGTATTCGCGGGCCCTTATTTTAGCTTCACGTCTCCTGGCCCTGCATTTTTGCCTAGTTTCATCGGTAGTTACAGTAGTTTATGCTTAGCTTTGCAGTTTAGTTTCCTCAGTGGTTACAGTATTTACGCTTGGCTCTTGCAGTTTATACACGTTACTTATTTGGTTATATTTATGTTATGCTTCACCTCCGTTCTCTTAATGTAAAAATGGTTATATATGCACGCCGATTGTATACCCTTATTTTGTACCTGCAGATATCACGTGCCATGCCTTGCCCCTATTCAGGTGACCTGGACAGGGGGGTGGCCCCCACGTTGCCTGGGGCACGGTACACTCCAGCAGATGGCGGCGTCGAAGCGTCGTCGGGAACGTCGTATATTTAATGATATCCCGTTCTTTGCCTTCCTAAGACAATGTAAATTAAGATTTTCACACACTTTATATGGAAGGTTTCTTATTTTGTACTTGCAGACATCTCGCGACATGCCTTGCCCTTCCTCTTAATTACGTTCTACATTTCAGCACTAACATGCTGTAACGATTCTATTGTTACGTAAAGTATGGTGACAAATAAACACAGACACTAAGATACTATATATATATTTGGTCGAATATACAGAAGTACACAGGTGATACGTTGGTGTGAGTTGAGCGCACTGACCGTTGGTACAGTATCTCGCAAGTGTCTGCTCTAGACCACACTTGAAAGTAGACTAGTTAATGTTTGCTATTCTTGCTGCTTATATTGCTCGGGCAACACCTCACCGTGCTGCCCGGGCAACGCCTCACCTCATTCATCTCCAAAGGTTGACAGGAATATTAACACTATATTTGGAGCGAGTATATTATTGGGATAATCTACTCGCTACAATGCCTCCTGCTTTCAGATTACCACGGATTCTTTTTCCCAAACAGCCTACCTTAATTTACTCCGACAGTTGATGCTTTGCTCATGTCGCATGTTTAATTTTGCGTTGCTGTGTTCAGTATGTTTGTTCATTTTTCCTTGCCTTACGTCATTAAGTAAAGTCAGCCAGGATGTGCTATTTGCAGAGTTACTAAGTAATTATTAAGTAGAGTCAGCCAGGATGTGTTATTTGCAGAGTTCCTAAGTAAATTAAGTAAAGTCAGCCAGGATGTGCTATTTGCAGAGTTACTAAGTAAATTATTAAGTAAAGTCAGCCAGGATGTGCTATTTGCAGAGTTCCCAAGTAAATTATTAAGTAAAGCCAGCCAGGATGTGCTATTTGCAGCCTTACTAAGTAAATTATTAAGTAAAGTTAGCCAGGATGTGCTATTTTCAGAGTTACTAAGTAAATTATTAAGTAAAGTCAGCCAGGATGTGCTATTCGCAGAGTTACTAATTATTAATTACTAGTCTTTTGCTGGGTTACCTTTATGCTTCTCCCCTTCCTGTCTAGGTATGTTTAGGTATGGCTAGCGGTGCGCGAGCCGCGGCTTATCGGTTGCCCCCCCCCCCCTGGTTCCCTGTTTACTCGGTCTCGCCCTCTTACTTCCGCATTCTTCCATCCCATTCTACGATTGTCGCCTCTCGCTTTTGGGCCTATGTCCTTTCTCAGACCGGGTTGTGTGCCGTCCAGCGCGCCTCGGCGACGTTATCTTCTCTTCGGCCCTATGTCATTTCCGCCCCCCCCCCCCAGCCGTGCGGGCTCGCCTGTGGGAAACGTCCCCTTGGTTCCTCCTACGTCTGCTTATCTGTTAAATTTGTTATTGTTGGACTCGCAATTATGATTTGTATTTATTACGAAAATTTTTCCCGCAATTTACACTTTGCTTAAGTTTCACGTTCAATTTGTTATATTAAGGGACTTTCAATTAGGATTTGTATTAATCTATTGCTTTGCCTCTGTGCCATTAAGTTAATTTCAGCTAGGATACGCTAGTTGCAGTGCATTCGGGTGGGGTCCCCCCCCCCCTTACATTTTTTCCTCCGGTTATTTCGTCCTATTACACTCGTTTCCCTCATTATATATTCTAAATATTGCGCATTATATTTGACCACCCTTTCTTCATCGTATCGACAGTACATTAAGATACATTTGGAATGCTACCGAGTTTAGCATGGCCGCGCACGGTGTCATGCAAAAACTGGCCATTCGGCCTTCCTTTCGGCAAGCTCAAGCCAGTCAGTTAGCATGATGACGGCCAGCATGTTGTTGGCCAGCAGCAGCAGCATGTTGTTGGCCAGCAGCAGCCAGCATGCTGTTGGCCATACGGTTGCTAACGTTCTTTGGCCATCCGGCCTTCTGGGCTATTTTACTCTTCTTGTTCCTTCGCCATTGTTGTTTCCTACTACGTAATAGTATTCTATTTTATTTTACCTCATCTATCATTAGGTTAGGGGCCTTACCTCCAACCGCTATTCCTTCCCCTGCGCTCTGCCCGCTTGGCGCACAACGCCGGCTTCTTCTGTTCCCTTTTTTCGCAGCCACGACAAGCCGGAACCCCCCCCCTCCTCACCCTACTGCGGCGAGGAAGAGAACGCGAGCCGGATATTCCTCTGATCACCATTACAACGCACGCAGCGGTGCCGGGATGCAGCCGCCCAGGGCCTACGTTAAATACTATTATCTTCCCTTTATTTGCTGGGCTATATGGTAGTATTAATATTATTCCGTATCGTTACTGGCATTCCAGTATTATTTTATTACAAATATAAATTGTTATTATGGTTTGGCGTTGCTTTCTTAATTTCTTCCATTCTGCGGCACTTGCCGTCTCGGTTATTTACGATATTACATTGTATTCTTCATTGTACGATTATTTACGACATTGTATTCTTATTATTATCCTTATTACAGTTACTGAATGGCAGTTCCCTGCCGTCGATTTCACTTTGCTCCTGTTCTAAAGATGTAGCCGAAGTTCACGGCGCACTAGCTGCGGCTCGCAGACGCTCATTGACAACACAAGACTACACTCGGCGGCCACTTAAGGCAGACTCCTTGGCTTCTATCCAGCCCAATCACCCGTCTGGAGGCAGAGATGGGATAGAGACCAAGGGTAATGTTCCCCGCTCACATTCTACACCCGCTTAGGACACAAGCATGTTATAGATTTGGCTTTAAGAATTGGTTCTTATTCCATTTTATTGTTTATGTATATGTTGCTTAGTTGTATATACCCGTTCTTGGTATATGTATTGTTTATATTCAAGATTTATAGTGTTTCGTATTACCCCTGTTATAGTTGCTTTGTGCTTCCTTGCTGTTCTCCTACTGGTTTTCTCCCACCTTTGCTCTTAGCAAAGGTACTTCCCCCTTCCGTTTGCTGGAAGATTCTTAGAATTGTTAGCCCCCTTCATTGCTACAGTATAATTATTCGGAAAACTCTTTATTCATCCAGGATTGTTAATTAAGGATTCTCTTAATTCCTGCCGCCGGGCTCCCTCCCCCCGTTTTTCGTCTCCGTATTGATTCAGCTAGGGTTTCCCTCTCGTCTGTGCTCTTGCCTGTCACGATAACACTGCACGCCGCTTCTGCCCACCCTTACTGCCTTATATCTTTCAGCCCGGGGGAGGTGAGATACGCGACAAAAAATCGACGCACGCTCCGACTGGACCAGGTATCGCTTACATGGTCAGGAATCAACACTCTTCGGATCCTACAAGCACAGATCCTCAAGCGCTCCTGTCACCAGGCGAGATTTCTCCAGGATCCTACGCGCTGCCCTCTCGGCGCTAGGCTTGCCTCCAGATGACTACGCCCCGCACCCAGCTGTCTCGGGACGGGCTCGCCACATCAGAAATAATGGCAGACGGCAGGCGGAAGAGTAGTGCTCTCACATCCTACGTCAGACGGGATGTTGTTGCTCTGCCACTTTGAGTGCCTCACGCGGCCAGCTGGCACTCGCCCTTCGTGGGGGGGGGGGGGGTGGTCCGGCCGCTGGCCTGCGGTGGGGGTGCAGCGCCGGTCCCCAAGTGTCCCGCTGTCCGCAGCTAATACTTTGCCCAGTCTAGGTGCTAGTAAGCCCTACTTGTAGTCACACCCCCTTCTCCTTATTCATTAGGTATTTTACGGCCTCTTGGCCGGGTACATTACGTGTTATGTGGTCTCTCACTTATTAGTTATTCTTTGTGTCCTGCCTGTTATATCCTAGTGTTATATAATTACTACACATTTGCACTCGGCCTTAATTCTAGTACCAGTTAACCTTTAGGTTTCTGCAGAATTAGTTTCCATGTCACTATAGGCTAAGGTCTCATACTTACTACGGGTGTACCTTTTAAGTTAAATCTAGTCCTCGGACGTGGAATTGTTACTGTTAATTCTTACTTTATATATTTACTTTATATATTTTAATATAAACGTTATATATTTACTTACTTTATATATTTGAAACTTTATATATTTACATGTTCAATATTAAGTTTAATATAATATAAACTTTGTTATAAGTCTATAATATAAACCGTGTTTAATATAAACTTTATATATTTACTTACTTTATATATTTGAAACTTTATATATTTACATGTTCTGCAGAATTTAATCTTCAATAAATTTAAAGCCCCATACTGCCAGTATCTTTCTCCCCCTGATCAGAAAAATAATTTCCAGGGGTAATGATATGCTAGTGCCTAGTTTACATGTAAAGTCTGCAACCCCCAACTTGCACTACATGAGAGCACTTGACATATGGAAGTAGCTGCGGGCAGCCCTAGACTTGGGGATCCCGCGCAGCACAAACGGAGGAATGTGTAACAGTAAACGGAAGAAGGACATAAGTAAACTTAATAACAAATAAATAATAAAATAAATAAATGTTTATTTAGGTAAGGTACATACATACAAGAAATTTTTACAAAGATTGGTGGACTTATAGATGGAGCTAGTACATACAATGCCTAAAGCCACTATTACGCAAAGCGTTTCGGGCATGAAAAACTTAAATGACTAAAGCTTAATACTAATTGAGCATAAAGAGTAAAATGAAAACATGAAATGAAAACATAGCTGAAAAAGCAGCACAAATACAATTCTGTCGACAAACAGCGCTCTTTAAAAAAAACAGACATTGGTTGACAATAGAGGGGTAAGGTAGGTTACAGGGAATTTATTAGGTATAGCTTCGTTTTTATCTTAAACTGGTTGAGAGAGGTACAGTCTTTAACACGGTTGGGAAGGTCATTCCACAATCTGGGTCCCTTGATTTGTAGAGCATTTCTAGTTTGATTAAGTCGTACTCTAGGAATATCAAAACTGTATTTATTTCTGGTGTGGTGCTCATGGGTTCTGTTACAACCTTCTATGAAGCTTTTGAGGTCAGGATTGGCATTACAGTTTAGCGTTTTATATATGTATAATACACATGAGAGAATGTGCGGTGACTTAATGTCTAACATATTCAGAGATTTGAGTAGGGGTACCGAGTGATGTCTGGGGCCAGAGTTGGATATTGTCCTAATAGCAGCTTTGTGTTGAGTAATTAGAGGACGTAAATGATTTTGGGTAGTAGAGCCCCAAGCACAAATACCATAGTTGAGATATGGATAGATAAGGGAGTAATAGAGAGTCACCAAGGCAGGGCGGGGTACATAATATCTGATCATAGAAAGAATGCCAACAGTTTTTGAAATTGAAACTTTTTTTGATATATTTAGAATGTGTCCCTGGAAATTCAGCTTGTGGTCAATGAGAATGCCAAGGAATTTGCCATCTAATTTGTTACAAATTTGGGTATTGTTTATTTTGAGATTTATTTGATTAGAGGATTTACTGCCAAACAGAATATAGAAAGTTTTGTCAATGTTAAGGGTGAGTTTGTTGGCAGTTAGCCAAAGATGGACTTTATTTAGCTCAGTATTTACTGTGACATTTAGAGCAAGGGGGTCAGGACTGGAGTAAATGAAGGTTGTGTCGTCAGCAAATAGAATTGGTTTGAGGTGTTGGGAGGCATTTGGAAGGTCATTAATGTAGATGAGAAAGAGGAGAGGGCCAAGTATGCTGCCCTGAGGAACACCAATGTTGATGGGTAGGGTGGGAGAAATTGAATTATTCACAGAAACATACTGGAGCCTGTCAGTAAGGTAGGATTTGAGTATTGCAGGGAGTGTCCTCTGACTCCATAATGATGTAATTTAAGAAGAAGGTTTTGGTGGTTGACAGTGTCAAAAGCTTTACGCAGGTCCACAAATAACCCAACAGGGAACTCATTTTTATCAAGAGCTGTATGAATCGAGTTAAGCATGCTAATAAGTGCATCGTTAGTGCTTTTTTTGGGTCTGAAGCCATATTTGCAAAGGCTAAGTATATTGTGTTTGGCTAGATAAGAGTAAAGCTGCTTATAGATTAGTTTTTCAAACATTTTTGACAAGTTTGGCAGGATTGATATAGGTCTATAGTTGTTAACATCTGTGAGATCACCACATTTGTGGACAGGCGTTACTCTCGTTTTTTTTTAGAATATCTGGAAAGGTTTGGAGTTCAAGTGACTTGTTGAAGAGCAAAGCAATAGCAGGGGCTAAAGATCTGGAGGCTTTTTTGTAAATTAAAGTTGGTATCTCCTCAAGGGCACTAGACTTGGTTTTAAGGGAAAGGATTATCTCATTGACGTCAGTGGAATTAATAGGCTTTAGGTACAGAGACTGTGGATAGTTACCTGTAAGATAGTCCTTAATGTCAGTACTGGAAGATGGAATATCCTTTGCAAGGGATGACCCAATGGAAGAGAAGAACCTATTGAACTCAATAGCAGAATCAGAGGCTGAAAGCTGACCATCGTTTTTGAACAGGAGTGTTGGTTTGTTATTTAAAGTCTTCTTTGATCCCAATATTTGTGAAATTGTGCTCCAAGGTTTTTTAATGTTGCTCTTTATTTGGGTAAATTTATCTTCGTAGTATTTAGTTTTGGCTCGTCTAATTATCTTAGATAGCAATAATGAGTAATTCTTTGAGAATTCTTTGGAGACAATTCCTAACCTATACTTCTTCTCAAAGTCATGTTTTTTATTAATGGATTTAAGTATTCCCTTTGTAAGCCAGGGATTGTTAAGCCTTTTGGTTGTGACTTGTTTTGTAAGCATAGGACAGTGGGTGTTATAAAGGCTAAGAGTTTTTTGAAGAAAAGATTGCACTGCTAGGTTGATGTCCCCTATGTTACCTAACTCGGACTCCCAGTTGACATTATCAGCAGCAGTTATAAAATTGTCTATAGCAGTTTCATTGTGCAGTCTAAAACTTAACTCTCTTGACTCTAGAGGTGGTTTGCTAATGTTAGTTAAGAGAAATGTGGGGTAATGGTCTGTAGTGCTATCGGTGATTATACCTGAAGTAAGCGGAGAGGTTATATTTGTCCAGATGTGATCTAGAGTCGTGGCAGTACTATCAGTGATTCTAGTAGGTCTAGTGATTAAGGGTATGAGGAAGCAGGAATTCATACAGTTGAGGAAGCTAACAGCAGTAGGGTGTTCAGGCTCGCAGAGGTCAATATTAAAGTCCCCTGCGATAATTAGATGGTTTTTGTTCAGTCTGTTATCAAGTATTAGATTTCTAAGGTTTGAGTTGAATTCGGACACATCAGTGTTAGGAATTCTATAGACTGCACCCACAGACAGGATAGACTCGGCACCCTTGATTCTGAAGCTGGCGAAGATATACTCCCCATAGCAGTCTCTAGTTCTAATTTCTTTTAAGCATGTTAGTTCTTGGTGGTAATGAATAAACGGAGAAAGCGGAAATGGAGGCATTAACACAGAGGCAGTATAGATAAGTGACAATAGAATAAATAATGAGAAATAAATTAAATATAAGTAAAAAACTCGGAAATAAACTAAAATAAATTTAACAAACTTTAAATAACTAATAAACTTAGAATAAACAAAACAAAATGAACTTTAATTAATTAAATAAACCAAAAAAATAAATTTAGTAAATAAACTAAAATGAAATGCCAGGACATAAGAAAACGTAATAATAAAATAAATAATGAATAAATGGAGACCGCGTAAAATGTAGGCATTAACCCAGAAACAGTAGAAAAAGTGAAAAAAATAAGAGTAAATAAAATAAATAAGTAAATAAACTCGGAAATAAACTAAAATAAATTTATAAACAAACTTTAATTAGGTAACAAACTTAAAATCAAAACAAAATGAACTTTAATTAAGTAAATAAGTCAAAGTATATAAAACAATAAATAAACTAAAATTAAAAGCCAGGACATAAGAACTAATAATAAATAAATAATGAATAAACAGAGAAAGCGAAAAAAGGAGGCATTAACAGAATAAGTAGATAAGTGAAAATAAAATAATTAATAAATAAAATAATAAAACGGAATAGACGCATAAATGGAGGCAGTAACACAGAATAAGGACATAAGTAAAATTAAAACTTAAAATTTGGACAAAGCAGGGAGGTAAAATAAACGAATAAAAGGGGGCAGTACAAACTGAAAAAAGCATAATAAATAAATATAATTACAATAAAACAAGGTAAACACAAAACGTAGTAATAAGCGACAAAAGTGAGCATGACAAACAGGAGAAGTGCAAAATATAACTGAAATAAAGTAAAAATAACGAGTAAACATGCTAAATAAACAAACGAAAGAAAGAGTAACAGTAAAAGAATAAGGACATAATTAAACTTAAAATAAAATAAATATAGAAAACGGAGAACGAATAAATGGAGGCAGTAACACAGAAAAGACATAAGTAAAATAAAGAATAAAATTAATAATACCATAATAAAGCAATAAGCGGGGAGGCAAATAAACAAACGAAAAGAGTAGGAGTACAAATAAACAAAAAAAAAACATGAAAAAGAGCAGCATTAGGGAAAGAAAAATTATGTAAAGGAGAAAGAAAAAGACACCAACACCAGAGGAGGTAGCGAAAGCGGACCCCAGGCAACGAAAACACGATACTTCCTTCAGAGGCAGACGCAGGGAAGGCACAAACGAACGTCCCCACCTCCAGCGCAGAGCGGAAGCCGACAGCGCCCCTAGGGACGGAGCGTTGACGTAGGGAGGAGCTCGCGGCCGCCCTAGGCGTCAGCTGCTGGATCGTCAGCTTGCCCCCAAAGCTGGAACATCAGCAGCTGGCCCGCCGCCCGCAGGGCCGACGGCGTAGGGACATCCAAACGTGGACGCCGACGGCTGGACGGTGGCGCTCCCTAGCGTCCCCCGCTGTACGCCGCCGTCCTAGGCGTCGTCTGCCGGATCATCAGCTTACCCCCATAGCTGGAACATCAGCAGCTGGCCCACCGCCAGCTGGGACGACGGCGTTGGGACATCCACCCGTGGACGCCGACGGCTGGACCGGTAGCTGCAGGGCCACCCGCTGGGTCCCGTGCTAGGGAGGAGGCCCCCAGACCACGTCCCGCGTGGAGCAGAGGGGCCACGTGGGGCCCGCCCGCCCCCTCCAGCCCAGGCAGGGCACAGCCAGCTGGGACGCCAGCGCTGGGTCCGGGAAGAGCTGGATCATCAGCAGAGGCACGAGGCCAGGGAGGGGGGGGGGGGTTGGCCGAAGAGGGCCAGGCCCACAAGGGGGGACACTGGGTCCCAGGAAAGCCGCTAGGGCACGAGAAGCAAGCCCGGGGGGCATGGCGCTGGGCACACGCCTACACAGGGGCAGTCATAGCCAAGTAGGGGGACCACGCTCCTCGTGCGAGCCTCAGGCGAGACCATACCTTAGATCCTGTTGCAGGCCAGACGGCCCTGGCGGGACGCTCTGGGATGTCGAAGGGCCCCCAAAAGGCAGGTCCATTAGAGCGGGGCCCGCAGCTGCTGGTGTAGGGTCTATAACGTGCTGAGGGCGAACCCTCACTTCTAGGGCAAGAAGGAGACCACGTGGAGGAGTGAAGGGGTGAAGGAGTGTTTCAAGCAGAGCGTGGCGAAGCTGTGAAGGACTGAGGACGGAAATCCAGTAGCATTTGCTTAAATGTGCGCCCCCCCACGGCGCGCGCAGCACACACTGCGCACTGCGTAAATGTTTTTCCTCCTTCCCAGAATTCCCCCGCTTATTTTAAAATAAGCAGTGGCCATTTCTAACACGATTTTTTCAATATTTCTTATGTTTCTTTTTACTGTCGATGGTAATTGAAAAAATCAATTCTCTAAAATTCATTTTTATTTCTAGTCTGACGCGACGCTTGAACGCGTTTTGTAATAATGTATTACATTTTCAAATCAAGTTCAAGTTGTAACGTATGATTATGTTACGTTGTTGGGTTGATTAGATACACAGTGTTTAGTGAGTTTCATATTTATTTAGTAGTCCTGGATACAGCAGTGTCGTAGACGTTGAGACGAAGCCTGGAGCAGAGCAGAGAGCTGAGTGTGGCCAGAGTCGCGGAGCTCTATGTAATTACCTAAGTGTAGTTACAAGATGAGAGCTACACTCGTGGTGTCCCGTCTTCCCAGCACTCTTTGTCATATAACGTTTTGAAACTACTGACGGTCTTGGCCTCCACCACCTTCTCACCTAACTTGTTCCAACCGTCTACCACTCTGTTTGCGAAAGTGAATTTTCTTATATTTCTTCGGCATCTGTGTTTAGCTAGTTTATATCTATGACCTCTTGTTCTTAAAGTTCCAGGTCTCAGGAAATCTTCCCTGTCGATTTTATCAATTCCTGTTACTATTTTGTATGTAGTGATCATATCACCTCTTTTTCTTCTATCTTCTAGTTTTGGCATATTTAATGCCTCTAACCTCTCCTCATAGCTCTTGCTCTTCAGTTCTGGGAGCCACTTAGTAGCATGTCTTTGCACCTTTTCCAGTTTGTTGATGTGCTTCGTAAGATATGGGCACCACACAACTCCTGCATATTTTAGCTTTGGCCTAACAAAAGTCGTGAACAATTTCTTTAGTGTATCGCCATCCATGTATTTAAAAGCAATTCTGAAGTTAGAAAGCGTGGCATAGGCTCCTCGCACAATATTCTTTATGTGGTCCTCAGGAGATAGTTTTCTATCTAGAACCACCCCTAGATCTCTTTCTTTATCAGAATTCTTTAAAGATTTCTCACATAATATATAGGTTGTGTGGGGTATATGTTCTCCTATTCCACATTCCATAACATGGCATTTATTAACATTAAATTCCATTTGCCAAGTGGCGCTCCATGTACTAATTTTGCCCAGGTCTTCTTGAAGGGCATGACAATCATCTAAGTTTCTTATCCTTCCTATTATCTTAGCATCATCAGCAAACATGTTCATATAATTCTGTATACCAACTGGTAGATCATTTATGTAGACAATAAACATCACTGGTGCAAGAACTGAACCCTGAGGTACTCCACTTGTGATATTTCTCCAGTCCGATACATTGCCTCTGATCACAGCCCTCATTTTTCTATCAGTCAGAAAATTTTTCATCCATGTTAGAAGCGTACCTGTCACTCCTCCAATATTTTCCAGTTTCCAGAACAACCTCTTATGTGGAACTCTGTCGAAAGCCTTTTTTAGGTCCAGATAGATGCAGCCACCCAACCATCTCTTTCCTGTAATATCTCTGTTGCTCGATCATAGAAACTGAGTAAATTCGATACACAGGATCTTCCAGATCGAAAACCATACTGTCTGTCTGATATTATATCATTTCTCTCCAGGTGTTCTACCCATTTAGATTTAATTATTTTTTCCAATATTTTGACTATTACACTTGTCAATGATACCGGTCTATAATTAAGGGGGTCTTCCCTGCTTCCACTTTTGTAGATTGGAACGATGTTAGCCTTTTTCCACACATCAGCTACAACTCCTGTAAACAGGGATGCCTGAAAAATCAGTTGAAGAGGAATGCTGAGCTCAGGTGCACATTCTCTCAGAACCCATGGTGAAACTCCATCTGGACCAACTGCTTTGTTCTTATTTAGCTCCTTGAGCATTTTTTCCACTTCGTCTCTAGACACCTCTATGTGCTCTATGTTGTTCTCTGGAATTCTTATTGTGTCTGGTTCCCTGAAGATTTCATTTTGTACAAACACACTTTGGAACTTTTCGTTTAATGTTTCACACATTTCCTTTTCATTTTCCGTGAATCTATTTCCCATTTTCAACCTCTGAATATTATCTTTTACCTGCAATTTGTTGTTTATGAATTTATAGAATAGACCTGGTTCTGTTTTACATTTGTCTGCAATCCCTTTTTCAAAATTTCTTTCTGCCTCTCTCCTTACTGCCGTGTAGTTGTTTCTCGCATTTTTGTATCGCTGGTATGTTTGGGGGTTCGGCCTCTTCCTGTATTGATTCCATTTTTGTGTCTTTTGGTCTCTGGCCCTCTCGCACTTTCTGTTGAACCAATCCTGTTTCCTAGTTCTGCTTTTCTGTTTTGGTATAAATTTGTTTGTGCCTTTATCATATATTTCACAAAACTTGACATACATCTCATTCACTTCCTTGCCTAGCAACAAGTCTGTCCAATTATACTCACTAAAAAATTTTCTAAGGTTGCCATAATGTCCTCTCCTAAAGTCAGGTTTTTCATTTGCATCGACCGTCATATTTTCTTCCAGATTATAACGCAATGCATACTTTATTCCCAAAAAGACATGGTCACTTTTACCCAAGGGAGGAAGGTACTGAATGTCAAATATTTCTTCCTCCTTCCTGGTAAATATCAAATCTAGCATGGAGGGAACGTCCCCTTCCCTCATCCTCGTAGCTTGTTTAACATGTTGATACAAGAATGTTTCCATAATGAGGTCTACAAATGTACAGGTCCAGAAATCTTCTGTTTTAGCTTCACATGCTTCCCAGTCTATGGATTTCAAGTTGAAGTCGCCGACTATCAACAGTCGTGAACTATCGTTATCCGCTCTCGCTATGATCTCTCTCATTATTGTTATAAGACCTTCTCGTTTACTATCTAGCTCCTCCTTTGACAATGTGCTGCTTAGCGGTGGACTATATGCATTTATGATCATTAGTTTATCATCCTCATGGCAGATCTCTAGTGCTATTATGTCAACTTCTTGTGGATTGGCAGCCACTATTTCGTTCACCTTTAGGTGTTCTTTCACCAGCACAGCAACGCCACCGCCTTTCCTGATTTTTCTGTCCCGTCTCCAAATTGAGTAGCCCCTTGGGAATATGACCTCATTTAAAATAGCATCTTCAAGTTTTGTCTCCGTGAGTGCAACAATGTCTGGTGTCTGCAGCTGTATTACATCACTTAACTCCAGTATCTTTGATCTTACTCCATCTATGTTGGTGTATGCAATCTTCAGGAACTTGTTCCCCCTCTTCTTATTTTTCACTCCCCCTTTCTCTAATGATTTTGTTGGTTTGCCTTTATGTACCACTTTACTGGCCTGCCTACTCCTATCACTTTGTAGAAAAAAGAATTGATTTCTTCTTCATTCCTGCTCTCATTTAAACGTTTTGCCTCGGCGAGGTTCAGTTTCAGCTTCTCTCTATCTTCTTTTGAAAGATCTCGTCTTAACGACCACACTTTCCCATCCTCATCACTTTGTAATTTTCTAGCATTCCTTAGTACTTCTTCCATCTGTTTGGCACCATTTAGGGTGATCCTCAAAGGTCTATCTTTCCCTTTTACATATCTGCCTATTCTCCTGTAGTCGCAGACATTCTCTATGGTTGTAAGACCTTCCACGAGGCCAACAATTTTATCTACTACTTTTGCTTCTTCTACAGCTCTTTCTGACTTAGATGTTATCTCCTTTTCTTTGCAGCCAAAAATGATCAGGGACTTACTCCGATCAACTGTGTTTTGCACCAACTTCGGGTTAGATGCCAATTTTTTCCTCACTTCTAGCTTAATGTTTGTTTTATCTTGGTTGCTGCAGTGTTTGACTTCCTTTAATGCTTCTTCTATTTTTTCCTTCTCCTTGGCTACTTGTGCATAAGTGAGTTGCATGTCTTTCTTGCACTGTTCTATTCCCTGTGTAACTTCCTCCATCTGTGCTGACAAAAGCTGTTTCTCCTGTAGAAATTCCTTACCTAACCTATTGTAGTCATTTATGTTTAAATTTACTTTAACTTCTTCCAAAGCTATTTTTAAGAGTCTATTTTCTTCTTCCATGGCTTTGCAATTTGTTTCTAATTGAATCTTATCCTTGCGCAAGTCTTTCACTACACTCTCAAGACATACAACTTTGCTATTTAAATGGTCATTACTTTCTTTCAATTTACTAATTATTTCTACATGAGAGGTCACAATAGTATCTAATTTTACCACCTTGTTGTATAGACTGGTTATCTCAATGCTTTCTTCACTGAATCCAGCAAAATCAAGCTCTGTTTTGTATTTCCTCTTGCAGGCTGTTACGACCCTGGGTTCCTCAGTGGAAACCAGAGGTCAAAATTGAGCTATTAAACTTTCCTATAGTATAGTTGGACGCATCACGAGCTGAAATTGTTTGTATCTTCCCTGCCAGACGTAAGACTATTCTTGTTTCTCAAAGAGCATTTAAAGACTGAGCTTGGGGTTGATTATTAAATAATAACATAGGCACCAACTATGTTTACTAATACTTTCTAATCATTTGTAAAGTAACAATATGTTGCATAGGGGAAGATTTTTAATGTGCTTAGCTGCACGATCAATTATGCTCCTCCCGGCACCACCACATTCGGGAGGCCTGAGCTGGTCGCTGGGAGTGTTCTTCTTCTGGCTGGCGTTCGTGGGGACGAGACCTACTCTGTGGCTGCACCCCTACTCTCCTCTCTTCTCCCTTCTCTTATTTCCCTGACCTTAAGTTCCTGTACCATTAAGTTAAGTACTGTGTGTTTAAGTGTGCCTACTCTGGTAGTAACGATTGGTGAGACCTGGGGGTAGTATTTGCCAGTGTTTTGGGTACCCCTAAGTGTTGTGTTTTGGTATTAGGGTACCACGTGGTCTCACTACCCTAAGCTGCATCCAGCTTCAGTGCTTATCCAGTAGTACTTTACCCTAGCTTGTTCTTAGTGTAAACCTTGTATCCTGCCCATGTGGACCAAGGCTTTTAACGTAAGATAGTGTGGTAAAGTAATTATTATTATTGTTATTGGTGTGAGTGTATATGGGGGGTAGTTAAGGGGTTAATAAATAAGTAAATTAGAACAGAGTATCCCTTCTTCCTGTGTGGGAGTGCATTGATCAACCTTTAGTCTGACATGGTCTAGTAGCAAGTTATTATAACCCTGTTCTTAAATGCAAATCCTTGTCTGAAACTCTTTCTGGACAGATGTAATAGGACCCATTATCACCACACCAGAAATAAATATCTCTTTGATATCCCCAGAGTTAAACTTAATCTGTGTAAACACTCTATGCAAATAAAGGGGCCCAGTTTATGGAACTCACTCCCTACTGAATTGAAAAGTTGTCCAACTTTTACATCATTCAAAATCAATACTAAAAAGTACCTAATTTCATCTTCATAGTTTTTCACTTTTTGCCTTAAAATTGCACTGTATCTATTGCTACCCAATCTCCCAACCTTTATGTTCCCAATTTGAACATCTTTACCATTGTGATCATTGCTGTCTTCTTATATGTGCTGCCAATCTGCTGTATGGTATAAATCTTGTTGTCTGTATCTTTTGCTACCCAGTCTCCCAATCTTTATGTACCCAATCTGAACATCTTTACCACTGTGATCATTGCTGTCTTATATGTGCTGTCAATCTGCTGTACGGTGTCTATTAATCTTGTTTAAATTACTAATCAAGCTGTCAATGTAATCAATCAGAGCTTTAATATAACAATGTGCTTTAATATACTTACTAAGCTCTCTCATCTCATTTTTCTCTTGCAATGTATCTTTATCATTTATCAATTCTGATAGAAATTACCTACTTAAAATTATCTGCTAGATTAAGGACCTGCCCGAAACGCTGCGCGTACTAGTGGCTTTACAAGAATGTAAATACTGTACTATCCAATGTATTCTCACAAACCCAATGTACCTTCTTGTATATATATATAAATAAATAAATAAATAAATTATTACTGTGGATAGTTATTTTGGGGGCCGGGCCTTTTAGTTCTCCCTCATTTGATAACTCTGTATTCTAACTACCCTTACCCCTTAAGAGTACCAGTTCCCCATAGCAAGCCCACCATTTAAATAAGTGGGGGGCCTGTCCGGGATGAACAGTAAATTGAAAAAATTTAATTTTTGAGTGCCAAAACTAAAAATTCTTGTTTTCCGCAGAACGGTTGTGTGTTAGCCTAGGGTCCAGCTCATCTAGCAAAGGATTCATTTTTACTGACTGGACACCTAGCTGGATCTCTTCACGATTGAGGTAAGTGTGGCCTTGTGTTAGGGGCCGTGCAAATTTTTGTTTTTTCCAATTTTTATTTTTTAATTTTTTCATTGGCTAGGAACTAAATTAATTAGTGATGGCATCTGAAATGCAGGAACTGGCAAAGAATCCTTCAGTGGTAGAGATAAAGAAACTTACCAAGTCTAATTTAGTATTGTTAGGCAAGGAATTTGGCCTAGAATTAAATAACGTGGATAAAAAGTGGACTTTGGTGAATGAAATATTACAACATTGTATTGATCAAGAACTATTGGAAAGTGATACACTTTTATGCCAACCTAGCCAAGCGGAAAGTGCAGCTCATAGGGACAGAGAGTTAGCTCTAGAGTTAGCAAGAATAAAATTAGAGGAGCAAAGACTCAAAACAGAGGAGGCTAGAATTAGAGCGAATGCCACTGGACCTCCACCTGCCGGGGATTCAAACCCCAGGCATTATGAGAAAAAGCATAATTTGCCTGAATTTTCAGAGTCGGACCCTGAAAGGTTTTTCAACCATTTTCAGAGATTGGCCATGTCCATGAACTGGCCAAAGGAAGAGTGGGTGAAAATCCTACAGGGAAGACTTAGGGGTAAAGCACAAGATATTTTTATAAACATGCCTGACGATGAGTGTTTTGAATATGACAGTCAGGGAACGTATTTTGCGGGCATATGAAATTACGCCTGAAGCTCACCGCCAAGCTTATCGCAACCTTAGGCCTACTCACAACCAACCGCTCACTGAATTTGTTAATGATCAAATTAGATTGTTTGATAAATGGATTCGCTCGGCGAAAGCCGAAACATACGAGGCTCTCAGGAACGTAGTTTTAAAGGAGCATTTTATAGAAATTATGCCAGAGAATGTTTCACATTACATTAGAAGTAGGATAGAGGTAAATTCTAAGATAGGGGATTTGGCCAAGATGGCAGAAAACTACCAATTGGCGGGCAAAAGGCCCAATAAAAATAATTATACCCCACAGTAGCAAAACTTATACCCACAGCCAGTCCAGACCAGCTCATTCTAACCCTTTACCTACTGCACCTTCTGTTTCAGACATAACTAACCCTGTTAAAGTGTCTAGCCCCACGACACCTAAGGGTGAACCGAAGGGTAATTCTGTTAGTAATGTCTCTCCTCCCCGACGTTTCTGTGGTCACTGTAAATGACCAAATCACGTTATTAGCCGTTATTGGCAACTGTACCCGGAAAAAAGACCCAATGCTCTAGTTGTGACACAGGGCTTGAGGCCTTCAGAAGGGTTAGGGAGTAAGACCTCCAACCCACAGTGGTTGGACTTGCTTACCCCATTCTTATCGAAAGGGAGACTACTTTTGTCTGAGAGTTCTTCCTGGAAGGACGTGGTGATCTTCCGAGACACTGGTGCCATCCAGACTTTAATTTTAGAGAGTGCGTTGCAAGGTGCCAACACTCTCGACACTGGAGAGGTGGTACTGGTCGAGGGTGTCACTAGTGATACTCGAGCAGTACCCCTCCATAAGGTTACCCTGGAATCTGATTTCCACAAGGGTGTTTGTACAGTCGGAGTCACTTCATACCTACCTTTCCCTAATGTTGATGTAATAGTTGGTAATGATTTAGCAGGGGATAAGGTAAGGGACTCCAGACTGCCTATTATGTTGCCTACCCCTAAGGTTTGCCTGGATCCACCCGCCGCAGAGGATAATGTTGTGTACCCTGCGTGCGCAGTGACCAGGTCTAAGGGACTTAAATGTAAGGGCAGCCCTGTGCTTGCCGAGGTGGTAAATCCCGAGGACACGAGGAACTTTCCGAGTGGTGAAAACCAAGTGGACCTCGCGAACACATTCATGGCCCGACTTGATGACGTGGCCGAGGACATTGTGGAGAGCCTGCCACCGCCACCTACCGAGAGTAGTGGGGAGGTGGAGGAGAACACTGTTGAGCCTCGGTCAATGGCATCTGACCAAGGCCTATATGCCTCCTTGAGTGAGTTACAGAAAGCTGACCCCACTCTTGCAGATTGTCATGAGACGGCCGTCTCTAGGGAGGAAATTGTAGACGCAGCAATTGGGTACTACTACAATGATCGGATTTTGATGAGAAAATGGAGACCACAGAGTGCTCCCTTGTCACAATTTCTCCCACCCTACCCATTAACATTGGTGTTCCTCAGGGCAGCATACTTGGCCCTCTCCTCTTTCTCATCTACATTAATGACCTTCCAAATGCCTCCCAACACCTCAAACCAATTCTATTTGCTGACGACACAACCTTCATTTACTCCAGTCCTGATCCCCTTGCTCTAAATGCCACAGTAAATACTGAGCTTAGTAAAGTCCATCTTTGGCTAACTGCCAACAAACTCACCCTTAACATTGACAAAACTTTCTATATTCTGTTTGGCAATAAATCCTCTAATCAAATAAATCTCAAAATAAACAATACCCAAATTTGTAACAAATTAGATGGCAAATTCCTTGGCATTCTCATTGACCACAAGCTGAATTTCCAGGGACACATTCTAAATATATCAAAAAAAGTTTCAAAAACTGTAGGCATTCTTTCTAAGATCAGATATTATGTACCACGCCCTGCCCTGGTGACTCTCTATTACTCCCTTATCTATCCATATCTCAACTATGGTATTTGTGCTTGGGGCTCTACTACCCAAAATCACTTACGTCCTCTAATTACTCAACACAAAGCTGCTATTAGGACAATATCCAACTCTGGCCCCAGACATCACTCGGTACCCCTACTCAAATCTCTGAATATGTTAGACATTAAGTCTCTGCACATTCTCTCATGTGTATTATACATATATAAAATGCTAAACTATAATGCCAATACTGATCTCAAAAGCTTCATAGAAGGTTGTAACAGAACCCATGAGCACCACACCAGAAATAAATACAGTTTTGATATTCCTAGAGTACGACTTAATCAAACTAGAAATGCTCTACAAATCAAGGGACCCAGAATGTGGAATGACCTTCCCGACCATGTTAAAGACTGTACCTCTCTCAACCAGTTTAAGTTAAAAACGAAGCTATACCTAATAAATTCCCTGTAACCTACCTTACCCTTCTATTGTCAACCAATGTCTGTTTTTCTTTAAAGAGCGCTGTTTGTCGACATATTTGTATTTGTGCTGCTTTTTCATCTATGTTTTCATTTCTTGTTTTCATCTACTCATTATGCTCAATTAGTATTAAGCTTGTCATTTAAGTTTATCATGCCCGAAACGCTTTGCGTAATAGTGGCTTTAGGCATTGTATGTACTAGCTCTACCTATAAGTCAACCAATCTTATTATTATTATTATTATTATTATTAAATGAGTGGGAGGTAGTCCACCAGGTTATGTTGCCGACCTGCTATAGAGAAAGAGTTTTGGCAGCTGCTCATGATGATCCTATGGGGGAACATCAAGGTATTAATACTTTAGTGCGCGCGGCACTCGCTGAAAAAAAAAGCGGGTTGTGCGCGCGGCGTTCTGGGCGCTCAAGCGTAAACACAAAAAAGTTTATAATCTTTTCACGCTCCTAACATCAATTCTCGAGCTACGTTTTTTATTTTGTATCAATGCGTTGGCAATAAAATTCTCTACAAGATCATATGTATAAAATGTCACCCAAGCATTTGGTATCCCACCACGAAGTAAATAAACACGAAGATGACTCGCCGTGACACCCTAACAGGAAGTAAATGTTCATACTCTTTCGTTTGTTGCCAGCCTCACAGTCATCCTACAGCGCTTATTTTGATATCAATGAACTCGCAATAAAATTCCCCACCCAGACATATGCCTATCAATGTCTAATTATGTTCCGCACGAGTGTGGGAACTGGGCGAAGCGTTAGCCGTGATTTCAGCAGCGACGACACTGTTGTGATGCAGCGCTTTGAAAGTTTATACTTATTTCACTGTTCTGACATTATTTCTCTAGCTACGTATTTCATTTTTTATAGCAATGTGTTCGCAATAGAAGTTCTATAAGAACATGGGTAGAATTGGCCAACAGAGCATCAAATAAATTTGCGGCGAATAAAATCTTACGCGAATCTTACGCGTGTTTGTACCCGTGAGAGTAAAAAGTTTTTACTTTGCTCATGTTTTTTCAAGTTTATGCTTGATTTACACCTTTTTTTTTGTTTGTATAGTGTTCGGAATAAAATTCTCTACACAGACATATGCATATAAATGTAGAATCATGATCGCGGTCAACACAAGAGTGTGTGGAGTGGGCGTACCCTCGTTGTATCACCAACTCAATAGTCTCTCCTCTAAGTTACAATACATTGCCGTTTTCTCGAATAGGCACTGTGCCTATTGGAGAAAACGAAAATTTAATGGCAAACATATTCATACAAACCCCAAGTCGATCGAGTAGTAAATACGCAATATAAAACACGGTCCGTAAATTTACGTCGTGATCCGACAAGCGGTTAAGCAAAACGCCCGTAATTCCAAGTCGAAAATCCAGGAAAGTGTTATTAATATTACGTATCACAAAATTATAAAGTATTTTTTCTGGCCCAAGCTGAAAAGCGATGTGGCAAAATTTTGTAATGCATGTATTGTTTGTCAACTGGTTGGGAAACCAAACCAGACTCCACCTAAAGCTCCTCTAAGGCCTATTGTCGTGCCAGAGGAACCATTAGCAGTCTCCGTGGTGTAGTGGTAAGACACTCACCTGGCGTTCTGCGAGCGCTATGTCATGGGTTCGTATCCTGGCCGGGGAGGATTTACTGGGCACAATTCCTTAACTGTAGCCTCTGTTTAATGCAACAGTAAAATGTGTACTTGGATGAAAAAACGATTCTTCGCAGCAGGGGGATCGTATTCCAGGGACCATAGGATTAAGGACTTGCCCGAAACGCTACGCATACTAGTGGCTGTACAAGAATGTAACAACTCTTGTATATATCTAAAAAAAAAAAAAAAAAAAAAAAAAAAAAAAAAACTCCTTTTCAGCTATGTTTTCATTTTACTCTTTATGCTCAATTAGTATTAAGCTTTAGTCATTTAAGTTTTTCAAGACCGAAACGCTTTGCATAATAGTGGCTTTAGGCATTGTATGTACTAGCCCTATCTATCAATCCACCACTCTTTGTAAAATCTCTTGAATGTATGTACCTTACCTAAATAAACATTTGATTTGATTTGATTTGATGTGGTAATGGACTGTGTTGAACCATTACCTAGAACTAAGTCTGGTAATATTTACCTAATCACGATGATGTGTATCACTTCTCGTTACCCAGAGGCTTTTGCTGTAAGGAACATCCGAGCAAAAACTGTTGTTGCTCGTATGTTGCAATTTTTTCCACTTTTGGACTGCCTCGGGTCGTGCAAACTGACAATGGTACTAACTTTAAGTCTGATATTTTTGAACAATTTTGTAAGGACCATGGAATAACTCATAAGGTTTCCAGCCCATACCATCCACAGAGTCAGGGGGTAATTGAACGTTTCCATCTAACTCTGAAGCAGATGTTGAAGACATCGTGCGAGAGTTCCCACACCTTCTGGGACGAGAATTTACCATATGTTTTGTTTGTGGCTAGAGAGGGATTACAAAGTTCACTGGGTTGTTCTTTTGAGTTAGTCTTTGGCCATAAAGTTCGTGGACCCTTGCAAATGTTACAGGAGAATCTGTTAGGGAACGTAACGTTAACCGAAGGTTCGGCTTTCTTTGTGCAACACCACCAGAGACTCAAAGACTGCAAGGCGGCGGCACTAAAGTATCTTGGGAAGGCCCAAGAAAAGATGAAAGAATGTAACGATGCTAAATCTAAGTTGCTGGTATTTCAGCCTAGCGACCCTGTCCTGGTATTAAAGCCTCGACTAGGGAACACTATGTCCCACAAGTACGAAGGCCCCTACATTGTGACAGAAAAGACTGGGGACCTCACGTACAAAGTGAAGCACTCTGACAAGTGTAACCGGGTAATGCTCGTACATGTAAATCGGCTGAAGAAGTTCCAGGGCCCCAGGCCCATTGCATTAACCAATGTTTCCATTTCCAGTGAGGGAGGGGATGATTGTTCTGAGGACCCAACTAATCTTATTCTCAATAATTCTAGTTCTGTGAATGCTGTGGAGGAGGGACTGTCCCATTTGCAGATGGCCCAACGTGAAGAGGTGCAGTCATTGCTTGATGAATTCTCCAGTCTGTTCGGGGAGGTCCCGACCCAGACTGATGCCATTTGCCATGATGTCGAGTTGACGGACTGCACCCCCATTCGCCTTCAACCCTATCGGATGAGTCCAGAAAAGAAGGCTATCGTACAGAAGGAGGTCGACTTCTTGCTCCAGCACGGCCTCATCCGGCCGAGCCAGGGCTCTTGGTGCTCGCCCTGCCTTTTGGTCCCCAAACCAGATGGCTCCTGGCGACTATGCACCGACTATCGGCAGCTCAACACAGTGACCATTGTGGATGCCTATCCGCTGCCCCTCCTCGAGGACTGCATCGACGAGCTGGGAAATGCCAAGTACGTCTCGAAATTCGACCTCTCGCGGGGGTATTATCAAATCCCACTCACTGAACGTGCTAAACAACTAACTGCGTTCATGACACCCGAGGGTGTTTTTGAGTATCAAGTGTTATCGTTCGGCTTGCATAATGCCCCTGCCACGTTCCAGAGGCTAATGAACTCTTTGCTCGCTAATGTGCCAAATTGTCGTGCGTATTTAGATGATATCGTGCTCTTTGACAGTAATTGGGCTGACCACATAGCTAGGTTACGCCAGTTGTTCGCAATCTTGAAAAAGGCAAATCTTACCTTAAATGCAAAAAAGTGTCATTTTGGCCAAGGCACAGTGACGTACCTCGGTTATGAAGTAGGCCAAGGAAAAGTGTTACCTCGGCAAGATAAAATCAGTGCCATTCTGGAGTATCCAGTGCTAAAGTCTAAAAAGGACGTTCAAAGATTTATCGGTATGTGTGCGTACTATCGACGCTTTTGTCAGAACTTTTCCAGTGTTGCCACTCCTCTCACAGACTTGTTACGGATGGCCGTTAAATTTAAGTGGTCATCAGACTGTGCAGAGGCATTTAAAAATTTGAAATTGATCTTAGCTTCCACCCCAGTGCTTGCTAGTCCAAGGTTCGACCGACTGTTTAAAATTCATGTTGACGCATCTGACTCGGGTGCTGGTGCAGTGTTGTTGCAAACTGGGGATGATCAGGTGGAACACCCAGTATATTATTACTCTGTGAAATTTGACAAGGCGCAACGCAATTATTCAGTAGTAGAAAAAGAGGCGTTGGCGCTAGTGTTAACATGTAAAAAGTTTGAAGTTTACCTCACAGGTAATATAGTGGAAGTGTACACGGACCATAACCCACTGGTCTTCCTGACTCAGATGAAGGGGAAGAATAAACGCATCCTCAGGTGGGCATTGTACCTACAGGACTTCAATCTTTCCATTACCCACCTACCGGGCAGGCTCAACGTATCTGTCGCTCTGTCGCGATTGCCTGAATAACATTCATCTGAGCCACAGGAAGCCATTTACCAACTGTCATGCTTTAGTTATTTTTTTTTAGGTTCTCCTGTGACATTAAATATTCCGTGTCCAATTTATTTACTTCCCTATTTTTTTTGTGTATGTTTTTTTTTTCAGAGAATTCCTTTGTACTTTTCTTGCAGAGAAATTGTTGGTTTTGATGGATTTTTTTTTTCATAGATTTTCCTTTTTATTCTCTGTATACTCTTACAAAAAAAATATGACTACTATTCTAGTAGTCACATTTTTTTTTACTCTGAAGGGGGGAGGAGTGTTACGACCCTGGGTTCCTCAGTGGAAACCAGAGGTCAAAATTGAGCTATTAAACTTTCCTATAGTATATAGTTGGACGCATCACGAGCTGAAATTGTTTGTATCTTCCCTGCCAGACGTAAGACTATTCTTGTTTCTCAAAGAGCATTTAAAGACTGAGCTTGGGGTTGATTATTAAATAATAACATAGGCACCAACTATGTTTACTAATACTTTCTAATCATTTGTAAAGTAACAATATGTTGCATAGGGGAAGATTTTTAATGTGCTTAGCTGCACGATCAATTAGGCTCCTCCCGGCACCACCACATGCGGGAGGCCTAGCTGGTCGCTGGGAGCGTTCTTCTTCTGGCTGGCGTTCGTGGGGACGAGACCTACTCTGTGGCTGCACCCCTACTCTCCTCCCTTCTCTTACTTATTTCCCTTACCTTAAGTTCCTGTACCATTAAGTTAAGTACTGTGTGTTTAAGTGTGCCTGCTCTGGTAGTAACGATTGGTGAGACCTGGGGGTAGTATTTGCCAGTGTTTTGGGTACCCCTAAGTGTTGTGTTTTGGTATTAGGGTACCACGTGGTCTCACTACCCTAAGCTGCATCCAGCTTCAGTGCTTATCCAGTAGTACTTTACCCTAGCTTGTTCTTAGTGTAAACCTTGTATCCTGCTTATGTGGACCAAGGCTTTTAACGTAAGATAGTGTGGTAAAGTAATTATTATTATTGTTATTGGTGTGAGTGTATATGGGGGGTTGTTAAGGGGTTAATAAATAAGTAAATTAGAACAGAGTATCCCTTCTTCCTGTGTGGGAGTGCATTGATCAACCTTTAGTCTGACATGGTCTAGTAGCAAGTTATTATTACCGTGGATAGTTATTTTGGGGGCCGGGCCTTTTAGTTCTCCCTCATTTGATAACTCTGTATTCTAACTACCCTTACCCCTTAATAGTACCAGTTCCCCATAGCAAGCCCACCATTTACATAACACAGGCGGCCATCTTGAATGTTGTTCTCTGCACTGGAAACACTAGGGCAACTTTTTCTCATCCACTATTTCACTTCCCTTGGCACATTCCTGTTATCTCACCTATTTGTCAAAAGCACTACACCTTTATGTTCACTGGGACTCCACTTACTATCATCATCCTGTACTACAATACTTAGTGTGATAATGGTATGATAGTATACTTAGGAGCTACAAGAATTTTGCCCCAAGAGTGTAACAATTATATGCTGTGCTTACTTAGTGTGACAAATAGCTTGACAAATAGGTGAGATAACAGGAATGTGCCAAGGGAAGTGAAATAGTGGATGAGAAAAAGTTACCCCTAGTGTTTCCAGTGCAGAGAACAACATGTGGGAGAGCCTTGTAGCTGGATGAGGTCGTAGTCTGCTGCCTGCTCTGTGTCGAAGCTGTAGCGTCTTGGGTAGATTAGGACTGCCTACACCGAGTACTACATTCTTGACTGGAGATTGTAATGGTTTGCTATTCTCAAATCGCTGGCTTATATACGGTTACTACACCTCATAGTAAGATAGGAGGGTGAAAAAACCGTTACCTGTAAATAGGGATAGGATTATAGCTTGTGTAATTATTTATGCCATTAAGATGATGAGATAATGGAGCGAGCATAAGTTTACTCGCTACAAAGTATGTTTATTGAGATAAGAAAGAAATACATCTCAAAGGGATAGAGTAGCTTAGGCTATTTCTAACCCCCTCTACTTCAAGTCCCTCAAGGGGCGCACAAGTTTAGTGAGTACAAATAGACAAATAACATTACAAGAATCCCATTTAACATTGCAGGTTAATATAGTAAGCACAGCATATAATTGTTACACTCTTGGGGCAAAATTCTTGTAGCTCCTAAGTATACTGTCTATCATACCATTATCACACATCCAAACAATTTGATGTGGTACACTATTTATTTCCTTATTTCTATAGTTATCAATAAGTTGACACTCTAATACATAATGTTCTAAGGTGTGGGCATGCGGCATACTACATAATTTACACTCCTTAATTTTTTCACTGACATCAACACCATAGTAGTAGTAGTAGGCATCCGTCAATCCCGTTGGGTTATGGAGTTGTGCCCTGGGTGTCTAGTTGTTGTAGTGTAGTTGGATGCAGCGCCTGCTGTGTCTGTGAAGGCCAATCCGAGAATGACAGTCTCGTCTCGACTACAGCGAGCGCAGATAAACGCCGAAGCGGGTGCGTCTGACAGTGGTCGAAACCTCCTCTGAAATCTATTATCCTCCGCCTGCCTCTTCAGTTCATCCTCGAATTGCTGGAGTCCCTTCTGCACTTTACATCTCCAGGCAGATCTGTCCGCAGCTGCTGCCTCCCAAGTGTTGATGTCGATGTTCATCTGCTTGAGGTCTCGTTTGCAGGCATCTTTGAAACGCAGCTGAGGTCTTCTGGTGGGTCTCCTTCTTGATGCCAGTTCTCCATACAAGAGGTCCTTCGGTATGCGGCCATCGACCATGCATGTGACATGTCCCAGCCATCGCATGCGTCTCTGTTTCAGGAGAGTGAACATTGAAGGGACTCCTGTTCTCTCGAGTACAGTGTTGATGGTGACTTGGTCTTTCCATGTGATGTCAAGGATGCATCTCAGGTTCCGCATGTGAAAGGTATGGTCTCTCCTGGCGAGAGCGCAGGGTCCAGGATTCCGAGCCGTAGAGAAGTGTACTCACCACACATGCCATGTAGACTTGTGCCTTAGTGTGCACTGCCAGTTTGGCATTTTCCCAAACGCGCTTTGTGAGCCTGGCCAGTGTTGTTGCGGCCTTCCCGATACGCCTGTTGAGCTCAGTGTCCAGGGAAAGGGTGTCTGAGATTGTGGAGCCCAGGTACACAAACTCGTGAACTGCCTCCAGCACATTGTCTGCTATATTTATATAGGGTAGCTCATTGACATTTTGTCCCATCACCTGTGTCTTCTTCAGGCTGATTGTCAGGCCGAATGCGGAACAGGCTGCGGCAAAGCGGTTGAGTAGCTGCTGCAGGCCTTCTGCTGTGTGTGTGGTGATCGCTGCGTCGTCGGCGAAGAGGAACTCCCTAAGGATTCGCATCTGTACTTTTGTCTTTGCTCGGAGTCTGGATAGATTATAGAGCTTTCCATCAGATCTTGTACGGAGATAGATGCCTTCTGTGGTTGTTCCAAAGGCATGCTTGACGAGGATCGCGAAAAAGATGCCGAACAGGGTTGGAGCAGGAACACACCCCTGTTTAACACCACTTTTAATGTTGAATGGTTCAGAAGTTGAGCCGTCGTACACGACTGTCCCCTTCATGTCCTTGTGGAACGAGTGTATCATGCTGAGTAGGGTGGGTGGGCAGCCAATTTTGGCCAAGATCTTGAAGAGTCCGTCCCTACTCACGAGGTCGAAGGCCTTTGTAATGTCAATGAAGGCAATGTACAAGGCTTTTCTCTACTCCCTGCATTTTTCTTGAAGCTGTCTCAGGGAGAACACCATGTCAGTGGTCGACCTCTCTGCTCGGAAACCGCACTGTGACTCGGGGTACACTCTTTCGGCAAGAATCTGAAGCCTGACCAAAACGACCCTAGCGAAGAGTTTGCCAACGACGCTGAGGATGGATATGCCGCGATAGTTGTTTACATCGCTTCTGTCACCTTTATTTTTGTAGAGAGTGATGCTGTTTGCATCTCTCATGTCTTGTGGCACCGAGCCCTCCCTCCAGTACTGGCACAGAAGTTCATAAAGCTCAGATTTAAGTGTTCCACGAGCACACTTGAGAACTTCAGGCGGAATCCCGTCGTCTCCTGGGGCCTTCCCTGAGGAAAGTGAATCCACTGCTTTCTCAACTTCTTCCACAGTTGGTTCAAGACCAAGTTCTTCCATGATGGGCAGGCATTCACTTGCATCCAAAGCCTTTACGCTGACCAAGTTCTCTCTGGAGTGGAGTTCGGAGTAATGTTCCACCCAGCGATTCATCTGTTGATCACGGTCTTTAATGATCTCTCCAGTGGCTGACTTTAGAGGAGCTGTCCGGTTTTGTGTAGGGCCTGTTGCCTGTTTGATCCCTTCGTACATGCCTCTTATGTTGCCGACAGTGGCCGCAGTCTGGATGCTGGAACAGAGTCGAAGCCAGTAATCGTTAGCACAACGCCTTGCAGTTTGTTGAACTCTACTGCGGGCAGTACGGAGAGCCTATAGGTTCCTTTCTGAGGGCAGGTTCTTGTAGGATGAGAGAGCTCATCTCTTTTCCTTTACGAGGGGTAACAGTTCCTTTGCATTGGCCTCGAACCAATCTGCTGACTTGTTCTCCCTCTTACCGAAGCTGGACATGGCAGTGTTGAAAATAGTGCCCCTGAGATGTAACCACCTCTCACTTGCGCTATCACAGGGTGGTACAGGAAGGACATTTACCAGCGCCGCAGTGAATTCCTGCACCTTGTGAAGGTCACGGGTCTTGTTTACGTTAATGCGTGGTCTTCCCTCCTTTGCTCTGTGGATTTTCCGGGGCTGGAACTTTACTCTGCAAACGACGAGAGAGTGGTCGGTGTCGCAATCTGCGCTCTGGAAGCTGCGGGTCAGTTTGACATTTCTCAGGTTGTTACGCCCCGTAAGTACCATGTCGAGTTGGTGCCAATGCTTAGACCTGGAATGTCTCCAGGAAATCTTATGCTGGGGCTTGGTGTCGAAGAAGGAATTAGTGATGCAGAGATCATGACGGCAGCAGAACTCCAGGAGGTGCTGCCCACTCTCATTCATCTTCCTAAATCCAAACTGGCCCAGGCAGGAAGGCCAAGAGCTGTGATCAGAACCAACTCTTGCATTAAAGTCTCCCAGGAAGAAGACTGGCTCTTGTTGAGGTATGTCTCTGAGAGCTAGGCCGAGGTCATCATAGAACTTGTCCTTCGCTTCGGTAGAGGTCAGTGTTGGTGCATAGGCATTGATGAGGCTAACCATTCCTGCTGCTGTATGAAGCTGAAGTTTAATGATCCTTGCAGACCCCTCCATGGGCGGTACTATGGACCCTAACAACCTGTTCCTGATGGCAAAGCCAACGCCATGCTCCCTTACCTCTTCTGGTGGTTTGCCTTGCCAGAAGAAGGTAAAGTCCTTCTCCCGTATGCTGCCGGTTGCGGACAGACGTGTCTCCTGCAGGGCGACTATGTCCATCTGGAGCCTGCACAGTTCATTGTTGATCAGCGGGCGTCGTTCACTTCCAGTAGAACTTCCGAGAGACCCGATGTCATGGTCCTTACATTCCATGTGCCCAGTTTGAGAGCTGGGTGGCTCTGTGTTTGTTTTCTTTTGCCTGGTGCATGGGTTGACGATCCGCTTATTGGATTGTGGCCTAAGCCCTACGCACCCAGTGGAGCAGGCGGACCGTGGCGGGACAGCACCTTATTGGCTGGGGGCCTGCCCAGCTTGAGGCGGGCGGTAGATGTCCTATGAAATCGGATGATTTCTCCCACCGACGAAAGTAAATCCTGGCGCCTTACTCTACGCCAATTGAGTGGTATGCTTATCACCGGTAACTGTCGCTTCCCGTGTTGAGCCATCGTCAAGGCGATGCTGGAGTGTCCTCTCCAGGGCACAGGCCTGGGCAGTAATTATCAACACCGTATTGCCAGATATATTTGTATCCTAATCTTAATCTCATGTAAATTGAATCCTTCCAAGTAGACTTTCCTTTACCATAGGTGAAGGACGAATTTGTATTTATTATTGAATAATTCTTAAGTAAATAAATAAATAAATAAATGAATAAATAAATAAATAAATAAATAAATAAATAAATAAATAAATAAATAAATAAATATGTTTATTCAGGTAAGGTACATACATACAAGTGATGTTACATTAATGGATCAATATATAGATAGAGCTAGTACATATACATACAATGCCTAAAGCCACTATTACGCAATGCGTTTCGGGCAGGAGTTACTAGTGTAACTCCTGTAAGTGTGTTACTACTGTCCACCATTGCCATTCTCTTTATCATTTTTTCACCCTCTTGGATCATCTTGATTCTTGTTTTTATTTGTTTCAAAGTTAACTGACATACAACATCAACAAGAGTTTTTTTCAGTGGCTCTCTTCGCTATGTCATACCTGGTTGATGCCTGGTTGATAGGGTTCTGGGAGTTTTTCTACTCCCCAAGCTCGGCCCGGGGCCAGACTTGACTTGTGAGAGTTTGGTCCACCAGGCTGTTGCTTGGAGCGGCCCGCAGGCCCACATACCCACCACAGCCCGGTTGGTCCGGCACTCCTTGAAGGAAACAATCTAGTTTCCTCTTGAAGATGTCCACGGTTGTTCCTGTAATATTTCTGATGCTCGCTGGTAGGACGTTGAACAACCGCGGACCTCTGATATTCATACAGTGTTCTCTGATTGTGCCCATGGTACCTCTGCACTTCACTGGTTCTATTCTGCATTTTTCTTCCATGTCGTTCACTCCAGTACGTTGTTATTTTACTGTGCAGATTTGGCACCTGTCCCTCCAGTATTTTCCATGTGCATATTATTTGGTATCTCTTTCGTCTCCTTTCTAGTGAGTACATTTGGAGAGCTTTGAGACGATCCCAATAATTTAGGTGCTTTATTTCGTCTATGCGTGCCGTATATGTTCTCTGTATTCCCTCAGTTTCAGCAATCTCTCCTGCTCTGAAGGGGGAAGTGAGTACTGAGCAGTACTCAAGACGGGACAACACAAGTGATTTGAAGAGTACAACCATTGTGATGGGATGTCTGGACTTGAAGGTTCTCGTAATCCATCCTATAATTTTTCTGGCTGACGCAATACTTGCTTGGTTATGCTCCCTAAACGTTACGTCGTCAGACATCATTATTCCCAAATCCTTGACATGCTGTTTTCCTTCTATGGGCAGATTCGATTGTGTTTTGTACCCTGTATTATGTTTCAGATCCTCATTTTTGCCGTATCTGAGTACCTGGAATTTATCACCGTTAAACATCATGTTATTTTCTGCTGCCCAATCGAAAACTTTGTTAATATCTGTTTGTAGTTTATCAATGTCTTCAGCAGAGGTAATATTCATGCTGATCTTTGTATCATCTGCAAAGGATGACACGAAGCTGTGATTTGTGCTTTTGTCTATATCAGATATGAGAATAAGGAACAGCAGTGGTGCAAGGACTGTACCTTGAGGTACAGAGCTTTTAACTGCGCTCGGACTCGATTTTACTTGATTGACTGTTACTCTTTGTGTTCTGTTCGACAGGAAAATGAGTATCCAGCGTCCTACTTTACCAGTTATACCCATTGACCTCATTTTGTGTGCAATCACTCCATGGTCATTGTTACGGACCCGAGTCCAGCGTCGGAGCAGTGACGACAACGCCATAAGAACATAAGAACAAAGGTAACTGCAGAAGGCCTATTGGCCCATACGAGGCAGCTCCTATTCTATAACCACCCAATCCCACTCATATACTTGTCCAACCCGTGCTTGAAACAATCGAGGGACCCCACCTCCACAATGTTACGCGGCAATTGGTTCCACAAATCAACAACCCTGTTACTGAACCAGTATTTACCCAAGTCTTTCCTAAATCTAAACTTATCCAATTTATATCCATTGTTTCGTGTTCTGTCCTGTGTTGATACTTTTAATACCCTATTAATATCCCCCCGGTTATGTCCATTCATCCACTTGTAAACCTCTATCATGTCACCCCTAACTCTTCGCCTTTCCAGTGAATGCAACTTAAGCTTTGTTAATCTTTCTTCATATGAAAGATTTCTAATTTGGGGAATTAACTTAGTCATCCTACGCTGGACACGTTCAAGTGAATTTATATCCATTCTATAATATGGCGACCAAAACTGAACTGCATAATCTAAATGGGGCCTAACTAGAGCAAGATATAGCTTGAGAACCACACCAGGTGTCTTGTTACTAACGCTGCGATTAATAAATCCAAGTGTCCGATTTGCCTTATTACAAACATTTATGCATTGATCCTTTTGTTTTAAATTCTTACTAATCATAACTCCCAGATCCCTTTCGCAATCCGACTTCGCAATCACAACACCATCTAGCTCGTATCTTGTAACTCTATCATCATTACCTAACCTCAGAACTTTACATTTATCAGCATTAAACTGCATCTGCCAATCCTTTGACCATTTCAAAACCCTATCTAGATCAACTTGAAGTGATAGTGAGTCCTCCTCCGAATTAATTTCCCTACCGATTTTCGTATCATCGGCAAATTTGCAAATGTTGCTACTCAAACCTGAATCTAAATCATTTATATATATTATAAACAACAGAGGTCCCAGGACAGAGCCTTGAGGCACTCCACTTACAACATTTTCCCACTCTGACTTGATTCCATTTATACTAACTCTCTGTTTCCTTTGGTATAGCCATGCCCTAATCCAGCTTAATATAGCACCCCCAATACCATGAGACTCTATCTTTTTAATCAGTCTTTCATGTGGCACTGTATCAAAAGCTTTGCTAAAGTCAAGGTATACAACATCGCAATCCTTACCACTATCAACTGCCTCAACAATGCTAGAATAAAAAGATAACAAATTTGTTAAACATGAACGGCCATTTATAAAACCATGTTGCGACTCAATTATTAATTTATGTTTTTCAAGATGAAGACGAATTTTATTTGCTATTATAGATTCGAGTAACTTTCCCACTATAGACGTTAGGCTAATTGGTCGATAGTTAGACGCAAGTGATCTATCTCCTTTCTTAAAAACTGGTATCACATTAGCAACTTTCCAAAACTCTGGCACTCTGCCTGACTCTATTGATTTATTAAATATGGTTGACAGTGGGTCACAAAGCTCCTCTTTGCATTCTTTAAGCACCCTAGCAAACACTTCATCCGGCCCTGGGGATTTGTTTGGTTTGAGTTTTACTATTTGTTTAAGAACATCCTCCCTGGTAACTGCTAAACTCGTCAACCTGTCCTCGTCCCCACCCACATAGACTTGTTCGGCTGAAGGCATATTGTTAAGTTCCTCTTTAGTAAATACAGATACAAAATATTTATTAAAAATACTACTCATCTCTTCATCACTATCTGTTATTTGACCTGTCTCAGTTTTTAATGGACCTATCCTTTCCCTAGTCTTAGTACGATATAACTGAAAAAACCCTTTAGGATTTGTCTTTGCTTGCCCTGCTATGCGAACTTCATAGTTTCTTTTTGCTTTCCTTATCTCTTTTTTAACATTTCTAACCAGTTGTACGAATTCCTGTTCTAAAGTGACCTCCCCATTTTTAATCCTTTTGTACCAAGCTCTCTTTTTACCTATAAGGTTCTTCAAATTCTTTGTTATCCACTTTGGGTCATTAGTATACGATCTATTCAATTTGTATGGTATACTACGTTCCTGTGCTTTGTTTAGAATATTCTTAAATAAGTTATATATTGAATCCACATCGAAATCCCCATTTAAGTCACCTATCGCTGGGTTCATGTCTCGCTCCAAGACCGGCCCACACCCCATACCCAAGCCTTTCCAATCAATTTGACCCAAAAAATTTCTTAGGCTATTAAAATCAGCTTTTCGAAAATCTGGCACTTTAACAGAATTTTCTCCTACTGGTCTATTCCATTCTATGCTAAATCTGATTTCTTTGTGATCACTGCTCCCTAGCTCACTCCCTATTTCGATGTCATTAATTTGCGTTTCCCTGTTAGTTAACACTAAATCTAAAATATTATTTTCCCGTGTTGGTTCCTTAATGTGTTGCGTAAGAAAGCAATCGTCAATTAATTCTAGAAAATCTTCTGCTTCACTATTCCCTGTTTTGTTCAACCAGTTTATTCCGCTAAAATTAAAGTCACCCATGACATAAATACTGTTAGATCTAGATGCTCTAGATATTTCATCCCATAGATGCTTTGCTTCCATTCTGTCTAAATTTGGTGGCCTATATATTACTCCTATTATAATATTATTAGCTTTTTCGTTTAATTCAATCCAAATAGTTTCTGTGTGTGGCTCTGTTTTGATTCCCTCTTTGAGACTACATTTCAAATTGTCCCTAACATATATGGCTACTCCACCTCCTCGTCTAATATATCTATCTGTGTGAAATAGTTTAAATCCATATATTTGATATTCAGCTAATAGTTCTCTATTTTCTACATTCATCCACGTTTCGGTAAGTGCAATAATATCTATTTTTTCTGTGCAGACAAGAGCATTTAATTCGTTAATTTTATTTCTTAGACTTCTACTGTTAGTGTAATATACCCTAAGTGAATTGTTATTTTGCGGACCTTCTCTTTCCCTGATCGTTTTGCCAATTCCTTTCTCCCACAAACACATACTTTTATTACCTCCTTCCTCCAAATCAATTCCCATACCTCTATCTACTAACAGTTTAAACCCAAACAAACACCTCTAACCACTTCTTCTAGCGAGTTCGCAACAGCAACAACCCCAGCTCTCGATAGATGCACCCCATCACGAGCATACATTTCATTTCTTCCATAGAAGTGTTCCCAGTTGTCTATGAAAGATATTGCATTTGATTTGCAATATCTTTCCAGCCGGCAATTGACACCAAGTGCCCTCGATATCCATTCATTTCCCACTCCCTTTCTTGGAAGAATGCCACATATGATCGGGATTCCTCCCTTGCTCCTAACTAACTCTATGGCTGTTTTATACCTCTGAATCAGTTCCTCACTCCTGACTCGACCAACATCATTTCCTCCCACGCTAATGCAAATAATGGGATTGTTCCCATTACCAGCCATAATATCATTCATGTTGTTTATAATATCACCAATGCCAGCTCCGGGATAGCAAACCCTTAACCTGTTCCCCCTATCTCTAGCACAAAACGTTCTATCCAAATACCTTATCTGGGAATCTCCCACAACTAATGTTTGCTTAGGTACCTTTACTTTCTGAGGGGCCTGCTCTTCCTTTCTCTTCGTTGCTTTCCCTTTTGCGCGATCCGCAGTCTCACCACAGCACTCGTCCTCCAAAACGTCAAATGAATTTGAAGTTGCTATGGCGTTTGAAGGCGGCTTTATCAAAGTCTTCTTAAGGCCCCTGTCTTTCGCAACTCTCCAAGACGAGGTCCCTTTACTGCTGGTCTCCTCCTTCGTTACTTCTCGTTGTTTTTTAAGCTGACGCACCTCCTCCCGCAGAGAGTCCAACTCTGTCCTCAGGGCTCCCACTAGAGTCACCAGGTCCTTCACTACAACTTCCATATTACCATCTGTGAGTCCGCTCCCGAAACCCACTCCAAATGGACGACGCCATCTAGTGGTGACAGGATAAGCCGGCAACAGGTGCTGGATTCCTGTCCTAGTCAGTTCATGACGTAGCCGCTGCTGACCTCTGGTGAGATGGCGCTTAGACAGCAATGCCATCTATGGAGTGAAGAGGTGGACGTTTGTGAGGTTCCCTAGAGCGTCCCAGTATTAATGACGTATCTGATTGCAGAGTCGACCTGGGACTGCTGTGGTGGACGATGGACCAGTCTAAGTATCAACTAAAACATGTGTTGATACTTAAAAGTATCAACACAGGACAGAACACGAAACAATGGATATAAATTGGATAAGTTTAGATTTAGGAAAGACTTGGGTAAATACTGGTTCAGTAACAGGGTTGTTGATTTGTGGAACCAATTGCCGCGTAACATTGTGGAGGTGGGGTCCCTCGATTGTTTCAAGCACGGGTTGGACAAGTATATGAGTGGGATTGGGTGGTTATAGAATAGGAGCTGCCTCGTATGGGCCAATAGGCCTTCTGCAGTTACCTTTGTTCTTATGTTCTTATGTTCTTATGTTCTACCCAAGGCAGCCAAGGCCTCTTCACCAATCTGCTTTGAAGAAGCTGTGAGTCGCCCCCGGACGAACTCTGTTGAGAGTAATAGCCTGCCTGAGGTGTGGCAGTGTCGGGAATCGCCTTATCCGGGGTTGGCTGGTGGAAGAGACCACCCACTGGGGTGCTGTATGAGGAGAGTGACCAGCGAGTCACATGAGGTTCCTGGCTAGGGCTCGCAACCCTAAGTATCGGTCGTGGAGTGGCCTGACAGCGAGGCTGACTTGTACCTGCCAGCTACGGGCTGGATTGTGGTTGAAGGCCTCCACGACGAAGCACCCAGTGGGACTGATTTGGCTGGCCTGTGGCCAGGGTAGATTCGTTATAGTCATAGTGGATTCATCGTGGGCCACGGAAGAAGGAACCAGGGCTACCCAGAGTGAGCATCGTTGAGCATCCAGTGTCTTCGGAGGAAGATGCAACTGTACATAAGTGTAGTAATAATCCCCGCGTGCGACTGTTATTTATTTATATATGGTGGTGGTAAATATATCAGAAAAACTGGAACATTTGTATCCCTCCCCCTTTAATTTAACTTGTGTTACGGAACACACCCCTTGAAAGCCTCTACTAACTTGGGGCCGGATTCCCAAACTCAACTACCATCAGAGAAGAACCCGGTTGCGTCCCAGTAGGGCCGTAACAGTCATCAACTGCCTCATTCAACAGTATTCCCACATGTGAAGGGATCTACATGAATCTTACTTTATACCCAGTTTTTTCTATTTTCTTAACATTCTCTCTACACTCTATCACAATATTCTGATATACTGGGCGTCTGCTATTTAAAGACTCTAACGCTCCTCTGCTGTCAATAAAGAAGCAAGAATTTTTACCACATTTGACTACTTCCTGTAATCCTGCTAATACACCTTGGAGTTCAACCTGCGTTGAAGAGACATTATCAGTTAAGCGGCGCCCAATAACAGTATCTACAGTGCCGATGTCAGTGTACTCCCTGATTAAGACTCCACATCCTGCCTTCCCATCCCTAGCTACTGACCCATCACAGTATACATGTAGAGTGTTTTCTGTATTGATTGATTGATGAAGATTAAGCCACCCAAAAGGTGGCACGGGCATGAATAGCCCGTAAGTGGTGGCCCTTTTGAGCCATTACCAGTATCAAGAGCTGATACTGGAGATCTGTGGAGGTGCGAATGCACCCTGCGTGACGGGAGATGTCTCCCGTCGTGTTTTCTGTAGGCAGTTTTCTAATTATATAATAATATGTTGCCCTCAGCTCTCCTATTTCATACATACTTTTTTCTTTTGCAAGGGAGTAATTACTACATCTACATTACAATCCTCCCATGGTGGTGTGAAGTGTCTTTTAGGCAGAGCAATACACTCTGCAATAGCATCATACTTTATAACATTAGAACATAAATTATTCATATATACTCTCTTCTTCATCATACACTGTACACTGCTTCCCACCTTTTGAACCGGGAGGATTAATTCATTAGCTTCCCCACCTCTCATTAATCTAATGGCAGAGGCTACATTTATCTCTTTAATTCTATCCCCAATACTCTGCAGATTCAACTACATCCTCATTATCTCAATCATAGCATTTCTTGGGTAGCCTAAGATAATTCTCATGGCTTCATTTTGTACCTTCTCCAACTTGCCCATCCTACCTTTACCACAACAAGAAATGACAGGTGCAGCATAATCAATAAGGGATCTTACAGTACTCAAGTATATCATTCGTAGCACAGGGACTCCTACTCCCTTTCCACAGCATGCTAAGGCCTTCAGAAGTTGTAATTAATCTCTTCCGACATTGACCCAACAGTCTGTTCATCTCAGCTTCCAAACTCTCATGGGTATATCCAACATATATGCCTAAATATTTATATATATTAACTCTCTCTATATTTTTACCGTTTATTTTCAATATAATGGGCCTCCTACTTCTACATTCAAACTTAGTTTTGTTTTCATTAACCACCAGTCCCATATGGTGACACAGGTTTCCGAAATTGTCCAACACTGTTTGAACCTTTGAAATATCTTTGCCCTGAAACAAAATATCATCGGCATATATGACCGGAGTTACCCCATTTGAGTATCTTGCAGATGCTATCTTATTCATTAGTACATTAAACAGGGTGGGACTCAACACTCCTCCCTGAGGTGTGCCGAGTTCAAAAGACCTCACACCTGACATACAACCTTGATACCACACCTGAGCCTTCCTTTCGTAAAGATCTACCGTAAAGAAGATCGTAAAGATTGAGCTACCTCATCCCTTTGTGTGTATTTTACCTCAATAAACTTATTTCAATTTCAATTTCAATTTCGTAAAGATAATCCCCTATCCAGCGCAATAATCTCCCTTTAACACCAAGACCAGCTACTTCATATAAAATAACCTCTTTGTTGGCTTTATCAAAAGCTCCTTGTAAATCAATAAAAATTCTATAATAATCATTTTCATTAGCTAGACATTTAATAATACAATCAGAGGTACTTTTTCCTCTGAGGAACCCGAACAAATTACTAGACAGCTGATCACCTATTATATATAAAAGTCTATTTAAAATGATCCTCTCCATCATTTTACAAAAACACGAGGTTAAAGACACAGGTCTATACTCTCCATTGGCTTTAGGGATAGGGATGATCATAGCTTTTTTCCATTTACTGGGAATACTGCCCTCTTTATAACTAATATTAAAGAGGTCTAAAAGTGGGCTTTTCGTCATAATGGCAAGTTCATTAAGTATTTCATAAGTTACTCCATCCTCCCCGGGTGCGGTAGATTTCCCAACTTTAATCGCCGATAGATAAAGATCAAGCCACCCAAGAGGTGGCACGGGCATGAATAGCCCGTAAGTGGTACAATTTTTTTTTCTCAGTATTCTGAGGTTGCATTTAACCGTCAAGCTGTTATCGCGGGGGAGGATACTGCTTCACAGTCTTTATGAGGGTGTCCAGCTGCTGGACACCTTTGTTGACCAGGAGATTGGCTGTGTTGATGGCTTCAGGGTGGCCACTGCATGATTCAGGAACTCTTAAAGCTCTTCTAAGGTCATTGGTTGCTTCACATTCCAGTAGATAGTGAAGTAATGGCTTTTCTGTGACAGTTTGGCAGAAGATGCACTCTCTCTGTCGGGGTTCACCAATCTCCCAGTTGCATCTGTAACCTAGACGTAATCTATATAGCCTAACTGCTATTTCCCTGTGGATTCCTTTTGGGATATTTAACCTTTCTAATTTGGTTGCCTGAAGATACCATGTTGCAGATGGCGAACCTTCAGCTATTCTCTGGTGTAGGTAGGCTTTGTTGAGATGTGAGAGTTTTTTGGTGATGATGTTTTTTATGTTCTCTAGGCTGGGTTGAATTGTTTTATGTATCACTGGATGACGAGTTGCTAATTTAGCAATTTCATCAGCTTTTTCATTTAATGGGATGGGATCCAGTTTAAAGTTATGTTGAATCCTTTGCCTTTAGCGACTGCTCCAAGATACAAAATGGTGGTAATTATTTCCACATTATCTTTCCACTGTTTTTTGTCCTAGTATTTGAAGTGCAGCTTTTGAGTCTGTGTATGATTGCATTTTGAGTGTTTTGTGCAATCACATATGCGAATGCCTGTTGTATGGCGAACAGCTCAGTTTGGGTTGATGATACTAGTCCTCCCAGTCTCCAATATGCCTGAACGCTGGCCGTGCAAAGAGCAGCGCCAGCACTCTCATTTTCTGTGTCCACCGATCCGTCTGTGAAGATGTGGGTGGCTCCTGCTACTGCTATGCTATACATTTGCTCTTCTATTATGCGCCTTAGGATTGTCGGATCATAGGCAGCCTTTTTCATTGGGAGACTTTCTATTACTATTTTGAAAGTAGGCTCTTCCCACGGCGCGGAAGGAGTGTAATTTGGGTGTGGATGATCACCCTCTCTATCAAGAATCATGTTTTTTTAAATGTAGTCTGTTTAGGATTTTTCCTGCTCTTGCAACCCAAGAGTTTCCATTGTTTTGGCCTAGTCCAACCACCAAGGCCTGCCGTACTGGGATTGGATCAGAAGAAATAATTATCTTACTGATAATTGTAGCTGTCCTTTGTGATATTCTTTCTTGTAGAGAGGGCAAACCCGTCTCCAGTCTAAGGGTTTCAAGCCTGGTCCACATGGGGGCTCCCAGTGCAGCTCTCATAGCATTGTTTTGGGCAACTTCAAGCTTTTTCCACTGTTGGTGTGATAGATTTGTGAGTGCAGGTGCGGCATAATCGATCACTGATCTGACTGCCTGTACATAGTATGTGCGAAGGACTTGCAGATTGGCTCCTCCAGAGAGGGAGGTTAGCGACCTGAGGATTGCCGTCCGGGCCGCAGTTCGCTCTCTCAAGTAAGTGACCTCAGCATTAAAATTCATGTGTGTGTCCAGGATGATTCCTAGATACTGATAGGTGTCGACCCATTCTATTGGTTGACCCTGTACTGTGAGTTGGATGTTGGGCTTCGCTATTTTTATGGGCATGGCCTTTGACTTTGAGGGGTTGAGTTTGATCCCAATCTGTTTTGTCTCTTTACTGATGCAGTCTAAGCATTTGGGTGCAAGGCGCGCCGCATCCCTTCCTTTTATGATGATGACAAAGTCGTCCGCGTAGTTTAGCAGCCTGCAGTGATGTGTTTAATCGCCGTTATTAGTTCTTCTCTGGTAATACCTGTGCAAGTGACATCACCACTGTTGCCTGCTATAAGTATAAAATCCTTTCTTAGATCTTTCCAAGAATCTAATGACTTTCTCGTTACAGCGGGTAATGAACTAAGTTTGGCAGCTTCCGCCCATTTATCTACGAGTCCGTTCGCAATTCCTTGTCACCATTTGGTCACCACTTGGTCCGGGAGACATCTCCCGTCACGCAGGGTGCAGTTGCGCCTCCACAGATCTCCAGTATCATCTTTTGATACTGGTAATGGCTCGAAAGGGCCACCACTTACGGGCTATTCATGCCCGTGCCACCTCTTGGGTGGCTTAATCTTCATCAATCAATCAATCAATTCCTTGTGGGTAAGGATGTGCAACAAAATTATGCTTTTTACCCCTTATTTTATTTACGTCTTGCCAGATTTCCTTCAAGTTTCTGTTTCTCCCAACTTTCTCTGCAAAATCCTGCAAATACTTGCTCCTAATTTCCTTTCTCTTCTCCCCACACAACCTAGCAACTGCCAGTAAAGCATTCTTCCCTTCCTCCTCTCTTTCCACCCAAGAAGCAAATTAGAGATCAGCCCAAGCTTCGTCTTGAGGCAAAGCTCAACGCCTTAAGCCATATTGATGCTCTGTCCACAGAGCATTCTCTCTCTCTCTCAAATCATATACACTGATGGTTCCCTACACCGCACCACGGGTGCAGCTGGAAGTGTAGTTATTCTGACAATGGGCGATGGCTTGTACTTTGAGTGGGGAGTCCGTATAAACAACTGGGCCTCTACCCTTCAGACTGAACTATTTGCCTTGATCCTTGCATTGAAATGTGTACAAGTCTCCAAACTTGATACATTAATTGTAAGTGACTCCTTATCATCCTTAAATGCTCTCAACTCTTTAAGACATAACTGTAACATGCTCGTGTCCGAAGCTAGACTCAAATACAACAAAATTATTAAGGATGGTAACAGAGTCCATTTCATGTGGTCTCCATCTCATGTTGGCCTCCGAATGCATGATAGAGCTGATAAGTTAGCCAAAGAATCTGCCTTTAAAGGAGCCGTTGAGTGTAACCTTGGATTGTCAATGAGCAATCTGAGAGCAGCAGTACACCGAGAACTTCAACAAGATCTTGTAGATCTGAGGCAAAGTGAAATTGACACCAGTAATTCCATCTACCATCATACTATTATGCAAGAGGAGCCACACATCTATGGATCATCCAATAAAATCAGCAGACTTCTAGATCTTCCCAACCATGTTAAAGACTGTACCTCTCTCAACCAGTTTAAGTTAAAAACGAAGCTATACCTAATAAATTCCCTGTAACCTACCTTACCCTTCTATTGTCAACCAATGTCTGTTTTTTTCTTTAAAGAGCGCCGTTTGTCGACATAATTGTATTTGTGCTACTTTTTCATCTATGTTTCATTTCTTGTTTTCATTCTACTCATTATGCTCAATTAGTATTAAGCTTGTCATTTAAGTTTATCATGCCCGAAACGCTTTGCGTTATAGTGGCTTTAGGCATTGTGTGTACTAGCTCTACCTATAAGTCAACCATTCTTTTTAAAAATTTATTGTATGTATGTACCTTACCTAAATAAACATTTTATTTTTTATTTTTTTTTTTTAGATGTTACTACTGCTCGGCTTAAACTCGGTTACAAGTATCTCTGGGAATTCTCATTATCTGCTGATGTAGACCTGACCAAATGTAAACTGTGTCAACAAAATTATTCGCACACCCTCCGTCACTATGTGATGGAGTGCGAAAAGATACGTGAATTTAGAGACAATTCTATAACCAATGCTCCAGCGATGTGTAAATATTTCATTCAAAATGATCTGCTACCAGAAATTTTAGCCAAATATCCCCAGTTTGCTAACTGTAGGTAGTAACTGAGTGATTGTAACCTATCCACCGCTGCCCACTGGATGGGGGGCGGTGTGCAGGACAAACATAAATTTTGACACTAGCTCTCCACATATGTCAGTTGCTTAATTTAGAACCTGTACTTAAGGTCGATCTCGAACCCATTGTTGATGTGATGACTTATATTGAATTTTGTAACTAGCTCATCAAGATTGTAACTTGCTTAGCTAAATGAATTGTGGGGTTCAGTCCCTGAGCCCATTATGTGCCTCTGTAACCCTTTCCACTACCGCCCACAAGATTCAGATGTTTCAGATGTTCAGATTCAGATGTTTATTCAGGTAAGGTATATACATACAAGTGATGTTACATTAATGGATTGATATATAGATAGAGCTAGTACATACAATGCCTAAAGCCACTATTACGCAATGCGTTTCGGGCAAGAAAAAACATTAATATCTAGAACTTAATACTAATTGAGCATAAAGAATAAAAGATGTTGAGAACAAATACAAATAAAGATAAAAAAAAAGGGGGAACATGACTGAAAAAGCAGCACAAATACAATAGGTTGACAAACAGTGTTGATTAAAAAAAAGAAAAAAAAAAGAAAATAACAGACATGGGTTGACAATAGAGGAGTGAGGTAGATTACAGGGAATTTATTAGGTAGTGTTTAGTTTTTATCTTAAACTGGTTGAGAGAGGTACAGTCTTTAACATGGTTGGGAAGGTCATTCCACATTCTGGGCCCCTTGATTTGCAGAGCATTTCTAGTTTGATTAAGACGTACTCTAGGAATATCAAAACTGTATTTATTTCTGGTGTGGTGCTCATGGGTTCTGTTACAACCTTCTATGAAGCTTTTAAGATCAGGATTGGCATTATAGTTTAGCGTTTTATATATGTATAATACACATGAGAGAATGTGCAGTGACTTAATATCTAACATATTAAGAGATTTGAGTAGGGGTACCGAGTGATGTCTGGGGCCAGAGTTGGATATTGTTCTAATAGCGGCTTTGTGTTGGGTAATTAGAGGACGTAAGTGATTTTGGGTAGTAGAACCCCAAGCACAAATACCATAGTTGAGATAAGGATAGATAAGGGAGTAATAGAGAGTCACCAGAGCAGGGCGTGGTACATAATATCTGATCTTAGAAAGAATGCCAACAGTTTTTGAAACTTTTTTTGATATATTTAGAATGTGTCCCTGGAAATTCAGCTTGTGGTCAATGAGAATGCCAAGGAATTTGCCATCTAATTTGTTACAAATTTGGGTATTGTTTATTTTGAGATTTATAAGACTAGAGGATTTATTGCCAAACAGAATATAGAAGGTTTTGTCAATGTTAAGGGTGAGTTTGTTGGCAGTTAGCCAAAGATGGACTTTATTTAGCTCAGTATTTACTGTGGCATTTAGAGCAAGAGGGTCAGGACTGGAGTAAATGAAGGTTGTGTCGTCAGCAAATAGAATTGGTTTGAGGTGTTGGGAGGCATTTGGAAGGTCATTAATGTAGATGAGAAAGAGGAGAGGGCCAAGTATGCTGCCCTGAGGAACACCAATGTTGATGGGTAGGGTGGGAGAAATTGTATTATTCACAGAAACATATTGGAGCCTGTCAGTAAGGTAGGACTCGAGGTATTGTAGGGAGTGTCCTCTGACTCCATAATGATGTAGTTTAAGAAGAAGGTTTTGGTGGTTGACAGTATCAAAAGCTTTACGCAGGTCCACAAATAACCCAACAGGGAGCTCCTTTTTATCAAGAGCTGTATGAATCGAGTTAAGCATACTAATAAGTGCATCGTTAGTGCTTTTTTTGGGTCTGAAGCCATATTGGCAAGGGCTAAGTATATTGAGTTTGGCTAGATATGAGTAAAGCTGCTTGTATATAAGTTTTTCAAAAATTTTTGACAAGTTTGGCAGGATTGATATAGGTCTGTAGTTGTTAACATCTGTGGGGTCACCACATTTGTGGACAGGCGTTACTCTCGCTTTTTTTAGAATATCTGGAAAGGTTTGGAGTTCAAGTGACTTGTTGAAGAGCAAAGCAATAGCAGGGGCTAAAGATCTGGAGGCTTTTTTGTAAATTAAAGTTGGTATCTCCTCAAGGGCACCAGACTTGGTTTTAAGGGAAAGGATTATCTCATTGACGTCAGTGGAGTTAATAGGCTTTAGGTACAGAGACTGTGGATAGTTACCTGTAAGATAGTCCTTAATGTCAGTACTGGAAGATGGAATATCATTTGCAAGGGATGAACCAATGGAAGAGAAGAACCTATTGAACTCAATAGCAGAATCAGAGGCTGAAAGCTGACCATCGTTATTAGACAGGAGAGTCGGTTTGTTATTTAAAGACTTCTTTGATCCCAATATTTGTGAAATTGTGCTCCAAGTTCAAGATGGGTATGGGGTGCATAATAAATGAACTAAACTAAACTTATACAGAGGGATTTTGATGAACTCTTAGCAGTTTTCAGCTGCTAAGAGTTGAAATATAATATATAATATATATTATAGTTAACAAGTTTATAATATATATATAATATATATTATATTCATATAATATAAATATGTTTCATATATGGAACAACGTTTCTATTAACAATATCTTTCAGGACCCTTTCCTCCGTTTTATGAGCTGTGGAAAAGAAGTTCCTGTAAAATAGTCTAATAGGGGGTACAGGTGTTGTGTTAGTTGTCTCTTCACAGGTTGCATGGCGTTTCACCTTGAACTGCACGCTGACTTTGTCACCTTCACTCACCAGACCACTCCACAAGTGATCATTTGAATTTCATCATGGAATTCCAATTGACTTATAATCGATCCAGCAATGCTGCTCAGTGTAGGAAAAGACCATCGATAATGGATACTAGTTCCGAAAGTGACGGCGAGTGGCATCACGTGAATAAGGCTAACAGGACCAGCCACTCCATGACGACCCATCGCCCATTAATCTCTCCAGCTTCTCCAGCTCTCCCAGCGCCTCAGACTAGATCTACGCTTCCAATCTTCAAAGTGCAGCACACGGAAGGTAAGTCTTCCTACGCTACTGTAGTGGACCTGGAAAAAGAGTACCCCCAGCTCCAGGTCAGAGCAAAACCTAATCTCAGAGGAGAATACATTCTGAGGCCTAAAGACGAGTCGGCCGCTATGATTCTAAAAAATTACGCAAAATGTAAGGAACTGAAACCAGAGGATAAAGTAAGTAAAATCATTGTCCTCCACTATCCCTTGCATATGGCCCTTAGCCATCTCGAAAAGCTGAACTATGTGGTGTCAGCAGAGAGATGCCAAGTACGAACCACAAAACAGGAAACTCGACAAGTCCTTCTCACAGTAAGAGGACGGATCCCGGTGAAACTTGACCTTGGAATCTGGGGCGTGTTCCAACACAGGCCTTACACCCCAGAACCCCTAAGATGCTTTAGATGTCAGAGATTTGGGCATCACAAAGATGGCTGCCAACGCCCAGTGAGGTGCGGAGTCTGCAGCCAGCCCCATGATACAAAAACATGTATTGATAAATTCAAGACAAACCACCCTGTTCAGGCAAAATGCCCAAATTGTTCCAAGGCACATCATGCCTGGAACTTGAAATGCCCTGAAAGGCTCAAAAGGCTTCAAACGAACCCCACCACGCCTACAGCGGAGCCGAAACCCCCACCAAAACGAATACCAGCTCCCATGCCCACTAAAACCGCGTGGGGTCTACCCATTCAGGAAAAGGGGGCACACGGCCCTTCACCATCGGCCATGGTGAAGGGTGAGAAGACAGTACAGGACAAAAAGAAAGATGGAGGACACAAGAATCATGTTCAAAGCAGTCGGCCTCCCATTTCATCCAGCAAGCACACTGGGGCCAATAGGAGTAACAATTCCAGTGCCAAAGTTGCCACCGAGAAGGGTCTAAAAGCCACTAGGCCCTCAACCTGCACAACATTAAATAGTGCTCCCACTGAACTGGACGCTCTCTGGCCAATGCTCAAAACTTTGGTCACTGAGTTGATCGAAAGTCTGCTGTCTTCACATGGAATCAAGCAAACCACAGAGACTCGGAAGACAATTGAGCACAAGTTCAAAAAATTCGAAGATGTAATATCCACACCGTCAAGACAGCAGGGCAGGAGACACCCCCATAAAAAGCAGATAGAGTCCAGCTCGTCGGAAAGCGATATTGATGAGTCAATTTCAGGTCCACTAAGAACCTATACACCAATTGCAACTTCCATGGCGTGTTCATCAGACTCCATGGATACCACGGAATTATCAGCAAATTCCAAGTACCTAGAATTCTAAAGATCCTGCAATGGAATGCGCAAGGACTGCGCACTAAATTGCAACACTTGCAATGCATAGCAGCAACCAAGGGCATAGACATCCTGATACTACAGGAGAGCTTGCTTCGAGCCGGATTAGAACCTAAAATCTCAGGCTATCGAGGCTTCTTCCTTCCATGGATCAATAGGCAATCCAGGGGATGTGCAATCTATGTAAAATGTGACCTGATCTCCAAATCCATAACCAGCCCACTCAATTGTGGAGCAGGGACAGAGGTAATGGGAGTCACCATTGAGCTAAGACACGACAAACTCGAAGTGTTCAATGTGTACAGGTCTCCACAAGCCGAAATGGATCTCTCTGTGTTATTTGGACACGCGACAACAACAAACACAATCATTTGTGGAGATTTTAATGTCCATCATCGATTGGCACTGGGCTCGAACAAAACAAATGAAGCCGGCATACACATTACACATCTACTGGACCAGCTTCCAGAAATACAAATCCTAAACAAGAATGAACCTACCCACATCCAAGGAGGCAGATTAGACCTAACCTTCGTTTCAGCCTCCCTAAGAGATGCAGCAACATGGTCAGTTGAGCTCACACTCACAAGCGACCACTATGGGGTCCAAATTGATCTTCAGTTAGACTTACCCACCCCACCGCCGCCTCCATCTGAAGCCTGGAACTTTGCTTTAGCAAACTGGGACCGATTTCAAAACCTCATTTCAGAGTGGCAAAGAAACTATGATCTTCCCGAAGACATTAATCAGGCAGAACAAGAATTTGTCAAAGCGATTCAAAGTGCAGCCAACCACTCAATCCCACTGAAAAAACAGTCCACCGGACACCATAAAGATCATTGGTACTATTGCGAACGTGTCAAAGAACTCAACCATAGACTCAATAGAACAAGAAAGCTATACAAAAAGCAGCCAAGTGACCGCAACAGGATCTTACTTTGTGAGGTCAAGGAACATGTACATCGAGAGACCAGACAAATAAAAGAACAAAAGTGGCTGGAATGGTGTTCACACCTGAATGAACACACCTCTCTCGGGGAGATGTGGCAGCAAATTCACCGGGCCAAAGGGAATAAAACACCTAAAGCTCCACACCCCAAGGATCCTCAACAGGAAGCCGAAGTACTGGCAACCAGGTTTGCAGAGAGAGCAGCCAGCAATCAACTTCCACCAGATGTATTAGCAGCACAGACCGGACTAGAGGAAGAAAGGTGGCACAGAATCCTTACAGCATGTGAAGAAGTCTCTGACACTAATGCCCCTTCACACTGGATGAGCTCAATTGGGCTAAGAAAAACTCCAAGGATACATCCCCTGGAGCCGACAAAATAACCTATAAAATGATTAGAAACCTCGGCCCAGAGGGAGACGCTGCATACCTAAGGTGAATTAATTTAGCCTGGACTTCTCAAACTAGACCTTCTGCTTGGAATAGAGCAGACATAGTGCCGATCCCAAAACCCAAAGATCCAGCTAATCCCAGGCCCATCTCTATCCAAAGCTGTGCAGCCAAGACGGCTGACAGAATGGCACTCAACAGACTGGAGTGGAAAATGCCTAAACTGCACCATGATATGTATGCCTATAGAAGAGGGGTTGGCACAGTGGAATGTATTACAACTCTGTTAACCCACTTGAATGACAGACCAGGAATGCTGATATTCCTGGACCTCGAAAAAGCCTTTGAACTGGCTAGCACCCCAGCTATTCTCTGCTGCCTCATTGACAAAGAGGTCAGAGGCAACCTGCTCTCCTGGACCAAAAACTGTCTCATAAACAGAGAAGCAAGAGTAAAACTTCATGGCACAGTCTCTGAGTACAAAAGACATGAAAATGGTACACCGCAAGGAGGTATTCTCAGCCCTCTTCTCTTCAACTGTTTAATGGAAAGTATAATGAGGTTGAAACTCCCACATCACTGCAGGCTGCTAAACTACGCGGACGACTTTGTCATCATCATAAAAGGAAGAGCTGCGGCGCGCCTTGCACCCAAATGCTTAGACTGCATCAGTAAAGAGGCAAAACAGATTAGGATCAAACTCAACCCCTCAAAGTCAAAGGCCATGCCCATAAAAATAGCGAAGCCCAACATTCAACTCACAGTACAGGGTCAACCAATAGAATGGGTCGACACCTATCAGTATCTAGGAATCATCCTGGACACACACATGAATTTTAATGCTGAGGTCACTTACTTGAGAGAGCGAACTGCGGCCCGGACGGCAATCCTCAGGTCGCTAACCACCCTCTCTGGAGGAGCCAATCTGCAAGTCCTTCGCACATACTATGTACAGGCAGTCAGATCAGTGATCGATTATGCCGCACCTGCACTCACAAATCTATCACACCAACAGTGGAAAAAGCTTGGGAAGTTGCCCAAAACAATGCTATGAGAGCTGCACTGGGAGCCCCCATGTGGACCAGGCTTGAAACTCTTAGACTGGAGACGGGTTTGCCCTCTCTACAAGAAAGAATATCACAAAGGACAGCTACAATTATCAGTAAGATAATTATTTCTTCTGATCCAATCCCAGTACGGCAGGCCTTGGTGGTTGGACTAGGCCAAAACAATGGAAACTCTTGGGTTGCAAGAGCAGGAAAAGTCCTAAACAGACGACATTTAAAAAGCATGATTCTTGATAGAGAGGGTGATCATCCACACCCAAATTACACTCCTTCCGCGCCGTGGGAAGAGCCTACTTTCAAAATAGTAATAGAAAGTCTCCCCAATGAAAAAGGCTGCCTATGATCCGACAATCCTAAGGCGCATAATAGAAGAGCAAATGTATAGCATAGCAGTAGCAGGAGCCACCCACATCTTCACAGACGGATCGGTGGACACAGAAAATGAGAGTGTATTGGGGGTGCTATATTAAGCTGGATTAGGGCATGGCTATACCAAAGGAAACAGAGAGTTAGTATAAATGGAATCAAGTCAGAGTGGGAAAATGTTGTAAGTGGAGTGCCTCAAGGCTCTGTCCTGGGACCTCTGTTGTTTATAATATATATAAATGATTTAGATTTAGGTTTGAGTAGCAACATTTGCAAATTTGCCGATGATACGAAAATCGGTAGGGAAATTAATTCGGAGGAGGACTCACTATCACTTCAAGTTGATCTAGATAGGGTTTTGAAATGGTCAAAGGATTGGCAGATGCAGTTTAATGCTGATAAATGTAAAGTTCTGAGGTTAGGTAATGATGATAGAGTTACAAGATACGAGCTAGATGGTGTTGTGATTGCGAAGTCGGATTGCGAAAGGGATCTGGGAGTTATGATTAGTAAGAATTTAAAACAAAAGGATCAATGCATAAATGTTCGTAATAAGGCAAATCGGACACTTGGATTTATTAATCGCAGCGTTAGTAACAAGACACCTGGTGTGGTTCTCAAGCTATATCTTGCTCTAGTTAGGCCCCATTTAGATTATGCAGTTCAGTTTTGGTCGCCATATTATAGAATGGATATAAATTCACTTGAACGTGTCCAGCGTAGGATGACTAAGTTAATTCCCCAAATTAGAAATCTTTCATATGAAGAAAGATTAACAAAGCTTAAGTTGCATTCACTGGAAAGGCGAAGAGTTAGGGGTGACATGATAGAGGTTTACAAGTGGATGAATGGACATAACCGGGGGGATATAAATAGGGTATTAAAAGTATCAACACAGGACAGAACACGAAACAATGGATATAAATTGGATAAGTTTAGATTTAGGAAAGACTTGGGTAAATACTGGTTCAGTAACAGGGTTGTTGATTTGTGGAACCAATTGCTGCGTAACATTGTGGAGGTGGGGTCCCTCGATTGTTTCAAGCACGGGTTGGACAAGTATATGAGTGGGATTGGGTGGTTATAGAATAGGAGCTGCCTCGTATGGGCCAATAGGCCTTCTGCAGTTACCTTTGTTCTTATGTTCTTATGAGTGCTGGCGCTGCTCTTTGCACGACCAGCGTTCAGGCATATTGGAGACTGGGAGGACTAGTATCATCAACCCAAACTGAGCTGTTTGCCATACAACAGGCATTCGCATATGTGATTGCACAAAACACTCAAAATGCAATCATACACACAGACTCAAAAGCTGCACTTCAAATACTAGGACAAAAACAGTGGAAAGATAATGTGGAAATAATTACCACCATTTTGTATCTTGGAGCAGTCGCTAAAGGCAAAGGACTCAACATAACCTTAAACTGGATCCCATCCCATATTGGAATCCCATTAAATTAAAAAGCTGATGAAATTGCTAAATTGGCAACTCGTCATCCAGTGATACATAAAACAATTCAACCCAGCCTAGAGAACATAAAAAACATCATCACCAAAAAACTCTCACATCTCAACAAAGCCTACCTACACCAGAGAATAGCTGAAGGTTCGCCATCTGCAACATGGTATCTTCAGGCAACCAAATTAGAAAGGTTAAATATCCCAAAAGGAATCCACAGGGAAATAGCAGTTAGGTTATATAGATTACGTCTAGGTTACAGATGCAACTGAGAGATTGGTGAACCCCGACAGAGAGAGTGCATCTTCTGCCAAACTGTCACAGAAAAGCCATTACTTCACTATCTACTGGAATGTGAAGCAACCAATGACCTTAGAAGAGCTTTAAGAGTTCCTGAATCATGCAGTGGCCACCCTGAAGCCATCAACACAGCCACTCTCCTGGTCAATAAAGGTGTCCAGCAGCTGGACACCCTCATAAAGACTGTGAAGCAGTATCCTCCCGCGCGATAACAGCTTGATGGTTAAAAGCAACCTCAGAATACTGAGAAAAAAAAATTGTACCACTTACGGGCTATTCATGCCCGTGCCACCTCTTGGGTGGCTTAATCTTTGTCAATCAATCAATCAGTTTCACCTTCCTTCTTATGATGTCTTCAACGAAACCATTGGCGAAGCCGTTGTAGACTAGGGCCTGCCTTACCATACAGAGTTCTTCATCGACTTGCTTCCATCCTGAGTTGTGGTTGAGAGCACGGTCGACATAAGCATTAACAACACTCCTCTTGTACCTGTCTGGGCAGTCACTGTTGGCACTGAGGCACATTCCTATGTTTGTTTCCTTAGTGTAGACTGCAGTGCATAAACCTCCGTTCCTTTCCATGACTGTTACATCTTGAAACATAGAAACATTGAGAAAATTCGTGTTAGAATTATTAATCTTCCTTTTTCGGTCATATTTAATAGTATATGACTACAGGAAAGACTGCTACCAAAATATACTAATATATATATAAATATACTAATATATATATATATATATATATATATATATATATATATATATATATATATATATATAAGGGATAAATGTGAGGTGAAACATAGAGGCTGCAGAAGGCTTATTGGCCCATGCCAACACAGAAGTATGGGCCAATATGGGCCTTCGATGCCAACACAGAAGACAATGTCCAACATAACAGGCCAATCACACTGGATTAATCTTTGTGTTTAGATAGGAGATGCCTCGTATGGGCCAATAAGCCTTCTGCAGCCTCTATGTTTCACCTCACATTTATCCCTTATGTATCCCCCCATATATATATATATATATATATATATATATATATATATATATATATATATATATATATATATATATATATATATATATATATATATATATATATATATATATATATATATATATATATATATATATATATGTCGTACCTAGTAGCCAGAACGCACTTCTCAGCCTACTATGCAAGGCCCGATTTGCCTAATAAGCCAAGTTTTCATGAATTAATGTGTTTTCGACTACCTAAACTACCTAACCTAACCTAACCTAACTTTTTCGGCTACCTAACCTAACCTAACCTATAAAGATAGGTTAGGTTAGGTTAGGTAGGGTTGGTTAGGTTCGGTCATATATCTACGTTAATTTTAACTCCAATAAAAAAAATTGACCTCATACATTATGAAATGGGTAGCTTTATCATTTCGTAAGAAAAAAATTAGAGAAAATATATTAATTCAGGAAAACTTGGCTTATTAAGCAAATCGGGCCTTGCATAGTAGGCTGAGAAGTGCGTTCTGGCTACTAGGTACGACATATATATATATATATATATATATATATATATATATATATATATATATATATATATATATATATATATATATATATATATATATATATATATATATATATATATATATATATATATATATATATATATATATATATATATATATATAACTGAAAACTCACACCCCAAAAGTGACTCGAACCCATACTCCCACAACTGGTATGTACAGGGACGCCTTAATCCGCTTGACCATCACGACCGGACAAAAGGAAGTGATAGCCGAGGCTATTTGAACCACTTCCCCGCCGGCACTCGGATGGTAATCTTGGGCATAGCATTTTATCAAATCACCCCATTCTTTGGGGCACACGTGAGGAACACAAATGCAAACAAGCCTGAATGGTCCCCAGGACTATATACAACTGAAAACTCACACCCCAGAAGTGACTCGAACCCATACTCCCACAACTGGTATGTACAGGGACGCCTTAATCCGCTTGACCATCACGACCGGACAAAAGGAAGTGATAGCCGAGGCTATTTGAACCACTTCCCCGCCTTGATGTTGTTGTCTTGCCTATATACTGGGTTTTTTGGAGCTTACAATCCCCAAGTGGGCATTTGAAGGCATAGATGACGTTGGTCTCTTTTAAAGCGTTCTGCTTTGTGTCTAGAGAGTTTCTCATGAGTAGGCTGGCCGTTTTTCTGGTTTTATAGTAAATCGTCAGTTGTATCCTCTGATTTTTGTCTGTAGGGATAACGTTTCTATTAACAATATCTTTCAGGACCCTTTCCTCCATTTTATGAGCTGTGGAAAAGAAGTTCCTGTAAAATAGTCTAATAGGGGGTATAGGTGTTGTGTTAGTTGTCTCTTCAGAGGTTGCATGGCGTTTCACTTTCCTTCTTATGATGTCTTCGACGAAACCATTGGAGAAGCCGTTGTTGACTAGGACCTGCCTTACCCTACAGAGTTCTTCGTCGACTTGCTTCCATTCTGAGCTGTGGCTGAGAACACGGTCGACATATGCGTTAACAACACTCCTCTTGTACCTGTCTGGGCAGTCGCTGTTGGCATTTAGGCACATTCCTATGTTCGTTTCCTTAGTGTAGACTGCAGTGTGGAAACCTCCGCTCTTTTCCATGACTGTTACATCTAGAAAGGGCAGCTTCCCATCCTTTTCCATCTCGTAAGTGAAACGCAGCACGGAACTCTGCTCAAACGCCTCCTTCAGCTCCTGCAGATGTCTGACATCAGGTACCTGTGTAAAAATGTCGTCAACATACCTGCAGTATATGGCCGGTTTCAAGTTCATGTCGACTAAGACTTTTTGCTCGATGGTACCCATGTAGAAGTTTGCAAACAGGACACCTAGGGGAGAGCCCATGGCGACCCCATCTACTTGCTTATACATGTGCCCATCCGGGCTCAAGAAGGGTGCCTCTTTAGTACAAGCCTCTAGTAGTTTCCTTAGGATATTTTCTGGTATGTCAAGAGGAGTACAGGCTGGATCACGATACACTCTGTCGGCTATCATCCCGATTGTCTCGTCCACAGGTACGTTGGTGAACAGTGATTCTACGTCCAACGAGGCTCTTATCCCTGTGGCCCGTGTGCCCCGCAGTAAGTCAACAAATTCCTTTGGAGACTTCAGGCTGAAGGCGCAAGGGACATAAGGAGTCAGCAGGCTCTTGAGTCACTTCGCCAGTCTGTACGTGGGTGTGGGTATCTGGCTAATGATTGGCCGAAGTGGGTTTCCAGGCTTGTGTGTCTTGACATTTCCATACGCATATCCAGGTTTATATTCCTCAATAATCTTTGGCAGGTGGAGTCCGGATTTCTTGGCGTTCACAGTTTCGATCAGTTTGTTGACCTTTGCTTTCAATTCGGCTCTAGTGTCCTTCGTTACCCTTTGGAATTTAGTTTGGTCAGAGAGTATGAGGGTCATTTTCGCCAGATATTCGTCTTTTTTAAGAATGACGTATATTGGCGACTTGTCGCCTCTCCTGACAACTATCACCTTGTTCTCACTAAGGCTTTTAGCTGCCGCTTTGAGCTTGGGGGACAGTATGTCCCCCGTTGTTGGGCTGGCAGCCATCCACCTTCTTCTTGCAGCCGTGGCCTACCACTTCTTTCCTCTGTGTGTCCATAACGTAACTAGACAAATGAATATATATATATATATATATATATATATATATATATATATATATATATATATATATATATATATATATATATATATATATATATATATATATATATATATATATATATATATATGACAATGTCAGACCACGGAGGAAAAATGAAACAGGAAATTTCCTTAAGTACTTTCGTATATTAAATACATCTTCAGAAGGTCCTTGGACCTTCTGAAGATGTATTTAATATACGAAAGTACTTAAGGAAATTTCCTGTTTCATTTTTCCTCCGTGGTCAGACATTGTCACATTCTTAATCACGTGTTTATTTTCGTGATATACACATATATATATATATATGTGTGTGTGAGGGTACCACCTCTGGTGCCAATGTGGGGACCCATAGCCTCGGAGAAGAAAATAAAAAGTATTCAGAGGAGACCTTGTGGTTTCTCACTGAACACTAATATTATCTTCTCCTACCACCCCCATTCTTTTGTATGTACACATATATATTTACTTTATTTGAACTTTGTTACAAAAAAAGGAGTTACATATAGGTTACAAAGATGGTTATCATAGGTTGTCGAGTTCCTCCAGCTCCTCAGATGGCGGGCAGGAACCCTGGATGCAGTGCGCATTTCCCCTCTGTATCGCCACACTGAGGCGCTGGAAAAGAAAGCTTGCAGCTCTCGGGTCCCTTGTTGTTTCAATGAGCCTAGAACCCAGTTCCTTCAAAAAACTGGTAGCACTTTTACCCCAGGCGCCGAGTGTCTCAGAAGCAATGGGGACAAAATTGTAGTGGTGATCCAGTTCTCTATACTTACGGGATTTGGCTGCTTCCCTGTGGGTGGCAGCGCCACCTGGTTGTGCAACACTGAGGTTAATGTAGGTGTTAGCCAGGGTTGATACGCACGTGTAGTCCCATACCAACTGCTTGCCATTCTTCCAGGGGTTCACTGTGATACCATCCGGGAGACCAATAAGAGCATCAGAGTTACGGGGCGTTAGGTAACGGGGCTCTCTTTCAGCTGGGCATCCAGCTGTGGTGAGGCTCCTCTTGATGATGTCGTTAACTTCACTGTGCCTCGAGTGCCATCCCCCTGTGCTTTGGCAGAGTAGGCCATGGTGGCCGTACCTGTCAGCCACCACCTCGCCGCAAATACACCTATATCTGGTGTGGATTGTGGCAGCAAGGCGGAGGGCCACAGCAATTCGGAGGGCGTGTGGTGTGAGACGCGTGCCAGTTGCCGACATTGGGGTTGCTAACAGGAAATCCCCTGCATGTGGTGCTGCTACTGCTGTGAGGCGAGCAATGTCATGTTGTGTTGTTGCAGCACCCAGGCACTCTGCAGCAACTTGGTCTACAATGGGACCATCCCAGCTGGATTGCTTGTGGGCTTTTGGGGATGGTGGTTGAGGTGATTGGCCTGCACGAGAGGCCCACTCTGTAGCACAGCGTGTAAAATTGGGATCATGTACACCTGCCAGCTGATGTAAGTGGGCAGGTAGAATTTCCTTCACAAGGTCGTCGGATGCTGATAAGGAGGACAGGAAGGCTGGAACAGCGATTTGCGTTGCTGTTCGAACTCCGAGGCCCCCAAGTCTTACGGGAAGAGAGGCTTGTTTCCACTGTAGGTCATCGAGAGAGAGGTTAAGGGCTTTTTCTAGCATTGATTTCAGTAACCGGTCATACTCACTTAGTTTTTGGCTACTGTAAGATGGTGAACACCTCAGAAAGTAGGTTAACCTGGGGAGGGACAGACATCTGGTGATGAGGTAGAGTGCATCATGAACATCAATATCCTCAATCCTCCCATCCATCCTCTTAAGGTCGGCGATTTTCTTATCAAGGACCTCATCGATGGCTTTCAATCCCAGGGGAGCTCCTAGGAGTGTGCTGTCTTCAGGCTTAGTTTTATGGATATTTGGCAGAAGACCCTCTATTCTCTCTACGATGCCCTGGTTGGAACATATTATTTCACATTTAGAAGGGTTCAGGGTGAGGCCTAAAACTGCACCTTGCTCCTGGATTTTTCTGATGTCCTCCAGGAGGGAATCTTGGGAACCAGCTAGGGTACCATCATCCAAGAACCAGATGTTAAGCTCGCTGGACTTGTGTCCCAAGTCACCCTCTGTGACTTGTTTGATGACTAAGCAGAAAAGGAGAGGAGCAAGGGGGTCACCCTGTTGGACGCCTTCTCGCGAGTCAATTTCATGTTCGCCAAAAAGTAGCTTAAGATCCATACTGTAGCATGAATGTACAAAAGGGTAGAGGGAAGGGAAATGACTATGAACCGCACGGAGTACAGCATCCCTCCGCACCAAATTGAAGGCATTTTTGAAATCTAGCTTGATAAGGGCCTTTTCGTCTGTGATGTTGGCGATGAAGGCTCGAGCTGCATGGGCTGCCGCCTCACACCCTTGTGGAATGCCAAACCCGAGCTGTTTTGGCTTCAGCATGTTAGCCGCTGCATCACTAACTGTTCTTGCAGCTGCCTTTGCGACGAGACGCCGGAGAGAATTGCCCACAGCTATTGGCCTGATCCCTCCATCCTTTTTCTTTAGAGCACAGAGAGATGCTCCAAAAAAGATAGGTCTTATGGACGCTGGTATGTTGCCAGCTAGACATGTGTTGGTGAATCTGGTTAGTTCCACCAAGAGGTTCTTTGCAATGTCACCCAGTGCAGGGTTGAGCATTTGCTTGAGGTGGTTGGGTTTTAGTCCTGTGAACCCACCTGCTGATCCTGTAGGGAAGGACATGGCTGCTTTATGGACCACAGATTCAGCCACCCAGAGAGGTTCTGCTCCGGTAGCCCCCACTTGTACAATGTCGTCCTCACGCGGAGCCCTGGGTGGGTGTTTCTCCCTTAGGGCTTGAGCTGTTGCAGCATCTCTGTCGGCAATTGAGTCCTCACTGGTGATGACTCGTATTGCGCCAATAGTGTTTCCTTCTTCTATTTTCTTGGTGACTGATGTTCTGATTTTTTATGTCTCGGATATGCCACTGTTGCTCTTCCTGCCGTGGG
>NC_091167.1:11002666-11100166 GCF_040958095.1 Procambarus clarkii
CTCCCCACCATTACCCTCTCCTCTGTTCCCTCGTCTTCCCCACCATCCCCCCTGTCGTCCTCCCCACCATTCTAAACTACCTCATCCCATGCATTCCATGATGGTCTGATGCTTCCATCTGAAAATTGGGAACATCAAAAGGTCTGACTTTCCCAATTTTCTGATGGGAACATCAAATGATCTGATATTCCCATCACTGAAAAATAAAAACAGATAAAAAAAATGATATGAAAAAATAGAAAATAAAATATACTCATGAAATGAACAGAATGGTTAACAACGCAGCTCAATTGCAATGCAATGTCACAATAACATTTAAATATACTTTAAGATATAATCTAGAAGAAAATAAGGATATTGAAACGGTTCATGAACTCTATTTCAATAAAGGACACTATGGGGAACTTTGAAAAATAGTTATTGAGTATAATTAGACAGACTTGTTGCTAGGCAGAGGAGTAATGAGATATATGGCAAATTTTGCAAAATATACAATGAAGGTACACAAACATTCATACCCAAACAAAGCAAAATGCTAGGTAAGAACAAAGCATTTGGCCCGTAGGAGAAAGGAGATACCCACAAGACTAGAATACAAGTCATTAACAAGCATGCAAGTATAATACATAATACATGCAGACATATATATAATCCAAAAAAATGTCAAATTTACGTACTTATTATTACATTACAAATATCCAAGGTTTTGAAGACACGTTTCCTCTTGCGCCCAACGAGTGAATACTGAGACCAGACCCCATAGGTCCCTATCCTCCTCATCATTCGTCTCACTGTGTCTCCACAGCTTGCACCGCCCATTTGAGACAGCGTCTGGACCTGTTAAAATAATGCATAAGCTGTAAGGTAATAGAGAATAATATATATCTTTCAATCTCAACATTAGATTTTCTAATTTCCAACTGTATTAAATAAATAGCATTAAAATATTTTCCTTCTTAACTATTACAAAAATCAACGAATTTGAGTAACTTTTGCTTTTGTTTTATTTGTACCTTGACTAGCTTGACCATCACGGCCGTCAAAAGGAAGTGATAGCCGAGGCTATATTTCCCCGAGTTGCCGTCGGGGAAGTGGCTCAAATAGCCTCGGCTATCACTTCCTTTTGACGGCCGTGATGGTCAAGCGGATTAAGGCGCCCTGTAGTTACCAGTTGCGTTGCTTCTGGGAGTATGGGTTCGAGTCACTTCTGGGGTGTGAGTTTTCATTCGCATATAGTCCTGGGGACCATTCAGGCTTGTTCGCATTTGTGTTCCTAACGTGTGCCCCAAAGAATGAGGTGATTTGGTGAAATGCTATGCCCAAGATTACCATCCGAGTTGCCGTCGGGGAAGTGGCTCAAATAGCCTCGGCTATCACTTCCTTTTGACGGCCGTGATGGTCAAGCGGATTAAGGCGCCCTGTAGTTACCAGTTGCGTTGCTTCTGGGAGTATGGGTTCGAGTCACTTCTGGGGTGTGAGTTTTCATTCGCATATAGTCCTGGGGACCATTCAGGCTTGTTCGCATTTGTGTTCCTCACGTGTGCCCCAAAGAATGAGGTGATTTGGTGAAATGCTATGCCCAAGATTACCATCCGAGTTGCCGTCGGGGAAGTGGCTCAAATAGCCTCGGCTATCACTTCCTTTTGACGGCCGTGATGGTCAAGCGGATTAAGGCGCCCTGTAGTTACCAGTTGCGTTGCTTCTGGGAGTATGGGTTCGAGTCACTTCTGGGGTGTGAGTTTTCATTCGCATATAGTCCTGGGGACCATTCAGGCTTGTTCGCATTTGTGTTCCTCACGTGTGCCCCAAAGAATGAGGTGATTTGGTGAAATGCTATGCCCAAGATTACCATCCGAGTTGCCGTCGGGGAAGTGGCTCAAATAGCCTCGGCTATCACTTCCTTTTGACGGCCGTGATGGTCAAGCGGATTAAGGCGCCCTGTAGTTACCAGTTGCGTTGCTTCTGGGAGTATGGGTTCGAGTCACTTCTGGGGTGTGAGTTTTCATTCGCATATAGTCCTGGGGACCATTCAGGCTTGTTCGCATTTGTGTTCCTCACGTGTGCCCCAAAGAATGAGGTGATTTGGTGAAATGCTATGCCCAAGATTACCATCCGAGTTGCCGTCGGGGAAGTGGCTCAAATAGCCTCGGCTATCACTTCCTTTTGACGGCCGTGAAGGTCAAGCGGATTAAGGCGCCCTGTAGTTACCAGTTGCGTTGCTTCTGGGAGTATGGGTTCGAGTCACTTCTGGGGTGTGAGTTTTCATTCGCATATAGTCCTGGGGACCATTCAGGCTTGTTCGCATTTGTGTTCCTCACGTGTGCCCCAAAGAATGAGGTGATTTGGTGAAATGCTATGCCCAAGATTACCATCCGAGTTGCCGTCGGGGAAGTGGCTCAAATAGCCTCGGCTATCACTTCCTTTTGACGGCCGTGATGGTCAAGCGGATTAAGGCGCCCTGTAGTTACCAGTTGCGTTGCTTCTGGGAGTATGGGTTCGAGTCACTTCTGGGGTGTGAGTTTTCATTCGCATATAGTCCTGGGGACCATTCAGGCTTGTTCGCATTTGTGTTCCTCACGTGTGCCCCAAAGAATGAGGTGATTTGGTGAAATGCTATGCCCAAGATTACCATCCGAGTTGCCGTCGGGGAAGTGGCTCAAATAGCCTCGGCTATCACTTCCTTTTGACGGCCGTGATGGTCAAGCGGATTAAGGCGCCCTGTAGTTACCAGTTGCGTTGCTTCTGGGAGTATGGGTTCGAGTCACTTCTGGGGTGTGAGTTTTCATTCGCATATAGTCCTGGGGACCATTCAGGCTTGTTCGCATTTGTGTTCCTCACGTGTGCCCCAAAGAATGAGGTGATTTGGTGAAATGCTATGCCCAAGATTACCATCCGAGTTGCCGTCGGGGAAGTGGCTCAAATAGCCTCGGCTATCACTTCCTTTTGACGGCCGTGATGGTCAAGCGGATTAAGGCGCCCTGTAGTTACCAGTTGCGTTGCTTCTGGGAGTATGGGTTCGAGTCACTTCTGGGGTGTGAGTTTTCATTCGCATATAGTCCTGGGGACCATTCAGGCTTGTTCGCATATATATATATATATATATATATATATATATATATATATATATATATATATATATATATATATATATATATATATATGGGGGATATATATTGACACATATATATATAGACAGATATAGATATATATAGACACTCAACACTGGTGGGTTGAGTGTCTAAAAAGTTATAAACTTCAGCTACTGGAATAGGGTAGTCTGTGCATTAAGCATTTGGCACTGAGTTTTCCCATATAACAGGAACCGATGAAAGAGCATTAGAGCATATATAAGTCCCCCAGGTTATACCTGGACTTTACCTGGAGGTTTTACCTCCCTCTGGAAACTTTTCCGTTTCCTAGAAGATTTATTTCTCGGACTGATGAACACAAACACAAATAACCGCTGCATTATGTAGGAATGCGGAGGAATTTCTGATGGAGGAGAAGACAGTTGCACAGCGCGATCCGCAGCGCAGCGCGCGGAGCGCCGCGGGGGGCCTATATATAGCAGAGAGGAGGGGTCATGCGTTCTTTCTTGTTCCAGCCTCGCTCCGCTTCACAAGTCTTAGGAAAAATTTTCCCACCCTCCTCCCCTTCCAATGTTCAGCGGCAATATAACCCTACGCACAGTACTATGTCTTTGTCCTTTATTGTTGGTCAACAGGGGGGTGCAGCGCCGGCCCCTAAGTATTACGCTGTCCGCAGCTACTTACTCTCACTTGTAAGAGTATTGTTAAATTTGTCCTATAGGTGTATTCTACAGCTACTAGTAATTTACCATTTCACATTATGTCTGGGATTGGCGCATTATTTATGTCATGTGTTAGGCCACTATATGCTACTCTTTAAGCCCCGATTCTACTTAAAAATTATGTTAAACGTTTGCCTTACTTGTACCAATAGTTAATAAGGATTCCGCGTTCTTCAGACCATGTTCTATTTAGTTACCGGATATAAGCATATATATTAATGTTATTAAGTCATTGTAGCCAAGTTATACATGTATTTATGCTGTTGTAAAATTGTACAAGTTACCTGTTCATTAACATGGTCTGAAAAAATTTAATTATTTTGTTACTACTAAAAAATTAAATAAATAGGTCGCAATGCTGTCGGTGTCTTATTCCTCCGTTATCAGAAATTAATATTTTTTACACAGGTAAGTAGTTATGAAATAATGAAACACAACTTTATTGTGGTCATCAGTATAACTGGGACCTGTAGGTTTTATTGTTAACGTCAAAGAACAAATAGTAGGAGGAGGTGTCCAGTGTACATTTATATTTCTCCAATAAGTTCCTGCCAATGACAAAGGGATAAATGTCTTCTGGGTTTGGATGGACACTTAAGTCATCCTCCACATACACGTCGCCCCCCATGAGTATCCGGAGTTTTTTGGGAGGACATTTCTCGAGTCCTATTCTCTTTATATATAACATTGAGACAAACGTCTTACCCGCCCCTGAATCGACGTGTATTTTGTTTGTGCATTTGTCACGTTGTGATGAAGCTGGCAGCGGGATCCTAAGGTAGGATGATCTGGATTTACTCAACCCAAACCCTCTATTTTGAAAACTTGGGAGGTTCTTGAAATAGAGATCAGAATTATTGTGTTTAAATTGTTGTATTACATGGTACTCAGTCATGAGAGGAAAACCAAAGAAAATCATGGGGCTTGGGACATTGGAAAATGAATTATCCATTTCTGGCGGGAAAATTTCGACTTTGGCGGCGACTAACTCCTTGTTGTTTTCTAGGTATATTTTAACATTTTCGGCAGTCCTAATCCTGTTAGGACTGAAGTTAATATCTTTGTCAAAGAAGCTGACTATAATTGTACCATTTTTGTTGGCGGATACATTCTTATCCAAGCCAAGTTCTCTTGCATCTCGGTCTTTCATGATATTGGATGTGGTGCCAGAGTCTACAACCATGGTGCAGGACTTACCGTTCACCTTGGCTTGGAGGTAATTATGATTCTTCATGGAAATCTTCTCCAAACCGTGCAAGGAAGGGGGCCTAGTGCGTATGGGAGTGTGAAGGAGGAATATTGTTAGAGCCTCTCCATCAGGGCTGACCTCGTATGTCACTTCATCGGTAACTTCATCGGAATATTCTGGGCTTTTTCCTGGACCGTTGTTGGGCTGGCAGCCATCCACCTTCTTCTTGCAGCCATGGCCCACCACTTCTTTCCTCTGTGTGTCCATAACGTAACTAGACAAATGAAGGGAGAGGAGTACAAGAGCTGAAGCACGACTCCTCGTCCTCACTCTCGTCTTACACTGACTCGATCTCGCTCACCAAAAACTTATATCCCACTTATATTAGTCATGATACAATATCATCTTTAACTTTCAATTTCAATTAATATTAATGTATTACCAAATACTCTTTGGTAAATACATAAGCTGTATATTTTGTGTTACAAATATTTAAATAGTTCAGAAAAGCCGCAAAGTCTGAACATTTAGCGCCGCTGTGGAGGATAAATAAACGCGGCTTGAACCAGGATCGACTTGATCCTTGACCATTATCAAGTCAATTGTGATAAGATGATTGATAAAGATTAAGCCACCCAAAAGGTGGCACGGCCAGCATGAATGGCCGTAATGAAAAGACGAGTTGTTGTTGTTGTTTTAGATTTAAACACCTTCTCAGACACTCAGAACGAAGTGTCCATATAGCACGGGCTATGGCGAGCCCGTAATTAAATTCGGTTATTCCCAATAACCTTGTTAAATGGAGGTGGAGATTCCTCCGTTTTCCCGGTTTATTTTTCGTTTCTGTTTTAGTGCACTGATTTTAGTCTTGTTTTAATAACATTATCTTGGTGGCGGATGTAGATGCAGACTGCTCATTCCACAACGGCTTTTCTAATCATTGTAGTCGCGGTGGATTGTGCATCTAATGCAGCTGCTGTCGTTGGATTAATGTTGAGTTTGATGCGCAATGCTTGTACTACGTTCTCTTGTACTACGAATGTACTACGTTCAAGCAGTTAGGTCACTCATTGACTGCTGCTTCTGCTCTTACATCTCTCAGTGATAACCAGCGGGAGAAACTGGAAGTGTCTCAAAATGATGCTCTGAGAACAATGCTGGGAGCACCTATATGGACGCGTAGAGACAACCTTAGAATGGTTCAACACTACAAAAAACGAGGGAGTCTCGGGCATAAGTACGGCAAGGGAGAGGTGAGGAGTAGGAAAACTTGGGGGAAGGTTGTTGTTGTTGTTAAAGATTTAGCTACTCAGGACGAGGTGTCCATGTAGCACGGGCTATGGTGAACCCGTAATTGAGTTTGGTTATACATGATAACCTTTTTCCTGTGATATTTGGGTCTAAGTTTAAAATGGAGGAGAGGACTTCTCCTTTTTCCCTGCTTATTTATCGCTTCTGTTTTAGTGCACTGGTTTTAATCTTGTTTTATTAACATTATAATTTATTAACATTTATTAATAAGAACATAAGAACAAAGGTAACTGCAGTAACTTCTGCAGTTACCTTTGTTCTTATGTTCTTATTATCTTGGTGGCGGATGTAGATGCAGAATGCTCACTAATGAGTCCTATTCCTCAACAGCTTTTCTAATCATTGTAGTCGCGGTGGAATGTGCATCTAATGCAGCTGTTGTCGTTGGATTAATGTTGAGTTTGATGCGCAGGGGTTCAGTAGCTTCACATTCCAGTAAGTAGTGCAATAGTGGCGCTTTGCTTCTGTTTCACAGATGTGGCACTCTTTAACTATTGGGTTCATTACCTCCCAGCAGCACTTGTAACCACGTCTGAGTCTGTTTATGGCTACTGCAATGTTTCTGGATATCTTTTTGCCACACTTGAAAGAGGAGTAACCAGTGGCTTGTTCGTACCATATCGCAGTGGATCTTCCTTCCGCTACTTTGGCTCTGTGGCGACTTTTGATAGTTGAGAATATTTTCTTCTTGATTTGCTCCTTTATCTGTGAGAAACTTGGAGGTATTTGAACCTGTACAACATGTAGAGCAGTGGCAGTTTTTGCTAGTGAGTCTGCCTTTTCATTACCATCTATGCCAATGACACTTGGTATCCAATTTAGGGTGATTGACAGCCCTCGATTATGGGCATCTTTTCCTATATGTTGAATTTCTGTGAGGAGTTGTATATTATCTCTGTGCTGACTGGATAACAATGCCTGTAGCGAAGATTTAGAGTCTGTATGAATGATGACATCATGTAAATTATTCTCATTTGTATAGTTTATTGCCTCTTTCAGGGCATATAATTCTGTTTGCAATGTTGAGCACCCACTATTCATGCTCCAGTAAGCTTCATGGTTGGTAGTGTAAACTGCTGCCCCAGCAGAACCTTTTTCTTGTTCAACTGATCCGTTTGTTAAGATGTGAGTCGTTGTGGGTCTAGAGATAGTTTCCATTTGTTGCTCTATTACTTCCTTGAGCCTCTGTGGGTCACATGCTGATTTTTAAACTGGTAATCTTTCAATGATTATCTTTAAATTCGATTCTTCCCATGGAGGAGGCTGTCGAAAGTGTTGATATGGTCTATCTTCCCCTTTGTTTTTAATGGTCCATTTCATGTCCATTTTCTCTAAAATCTTGACCACATTATCCATCCATGAGCTTGTTCTATACTGTAGGTTTTTCTGAAAGGATCTCTGTATGCTGTCTTTGATTGACAGTCTGGCGGTTGTTCCAGTAAGTTTTCCTATTATGGTGGCTATCCTTTAAGAACATAAGAACAAAGGTAACTGCAGAAGGCCTATTGGCCCATACGAGGCAGCTCCTATCTATAACCACCCAATCCCACTCATATACTTGTCCAACCCGCGCTTGAAACAATCGAGGGACCCCACCTCCACCACGTTACGCGGCAATTTGTTCCACAAATCAACAACCCTGTTACTGAACCAGTATTTACCCAAGTCTTTCCTAAATCTAAACTTATCCAATTTATACCCATTGTTTCGTGTTCAGTCTTGTGTTGATATTTTTAATACCCTATTAATATCCCCCCTGTTAGGTCCATTCATCCACTTGTAAACCTCTATCATGTCACCCCCTAACTCTTCGCCTTTCCAGTGAATGCAACTTAAGCTTTGTTAATCTTTCTTCATATGAAAAATTTCTAATTTGGGGAATTAACTTAGTCATCCTACGTTGGACACGTTCAAGTGAATTTATATCCATTCTATAATACGGCGACCAAAACTGTACTGCATAATCTAAATGGGGCCTAACCAGAGCAAGATATAGCTTAAGTACCACACCAGGTGTCTTGTTACTAACGCTTCGATTAATAAATCCCAGTGTCCTATTCGCCTTATTACGAACATTCATGCATTGATCCTTTTGTTTTAAATTCTTACTAATCATAACTCCCAGATCCCTTTCGCAATCCGACTTCGCAATCTCAACACCATCTAGCTCGTATCTTGTAACTCTATCATCATTACCTAGCCTCAGAACTTTACATTTATCAGCATTAAACTGCATTTGCCAATCCTTTGACCATTTCAAAACCCTATCTAGATCAACTTGAAGTGATAGTGATTCCTCCTCCGAATTAATTTCCCTACCGATTTTAGTATCATCAGCAAATTTGCAAATGTTGCTACTCAAACCTGAATGTAAATCATATATATATATATTTTAAACAACAGAGGTCCCAGGACAGAGCCCTGAGGTACTCCACTAACAACATTATCCCACTCTGACTTAACCTCATTTATACTAACTCTCTGTTTCCTTTGGAATAGCCATGCACTAATCCAAGTTAATAAGAACATCAGAACAGAGGCAACTGCAGAAGGCCTATTGACCCATACGAGGCAGCTCCTATTTATAACCACCCAATCCCACTCATATACTTGTCCAACCCGCGCTTGAAACAATCGAGGGACCCCACCTCCAGCACGTTACGCGGTAATTGGTTCCACAAATCAACAACCCTGTTACTGAACCAGTATTTACCCAAGTCTTTCCTAAATCTAAACTTATCCAATTTATACCCATTGTTTCGTGTTCTGTCTTGTGTTGATACTTTTAATACCCTATTAATATCCCATTTGTTATGTCCATTCACCCACTTGTAAACCTCTATCAAGTCACCCCTAACTCTTCGCCTTTCCAGTGAATGCAACTTAAGCTTTGTTAATCTTTCTTCATATGAAAGATTTCTAATTTGGGGAATTAACTTAGTCATCCTACGCTGGACACGTTCAAGTGAATTTATATCCATTCTATAATATGGCGACCAAAACTGAACTGCATAATCTAAATGGGGCTTAACTAGAGCAAGATATAGCTTGAGAACCACACCAGGTGTCCTGTTACTAACGCTGTGATTAATAAATCCAAGTGTCCGATTTGCCTTATTACGAACATTTATGCATTGATCCTTTTGTTTTAAATTCTTACTAATCATAACTCCCAGATCCCTTTCGCAATTCGACTTCGCAATCTCAACACCATCTAGCTCGTATCTTGTAACCCTATCATCATTACCTAACCTCAGAACTTTACATTTATCAACATTAAACTGCATCTGCCAATCCTTCGACCATTTCAAAACCCTATCTAGATCAGCTTGAAGTGATAGTGAGTCCTCTTCCGAATTAATTTCCCTACCGATTTTCGTATCATCGGCAAATTTGCAAATGTTGCTACTCAAACCTGAATCTAAATCATTTATATATATTATAAACAACAGAGGTCCCAGGACAGAGCCCTGAGGCACCCCACTTACAACATTTTCCCACTCTGACTTGACTCCATTTATACTAACTCTCTGTTTCTATCTCCTCTATCTCCTTTCTTAGAAATCTGATCTATCTCCTTAAAAACTGGTATCACATTAGCAACTTTCCAAAACTCTGGCACTCTGCCTGACTCTATTGATTTATTAAATATGGCTGACAGTGGGTCACAAAGCTCCTCTTTGCATTCTTTAAGCACCCAGGCAAACACTTCATCCGGCCCTGGGGATTTGTTTGGTTTGAGTTTTACTATTTGTTTAAGAACATCCTCCCTGGTAACTGTTAAACTCGTCAAACTGTCCTCGTCCCCACCCACATTGATTTGTTCGGCTGAAGGCATATTGTTAAGTTCCTCTTTAGTAAATACAGATACAAAATATTTATTAAAAATACTACTCATCTCTTCATCACTATCTGTTATTTGACCTGTCTCAGTTTTTAATGGACCTATCCTTTCCCTAGTCTTAGTACGATATAACTGAAAAAACCCTTTAGGATTTGTCTTTGCTTGCCCTGCTATGCGAACTTCATAGTTTCTTTTTGCTTTTCTTATCTCATTTTTAACATTTCTAACCAGTTGTACGAATTCCTGTTCTAAAGTGACCTCCCCATTTTTAATCCTTTTGTACCAAGCTCTCTTTTTACCTATAAGGTTCTTCAAATTCTTTGTTATCCACTTTGCGTCATTAGTATTCGATTTATTCAATTTGTATGGTATACTACGTTCCTGTGCTTTGTTTAGAATATTCTTAAATAAGTTATATATTGAATCCACATCGAAATCCCCATTTACGTCACCTATCGCTGGGTTCATGTCTCGCTCCAAGACCGGCCCCCACCCCATACCCAAGACTTTCCAATCAATTTGACCCAAAAAATTTCTTAGGCTATTAAAATCAGCTTTTCGAAAATCTGGCACTTTAACAGAATTTTCTCCTACAGGTCTATTCCATTCTATGCTAAATCTGATTTCTTTGTGATCACTGTTCCCTAGCTCACTCCCTATTTCGACGTCATTAATTTGTGTTTCCCTGTTAGTTAACACTAAATCTAAAATATTATTTTCCCTTGTTGGTTCCTTAATGTGTTGCATAACAAAGCAATCGTCAATTAATTCTAGAAAATCTTCAGCTTCACTATTCCTTGTTTTGTTCAACCAGTTTATTCCACTAAAATTAAAGTCGCCCATGACGTAAATACTGTTAGATCTAGATAGAGAACTATTAGCTGAATATCAAATATATGGATTTAAACTATTTCACACAGATAGATATATTAGACGAGGAGGTGGAGTAGCCATATATGTTAGGGACAATTTGAAATGTAGTCTCAAAGAGGGAATCAAAACAGAGCCACACACAGAAACTATTTGGATTGAATTAAACGAAAAAGCTAATAATATTATAATAGGAGTAATATATAGGCCACCAAATTTAGACAGAATGGAAGCAAAGCATCTATGGGATGAAATATCTAGAGCATCTAGATCTAACAGTATTTATGTCATGGGTGACTTTAATTTTAGCGGAATAAACTGGTTGAACAAAACAGGGAATAGTGAAGCAGAAGATTTTCTAGAATTAATTGACGATTGCTTTCTTACGCAACACATTAAGGAACCAACACGGGAAAATAATATTTTAGATTTAGTGTTAACTAACAGGGAAACGCAAATTAATGACATCGAAATAGGGAGTGAGCTAGGGAGCAGTGATCACAAAGAAATCAGATTTAGCATAGAATGGAATAGACCAGTAGGAGAAAATTCTGTTAAAGTGCCAGATTTTCGAAAAGCTGATTTTAATAGCCTAAGAAATTTTTTGGGTCAAATTGATTGGAAAGTCTTGGGTATGGGGTGTGGGCCGGTCTTGGAGCGAGACATGAACCCAGCGATAGGTGACTTAAATGGGGATTTCGATGTGGATTCAATATATAACTTATTTAAGAATATTCTAAACAAAGCACAGGAACGTAGTATACCATACAAATTGAATAGATCGAATACTAATGACCCAAAGTGGATAACAAAGAATTTGAAGAACCTTATAGGTAAAAAGAGAGCTTGGTACAAAAGGATTAAAAATGGGGAGGTCACTTTAGAACAGGAATTCGTACAACTGGTTAGAAATGTTAAAAAAGAGATAAGGAAAGCAAAAAGAAACTATGAAGTTCGCATAGCAGGGCAAGCAAAGACAAATCCTAAAGGGTTTTTTCAGTTATATCGTACTAAGACTAGGGAAAGGATAGGTCCATTAAAAACTGAGACAGGTCAAATAACAGATAGTGATGAAGAGATGAGTAGTATTTTTAATAAATATTTTGTATCTGTATTTACTAAAGAGGAACTTAACAATATGCCTTCAGCCGAACAAGTCTATGTGGATGGGGACGAGGACAGGTTGACGAGTTTAGCAGTTACCAGGGAGGATGTTCTTAAACAAATAGTAAAACTCAAACCAAACAAATCCCCAGGGCCGGATGAAGTGTTTGCCAGGGTGCTTAAAGAATGCAAAGAGGAGCTTTGTGACCCACTGTCAGCCATATTTAATAAATCAATAGAGTCAGGCAGAGTGCCAGAGTTTTGGAAAGTTGCTAATGTGATACCAGTTTTTAAGAAAGGAGATAGATCACTTGCGTCTAACTATCGACCAATTAGCCTAACGTCTATTGTGGGAAAGTTACTCGAATCTATAATAGCAAATAAAATTCGTCTTCATCTTGAAAAACATAAATTAATAATTGAGTCGCAACATGGTTTTATAAATGGCCGTTCATAAGAACATAAGAACATAAGAACAAAGGTAACTGCAGAAGGCCTATTGGCCCATACGAGGCAGCTCCTATTCTATAACCACCCAATCCCACTCATATACTTGTCCAACCCGTGCTTGAAACAATCGAGGGACCCCACCTCCACAATGTTACGCGGCAATTGGTTCCACAAATCAACAACCCTGTTACTGAACCAGTATTTACCCAAGTCTTTCCTAAATCTAAACTTATCCAATTTATATCCATTGTTTCGTGTTCTGTCCTGTGTTGATACTTTTAATACCCTATTAATATCCCCCCGGTTATAAGAACATAAGAACAAAGGTAACTGCAGAAGGCCTATTGGCCCATACGAGGCAGCTCCTATTCTATAACCACCCAATCCCACTCATATACTTGTCCAACCCGTGCTTGAAACAATCGAGGGACCCCACCTCCACAATGTTACGCGGCAATTGGTTCCACAAATCAACAACCCTGTTACTGAACCAGTATTTACCCAAGTCTTTCCTAAATCTAAACTTATCCAATTTATATCCATTGTTTCGTGTTCTGTCCTGTGTTGATACTTTTAATACCCTATTAATATCCCCCCAGTTATGTCCATTCATCCACTTGTAAACCTCTATCATGTCACCCCTAACTCTTCGCTTTTCCAGTGAATGCAACTTAAGCTTTGTTAATCTTTCTTCATATGAAAGATTTCTAATTTGGGGAATTAACTTAGTCATCCTACGCTGGACACGTTCAAGTGAATTTATATCCATTCTATAATATGGCGACCAAAACTGAACTGCATAATCTAAATGGGGCCTAACTAGAGCAAGATATAGCTTGAGAACCACACCAGGTGTCTTGTTACTAACGCTGCGATTAATAAATCCAAGTGTCCGATTTGCCTTATTACGAACATTTATGCATTGATCCTTTTGTTTTAAATTCTTACTAATCATAACTCCCAGATCCCTTTCGCAATCCGACTTCGCAATCACAACACCATCTAGCTCGTATCTTGTAACTCTATCATCATTACCTAACCTCAGAACTTTACATTTATCAGCATTAAACTGCATCTGCCAATCCTTTGACCATTTCAAAACCCTATCTAGATCAACTTGAAGTGATAGTGAGTCCTCCTCCGAATTAATTTCCCTACCGATTTTCGTATCAACGGCAAATTTGCAAATGTTGCTACTCAAACCTGAATCTAAATCATTTATATATATTATAAACAACAGAGGTCCCAGGACAGAGCCTTGAGGCACTCCACTTACAACATTTTCCCACTCTGACTTGATTCCATTTATACTAACTCTCTGTTTCAATATATAACTTATTTAAGAATATTCTAAACAAAGCACAGGAACGTAGTATACCATACAAATTGAATAGATCGTATACTAATGACCCAAAGTGGATAACAAAGAATTTGAAGAACCTTATAGGTAAAAAGAGAGCTTGGTACAAAAGGATTAAAAATGGGGAGGTCACTTTAGAACAGGAATTCGTACAACTGGTTAGAAATGTTAAAAAAGAGATAAGGAAAGCAAAAAGAAACTATGAAGTTCGCATAGCAGGGCAAGCAAAGACAAATCCTAAAGGGTTTTTTCAGTTATATCGTACTAAGACTAGGGAAAGGATAGGTCCATTAAAAACTGAGACAGGTCAAATAACAGATAGTGATGAAGAGATGAGTAGTATTTTTAATAAATATTTTGTATCTGTATTTACTAAAGAGGAACTTAACAATATGCCTTCAGCCGAACAAGTCTATGTGGGTGGGGACGAGGACAGGTTGACGAGTTTAGCAGTTACCAGGGAGGATGTTCTTAAACAAATAGTAAAACTCAAACCAAACAAATCCCCAGGGCCGGATGAAGTGTTTGCTAGGGTGCTTAAAGAATGCAAAGAGGAGCTTTGTGACCCACTGTCAACCATATTTAATAAATCAATAGAGTCAGGCAGAGTGCCAGAGTTTTGGAAAGTTGCTAATGTGATACCAGTTTTTAAGAAAGGAGATAGATCACTTGCGTCTAACTATCGACCAATTAGCCTAACGTCTATTGTGGGAAAGTTACTCGAATCTATAATAGCAAATAAAATTCGTCTTCATCTTGAAAAACATAAATTAATAATTGAGTCGCAACATGGTTTTATAAATGGCCGTTCATGTTTAACAAATTTGTTATCTTTTTATTCTAGCATTGTTGAGGCAGTTGATAGTGGTAAGGATTGCGATGTTGTATACCTTGACTTTAGCAAAGCTTTTGATACAGTGCCACATGAAAGACTGATTAAAAAAATAGAGTCTCATGGTATTGGGGGTGCTATATTAAGCTGGATTAGGGCATGGCTATACCAAAGGAAACAGAGAGTTAGTATAAATCAGTAAAAGTAAAGGAAGTACCTAAGCAAACATTAGTTGTGGGAGATTCCCAGATAAGGTATTTGGATAGAACGTTTTGTGCTAGAGATAGGGGGAACAGGTTAAGGGTTTGCTATCCCGGAGCTGGCATTGGTGATATTATAAACAACATGAATGATATTATGGCTGGTAATGGGAACAATCCCATTATTTGCATTAGCGTGGGAGGAAATGATGTTGGTCGAGTTAGGAGTGAGGAACTGATTCAGAGGTATAAAACAGCCATAGAGTTAGTTAGGAGCAAGGGAGGAATCCCGATCATATGTGGCATTCTTCCAAGAAAGGGAGTGGGAAATGAATGGATATCGAGGGCACTTGGTGTCAATTGCCGGCTGGAAAGATATTGCAAATCAAATGCAATATCTTTCATAGACAACTGGGAACACTTCTATGGAAGAAATGAAATGTATGCTCGTGATGGGGTGCATCTATCGAGAGCTGGGGTTGTTGCTGTTGCGAACTCGTTAGAAGAAGTGGTTAGAGGTGTTTGTTTGGGTTTAAACTGTTAGTAGATAGAGGTATGGGAATTGATTTGGAGGAAGGAGGTAATAAAAGTATGTGTTTGTGGGAGAAAGGAATTGGCAAAACGATCAGGGAAAGAGAAGGTCCGCAAAATAACAATTCACTTGGGGTATATTACACTAACAGTAGAAGTCTAAGAAATAAAATTAACGAATTAAATGCTCTTGTCTGCACAGAAAAAATAGATATTATTGCACTTACCGAAACGTGGATGAATGTAGAAAATAGAGAACTATTAGCTGAATATCAAATATATGGATTTAAACTATTTCACACAGATAGATATATTAGACGAGGAGGTGGAGTAGCCATATATGTTAGGGACAATTTGAAATGTAGTCTCAAAGAGGGAATCAAAACAGAGCCACACACAGAAACTATTTGGATTGAATTAAACGAAAAAGCTAATAATATTATAATAGGAGTAATATATAGGCCACCAAATTTAGACAGAATGGAAGCAAAGCATCTATGGGATGAAATATCTAGAGCATCTAGATCTAACAGTATTTATGTCATGGGTGACTTTAATTTTAGCGGAATAAACTGGTTGAACAAAACAGGGAATAGTGAAGCAGAAGATTTTCTAGAATTAATTGACGATTGCTTTCTTACGCAACACATTAAGGAACCAACGCGGGAAAATAATATTTTAGATTTAGTGTTAACTAACAGGGAAACGCAAATTAATGACATCGAAATAGGGAGTGAGCTAGGGAGCAGTGATCACAAAGAAATCAGATTTAGCATAGAATGGAATAGACCAGTAGGAGAAAATTCTGTTAAAGTGCCAGATTTTCGAAAAGCTGATTTTAATAGCCTAAGAAATTTTTTGGGTCAAATTGATTGGAAAGTCTTGGGTATGGGGTGTGGGCCGGTCTTGGAGCGAGACATGAACCCAGCGATAGGTGACTTAAATGGGGATTTCGATGTGGATTCAATATATAACTTATTTAAGAATATTCTAAACAAAGCACAGGAACGTAGTATACCATACAAATTGAATAGATCGAATACTAATGACCCAAAGTGGATAACAAAGAATTTGAAGAACCTTATAGGTAAAAAGAGAGCTTGGTACAAAAGGATTAAAAATGGGGAGGTCACTTTAGAACAGGAATTCGTACAACTGGTTAGAAATGTTAAAAAAGAGATAAGGAAAGCAAAAAGAAACTATGAAGTTCGCATAGCAGGACAAGCAAAGACAAATCCTAAAGGGTTTTTTCAGTTATATCGTACTAAGACTAGGGAAAGGATAGGTCCATTAAAAACTGAGACAGGTCAAATAACAGATAGTGATGAAGAGATGAGTAGTATTTTTAATAAATATTTTGTATCTGTATTTACTAAAGAGGAACTTAACAATATGCCTTCAGCCGAACAAGTCTATGTGGGTGGGGACATAAGGAACATAAGGAACATAAGGACAAAGGTAACTGCAGAAGGCCTATTGGCCCATACGAGGCAGCTCCTATTCTATAACCACCCAATCCCACTCATATACTTGTCCAACCCGTGCTTGAAACAATCGAGGGACCCCACCTCCACAATGTTACGCGGCAATTGGTTCCACAAATCAACAACCCTGTTACTGAACCAGTATTTACCCAAGTCTTTCCTAAATCTAAACTTATCCAATTTATATCCATTGTTTCGTGTTCTGTCCTGTGTTGATACTTTTAATACCCTATTAATATCCCCCCGGTTATGTCCATTCATCCACTTGTAAACCTCTATCATGTCACCCCTAACTCTTCGCCTTTCCAGTGAATGCAACTTAAGCTTTGTTAATCTTTCTTCATATGAAAGATTTCTAATTTGGGGAATTAACTTAGTCATCCTACGCTGGACACGTTCAAGTGAATTTATATCCATTCTATAATATGGCGACCAAAACTGAACTGCATAATCTAAATGGGGCCTAACTAGAGCAAGATATAGCTTGAGAACCACACCAGGTGTCTTGTTACTAACGCTGCGATTAATAAATCCAAGTGTCCGATTTGCCTTATTACGAACATTTATGCATTGATCCTTTTGTTTTAAATTCTTACTAATCATAACTCCCAGATCCCTTTCGCAATCCGACTTCGCAATCACAACACCATCTAGCTCGTATCTTGTAACTCTATCATCATTACCTAACCTCAGAACTTTACATTTATCAGCATTAAACTGCATCTGCCAATCCTTTGACCATTTCAAAACCCTATCTAGATCAACTTGAAGTGATAGTGAGTCCTCCTCCGAATTAATTTCCCTACCGATTTTCGTATCATCGGCAAACTTGCAAATGTTGCTACTCAAACCTGAATCTAAATCATTTATATATATTATAAACAACAGAGGTCCCAGGACAGAGCCTTGAGGCACTCCACTTACAACATTTTCCCACTCTGACTTGATTCCATTTATACTAACTCTCTGTTTCCTTTGGTATAGCCATGCCCTAATCCAGCTTAATATAGCACCCCCAATACCATGAGACTCTATTTTTTTAATCAGTCTTTCATGTGGCACTGTATCAAAAGCTTTGCTAAAGTCAAGGTATACAACATCGCAATCCTTACCACTATCAACTGCCTCAACAATGCTAGAATAAAAAGATAACAAATTTGTTAAACATGAACGGCCATTTATAAAACCATGTTGCGACTCAATTATTAATTTATGTTTTTCAAGATGAAGACGAATTTTATTTGCTATTATAGATTCGAGTAACTTTCCCACAATAGACGTTAGGCTAATTGGTCGATAGTTAGACGCAAGTGATCTATCTCCTTTCTTAAAAACTGGTATCACATTAGCAACTTTCCAAAACTCTGGCACTCTGCCTGACTCTATTGATTTATTAAATATGATTGACAGTGGGTCACAAAGCTCCTCTTTGCATTCTTTAAGCACCCTAGCAAACACTTCATCCGGCCCTGGGGATTTGTTTGGTTTGAGTTTTACTATTTGTTTAAGAACATCCTCCCTGGTAACTGCTAAACTCGTCAACCTGTCCTCGTCCCCACCCACATAGACTTGTTCGGCTGAAGGCATATTGTTAAGTTCCTCTTTAGTAAATACAGATACAAAATATTTATTAAAAATTAGGACAGGTTGACGAGTTTAGCAGTTACCAGGGAGGATGTTCTTAAACAAATAGTAAAACTCAAACCAAACAAATCCCCAGGGCCGGATGAAGTGTTTGCCAGGGTGCTTAAAGAATGCAAAGAGGAGCTTTGTGACCCACTGTCAACCATATTTAATAAATCAATAGAGTCAGGCAGAGTGCCAGAGTTTTGGAAAGTTGCTAATGTGATACCAGTTTTTAAGAAAGGAGATAGATCACTTGCGTCTAACTATCGACCAATTAGCCTAACGTCTATTGTGGGAAAGTTACTCGAATCTATAATAGCAAATAAAATTCGTCTTCATCTTGAAAAACATAAATTAATAATTGAGTCGCAACATGGTTTTATAAATGGCCGTTCATGTTTAACAAATTTGTTATCTTTTTATTCTAGCATTGTTGAGGCAGTTGATAGTGGTAAGGATTGCGATGTTGTATACCTTGACTTTAGCAAAGCTTTTGATACAGTGCCACATGAAAGACTGATTAAAAAAATAGAGTCTCATGGTATTGGGGGTGCTATATTAAGCTGGATTAGGGCATGGCTATACCAAAGGAAACAGAGAGTTAGTATAAATGGAATCAAGTCAGAGTGGGAAAATGTTGTAAGTGGAGTGCCTCAAGGCTCTGTCCTGGGACCTCTGTTGTTTATAATATATATAAATGATTTAGATTCAGGTTTGAGTAGCAACATTTGCAAATTTGCCGATGATACGAAAATCGGTAGGGAAATTAATTCGGAGGAGGACTCACTATCACTTCAAGTTGATCTAGATAGGGTTTTGAAATGGTCAAAGGATTGGCAGATGCAGTTTAATGCTGATAAATGTAAAGTTCTGAGGTTAGGTAATGATGATAGAGTTACAAGATACGAGCTAGATGGTGTTGTGATTGCGAAGTCGGATTGCGAAAGGGATCTGGGAGTTATGATTAGTAAGAATTTAAAACAAAAGGATCAATGCATAAATGTTCGTAATAAGGCAAATCGGACACTTGGATTTATTAATCGCAGCGTTAGTAACAAGACACCTGGTGTGGTTCTCAAGCTATATCTTGCTCTAGTTAGGCCCCATTTAGATTATGCAGTTCAGTTTTGGTCGCCATATTATAGAATGGATATAAATTCACTTGAACGTGTCCAGCGTAGGATGACTAAGTTAATTCCCCAAATTAGAAATCTTTCATATGAAGAAAGATTAACAAAGCTTAAGTTGCATTCACTGGAAAGGCGAAGAGTTAGGGGTGACATGATAGAGGTTTACAAGTGGATGAATGGACATAACCGGGGGGATATTAATAGGGTATTAAAAGTATCAACACAGGACAGAACACGAAACAATGGATATAAATTGGATAAGTTTAGATTTAGGAAAGACTTGGGTAAATACTGGTTCAGTAACAGGGTTGTTGATTTGTGGAACCAATTGCCGCGTAACATTGTGGAGGTGGGGTCCCTCGATTGTTTCAAGCACGGGTTGGACAAGTATATGAGTGGGATTGGGTGGTTATAGAGTGGGAGCTGCCTCGTGTGGGCCAGTGGGCCTTCTGCAGTTGCCTTTGTTCTTATGTTCTTATGTTCTTAAATGGAATCAAGTCAGAGTGGGAAAATGTTGTAAGTGGAGTGCCTCAAGGCTCTGTCCTGGGACCTCTGTTGTTTATAATATATATAAATGATTTAGATTCAGGTTTGAGTAGCAACATTTGCAAATTTGCCGATGATACGAAAATCGGTAGGGAAATTAATTCGGAGGAGGACTCACTATCACTTCAAGTTGATCTAGATAGGGTTTTGAAATGGTCAAAGGATTGGCAGATGCAGTTTAATGCTGATAAATGTAAAGTTCTGAGGTTAGGTAATGATGATAGAGTTACAAGATACGAGCTAGATGGTGTTGTGATTGCGAAGTCGGATTGCGAAAGGGATCTGGGAGTTATGATTAGTAAGAATTTAAAACAAAAGGATCAATGCATAAATGTTCGTAATAAGGCAAATCGGACACTTGGATTTATTAATCGCAGCGTTAGTAACAAGACACCTGGTGTGGTTCTCAAGCTATATCTTGCTCTAGTTAGGCCCCATTTAGATTATGCAGTTCAGTTTTGGTCGCCATATTATAGAATGGATATAAATTCACTTGAACGTGTCCAGCGTAGGATGACTAAGTTAATTCCCCAAATTAGAAATCTTTCATATGAAGAAAGATTAACAAAGCTTAAGTTGCATTCACTGGAAAGGCGAAGAGTTAGGGGTGACATGATAGAGGTTTACAAGTGGATGAATGGACATAACCGGGGGGATATTAATAGGGTATTAAAAGTATCAACACAGGACAGAACACGAAACAATGGATATAAATTGGATAAGTTTAGATTTAGGAAAGACTTGGGTAAATACTGGTTCAGTAACAGGGTTGTTGATTTGTGGAACCAATTGCCGCGTAACATTGTGGAGGTGGGGTCCCTCGATTGTTTCAAGCACGGGTTGGACAAGTATATGAGTGGGATTGGGTGGTTATAGAATAGGAGCTGCCTCGTATGGGCCAAAAGGCCTTCTGCAGTTACCTTTGTTCTTATGTTCTTCTTATTGTTTCAAGCGCGGGTTGGACAAGTATATGAGTGGGATTGGGTGGTTATAGAATAGGAGCTGCCTCGTATGGGCCAATAGGCCTTCTGCAGTTACCTTTGTTCTTATGTTCTTCTTATGTTTCCTTTGGTATAGCCATGCCCTAATCCAGCTTAATATAGCACCCCCAATACCATGAGACTCTATTTTTTTAATCAGTCTTTCATGTGGCACTGTATCAAAAGCTTTGCTAAAGTCAAGGTATACAACATCGCAATCCTTACCACTATCAACTGCCTCAACAATGCTAGAATAAAAAGATAACAAATTTGTTAAACATGAACGGCCATTTATAAAACCATGTTGCGACTCAATTATTAATTTATGTTTTTCAAGATGAAGACGAATTTTATTTGCTATTATAGATTCGAGTAACTTTCCCACAATAGACGTTAGGCTAATTGGTCGATAGTTAGACGCAAGTGATCTATCTCCTTTCTTAAAAACTGGTATCACATTAGCAACTTTCCAAAACTCTGGCACTCTGCCTGACTCTATTGATTTATTAAATATGGTTGACAGTGGGTCACAAAGCTCCTCTTTGCATTCTTTAAGCACCCTAGCAAACACTTCATCCGGCCCTGGGGATTTGTTTGGTTTGAGTTTTACTATTTGTTTAAGAACATCCTCCCTGGTAACTGCTAAACTCGTCAACCTGTCCTCGTCCCCACCCACATAGACTTGTTCGGCTGAAGGCATATTGTTAAGTTCCTCTTTAGTAAATACAGATACAAAATATTTATTAAAAATACTACTCATCTCTTCATCACTATCTGTTATTTGACCTGTCTCAGTTTTTAATGGACCTATCCTTTCCCTAGTCTTAGTACGATATAACTGAAAAAACCCTTTAGGATTTGTCTTTGCTTGCCCTGCTATGCGAACTTCATAGTTTCTTTTTGCTTTCCTTATCTCTTTTTTAACATTTCTAACCAGTTGTACGAATTCCTGTTCTAAAGTGACCTCCCCATTTTTAATCCTTTTGTACCAAGCTCTCTTTTTACCTATAAGGTTCTTCAAATTCTTTGTTATCCACTTTGGGTCATTAGTATACGATCTATTCAATTTGTATGGTATACTACGTTCCTGTGCTTTGTTTAGAATATTCTTAAATAAGTTATATATTGAATCCACATCGAAATCCCCATTTAAGTCACCTATCGCTGGGTTCATGTCTCGCTCCAAGACCGGCCCACACCCCATACCCAAGCCTTTCCAATCAATTTGACCCAAAAAATTTCTTAGGCTATTAAAATCAGCTTTTCGAAAATCTGGCACTTTAACAGAATTTTCTCCTACAGGTCTATTCCATTCTATGCTAAATCTGATTTCTTTGTGATCACTGTTCCCTAGCTCACTCCCTATTTCGACGTCATTAATTTGTGTTTCCCTGTTAGTTAACACTAAATCTAAAATATTATTTTCCCTTGTTGGTTCCTTAATGTGTTGCATAACAAAGCAATCGTCAATTAATTCTAGAAAATCTTCAGCTTCACTATTCCTTGTTTTGTTCAACCAGTTTATTCCACTAAAATTAAAGTCGCCCATGACGTAAATACTGTTAGATCTAGATAGAGAACTATTAGCTGAATATCAAATATATGGATTTAAACTATTTCACACAGATAGATATATTAGACGAGGAGGTGGAGTAGCCATATATGTTAGGGACAATTTGAAATGTAGTCTCAAAGAGGGAATCAAAACAGAGCCACACACAGAAACTATTTGGATTGAATTAAACGAAAAAGCTAATAATATTATAATAGGAGTAATATATAGGCCACCAAATTTAGACAGAATGGAAGCAAAGCATCTATGGGATGAAATATCTAGAGCATCTAGATCTAACAGTATTTATGTCATGGGTGACTTTAATTTTAGCGGAATAAACTGGTTGAACAAAACAGGGAATAGTGAAGCAGAAGATTTTCTAGAATTAATTGACGATTGCTTTCTTACGCAACACATTAAGGAACCAACACGGGAAAATAATATTTTAGATTTAGTGTTAACTAACAGGGAAACGCAAATTAATGACATCGAAATAGGGAGTGAGCTAGGGAGCAGTGATCACAAAGAAATCAGATTTAGCATAGAATGGAATAGACCAGTAGGAGAAAATTCTGTTAAAGTGCCAGATTTTCGAAAAGCTGATTTTAATAGCCTAAGAAATTTTTTGGGTCAAATTGATTGGAAAGTCTTGGGTATGGGGTGTGGGCCGGTCTTGGAGCGAGACATGAACCCAGCGATAGGTGACTTAAATGGGGATTTCGATGTGGATTCAATATATAACTTATTTAAGAATATTCTAAACAAAGCACAGGAACGTAGTATACCATACAAATTGAATAGATCGAATACTAATGACCCAAAGTGGATAACAAAGAATTTGAAGAACCTTATAGGTAAAAAGAGAGCTTGGTACAAAAGGATTAAAAATGGGGAGGTCACTTTAGAACAGGAATTCGTACAACTGGTTAGAAATGTTAAAAAAGAGATAAGGAAAGCAAAAAGAAACTATGAAGTTCGCATAGCAGGGCAAGCAAAGACAAATCCTAAAGGGTTTTTTCAGTTATATCGTACTAAGACTAGGGAAAGGATAGGTCCATTAAAAACTGAGACAGGTCAAATAACAGATAGTGATGAAGAGATGAGTAGTATTTTTAATAAATATTTTGTATCTGTATTTACTAAAGAGGAACTTAACAATATGCCTTCAGCCGAACAAGTCTATGTGGATGGGGACGAGGACAGGTTGACGAGTTTAGCAGTTACCAGGGAGGATGTTCTTAAACAAATAGTAAAACTCAAACCAAACAAATCCCCAGGGCCGGATGAAGTGTTTGCCAGGGTGCTTAAAGAATGCAAAGAGGAGCTTTGTGACCCACTGTCAGCCATATTTAATAAATCAATAGAGTCAGGCAGAGTGCCAGAGTTTTGGAAAGTTGCTAATGTGATACCAGTTTTTAAGAAAGGAGATAGATCACTTGCGTCTAACTATCGACCAATTAGCCTAACGTCTATTGTGGGAAAGTTACTCGAATCTATAATAGCAAATAAAATTCGTCTTCATCTTGAAAAACATAAATTAATAATTGAGTCGCAACATGGTTTTATAAATGGCCGTTCATAAGAACATAAGAACATAAGAACAAAGGTAACTGCAGAAGGCCTATTGGCCCATACGAGGCAGCTCCTATTCTATAACCACCCAATCCCACTCATATACTTGTCCAACCCGTGCTTGAAACAATCGAGGGACCCCACCTCCACAATGTTACGCGGCAATTGGTTCCACAAATCAACAACCCTGTTACTGAACCAGTATTTACCCAAGTCTTTCCTAAATCTAAACTTATCCAATTTATATCCATTGTTTCGTGTTCTGTCCTGTGTTGATACTTTTAATACCCTATTAATATCCCCCCGGTTATAAGAACATAAGAACAAAGGTAACTGCAGAAGGCCTATTGGCCCATACGAGGCAGCTCCTATTCTATAACCACCCAATCCCACTCATATACTTGTCCAACCCGTGCTTGAAACAATCGAGGGACCCCACCTCCACAATGTTACGCGGCAATTGGTTCCACAAATCAACAACCCTGTTACTGAACCAGTATTTACCCAAGTCTTTCCTAAATCTAAACTTATCCAATTTATATCCATTGTTTCGTGTTCTGTCCTGTGTTGATACTTTTAATACCCTATTAATATCCCCCCAGTTATGTCCATTCATCCACTTGTAAACCTCTATCATGTCACCCCTAACTCTTCGCCTTTCCAGTGAATGCAACTTAAGCTTTGTTAATCTTTCTTCATATGAAAGATTTCTAATTTGGGGAATTAACTTAGTCATCCTACGCTGGACACGTTCAAGTGAATTTATATCCATTCTATAATATGGCGACCAAAACTGAACTGCATAATCTAAATGGGGCCTAACTAGAGCAAGATATAGCTTGAGAACCACACCAGGTGTCTTGTTACTAACGCTGCGATTAATAAATCCAAGTGTCCGATTTGCCTTATTACGAACATTTATGCATTGATCCTTTTGTTTTAAATTCTTACTAATCATAACTCCCAGATCCCTTTCGCAATCCGACTTCGCAATCACAACACCATCTAGCTCGTATCTTGTAACTCTATCATCATTACCTAACCTCAGAACTTTACATTTATCAGCATTAAACTGCATCTGCCAATCCTTTGACCATTTCAAAACCCTATCTAGATCAACTTGAAGTGATAGTGAGTCCTCCTCCGAATTAATTTCCCTACCGATTTTCGTATCAACGGCAAATTTGCAAATGTTGCTACTCAAACCTGAATCTAAATCATTTATATATATTATAAACAACAGAGGTCCCAGGACAGAGCCTTGAGGCACTCCACTTACAACATTTTCCCACTCTGACTTGATTCCATTTATACTAACTCTCTGTTTCCTTTGGTATAGCCATGCCCTAATCCAGCTTAATATAGCACCCCCAATACCATGAGACTCTATTTTTTTAATCAGTCTTTCATGTGGCACTGTATCAAAAGCTTTGCTAAAGTCAAGGTATACAACATCGCAATCCTTACCACTATCAACTGCCTCAACAATGCTAGAATAAAAAGATAACAAATTTGTTAAACATGAACGGCCATTTATAAAACCATGTTGCGACTCAATTATTAATTTATGTTTTTCAAGATGAAGACGAATTTTATTTGCTATTATAGATTCGAGTAACTTTCCCACAATAGACGTTAGGCTAATTGGTCGATAGTTAGACGCAAGTGATCTATCTCCTTTCTTAAAAACTGGTATCACATTAGCAACTTTCCAAAACTCTGGCACTCTGCCTGACTCTATTGATTTATTAAATATGGTTGACAGTGGGTCACAAAGCTCCTCTTTGCATTCTTTAAGCACCCTAGCAAACACTTCATCCGGCCCTGGGGATTTGTTTGGTTTGAGTTTTACTATTTGTTTAAGAACATCCTCCCTGGTAACTGCTAAACTCGTCAACCTGTCCTCGTCCCCACCCACATAGACTTGTTCGGCTGAAGGCATATTGTTAAGTTCCTCTTTAGTAAATATAGATACAAAATATTTATTAAAAATACTACTCATCTCTTCATCACTATCTGTTATTTGACCTGTCTCAGTTTTTAATGGACCTATCCTTTCCCTAGTCTTAGTACGATATAACTGAAAAAACCCTTTAGGATTTGTCTTTGCTTGCCCTGCTATGCGAACTTCATAGTTTCTTTTTGCTTTCCTTATCTCTTTTTTAACATTTCTAACCAGTTGTACGAATTCCTGTTCTAAAGTGACCTCCCCATTTTTAATCCTTTTGTACCAAGCTCTCTTTTTACCTATAAGGTTCTTCAAATTCTTTGTTATCCACTTTGGGTCATTAGTATACGATCTATTCAATTTGTATGGTATACTACGTTCCTGTGCTTTGTTTAGAATATTCTTAAATAAGTTATATATTGAATCCACATCGAAATCCCCATTTAAGTCACCTATCGCTGGGTTCATGTCTCGCTCCAAGACCGGCCCACACCCCATACCCAAGCCTTTCCAATCAATTTGACCCAAAAAATTTCTTAGGCTATTAAAATCAGCTTTTCGAAAATCTGGCACTTTAACAGAATTTTCTCCTACTGGTCTATTCCATTCTATGCTAAATCTGATTTCTTTGTGATCACTGCTCCCTAGCTCACTCCCTATTTCGATGTCATTAATTTGCGTTTCCCGATGTCATTAATTTGCGTTATGTCCATTCATCCACTTGTAAACCTCTATCATGTCACCCCTAACTCTTCGCCTTTCCAGTGAATGCAATTTAAGCTTTGTTAATCTTTCTTCATATGAAAGATTTCTAATTTGGGGAATTAACTTAGTCATCCTACGCTGGACACGTTCAAGTGAATTTATATCCATTCTATAATATGGCGACCAAAACTGAACTGCATAATCTAAATGGGGCCTAACTAGAGCAAGATATAGCTTGAGAACCACACCAGGTGTCTTGTTACTAACGCTGCGATTAATAAATCCAAGTGTCCGATTTGCCTTATTACGAACATTTATGCATTGATCCTTTTGTTTTAAATTCTTACTAATCATAACTCCCAGATCCCTTTCGCAATCCGACTTCGCAATCACAACACCATCTAGCTCGTATCTTGTAACTCTATCATAAGAACTAACTGAACTGTTCATGTTTAACAAATTTGTTATCTTTTTATTCTAGCATTGTTGAGGCAGTTGATAGTGGTAAGGATTGCGATGTTGTATACCTTGACTTTAGCAAAGCTTTTGATACAGTGCCACATGAAAGACTGATTAAAAAAATAGAGTCTCATGGTATTGGGGGTGCTATATTAAGCTGGATTAGGGCATGGCTATACCAAAGGAAACAGAGAGTTAGTATAAATGGAATCAAGTCAGAGTGGGAAAATGTTGTAAGTGGAGTGCCTCAAGGCTCTGTCCTGGGACCTCTGTTGTTTATAATATATATAAATGATTTAGATTCAGGTTTGAGTAGCAACATTTGCAAATTTGCCGATGATACGAAAATCGGTAGGGAAATTAATTCGGAGGAGGACTCACTATCACTTCAAGTTGATCTAGATAGGGTTTTGAAATGGTCAAAGGATTGGCAGATGCAGTTTAATGCTGATAAATGTAAAGTTCTGAGGTTAGGTAATGATGATAGAGTTACAAGATACGAGCTAGATGGTGTTGTGATTGCGAAGTCGGATTGCGAAAGGGATCTGGGAGTTATGATTAGTAAGAATTTAAAACAAAAGGATCAATGCATAAATGTTCGTAATAAGGCAAATCGGACACTTGGATTTATTAATCGCAGCGTTAGTAACAAGACACCTGGTGTGGTTCTCAAGCTATATCTTGCTCTAGTTAGGCCCCATTTAGATTATGCAGTTCAGTTTTGGTCGCCATATTATAGAATGGATATAAATTCACTTGAACGTGTCCAGCGTAGGATGACTAAGTTAATTCCCCAAATTAGAAATCTTTCATATGAAGAAAGATTAACAAAGCTTAAGTTGCATTCACTGGAAAGGCGAAGAGTTAGGGGTGACATGATAGAGGTTTACAAGTGGATGAATGGACATAACCGGGGGGATATTAATAGGGTATTAAAAGTATCAACACAGGACAGAACACGAAACAATGGATATAAATTGGATAAGTTTAGATTTAGGAAAGACTTGGGTAAATACTGGTTCAGTAACAGGGTTGTTGATTTGTGGAACCAATTGCCGCGTAACATTGTGGAGGTGGGGTCCCTCGATTGTTTCAAGCACGGGTTGGACAAGTATATGAGTGGGATTGGGTGGTTATAGAATAGGAGCTGCCTCGTATGGGCCAATAGGCCTTCTGCAGTTACCTTTGTTCTTATGTTCTTATGTTCTTATGCCCTAGATATTTCATCCCATAGATGCTTTGCTTCCATTCTGTCTAAATTTGGTGGCCTATATATAACTCCTATTATAATATTATTTGCTTTTTCGTATAATTCTATCCAAATAGTTTCTGTGTGTGGCTCAGTTTTGATTCCCTCTTTGAGACTACATTTCAAATTGTCCCTAACATATATGGCTACTCCCCCTCCTCGTCTAATATATCTATCTGTGTGAAATAGTTTAAATCCATTTATTTGATATTCAGCTAATAGTTCTCTATTTTCTACATTCATCCACGTTTCGGTAAGTGCAATAATATCTATTTTTTCTGTGCATACAAGAGCATTTAATTCGTTAATTTTATTTTTTAGACTTCTACTGTTAGTGTAATATACCCTAAGTGAATTGTTATTTTGAGGCCCTTTTCTTTCTCTGATCATTTTGCCAATTCCTTTCTCCCACAAACACATACTTTTATTACCTCCTTCCTCCAAATCAATTCCCATACCTCTATCTACTAACAGATTAAACCCAAACAAACACCTCTAACCACTTCTTCCAACGAGTTCGCAACAGCAACAACCCCAGCTCTCGATAGATGCACCCCATCACGAGCATACATATCATTTCTTCCATAGAAGTGTTCCCAATTGTCTATGAAAGATATTGCATTTGATTTGCAATATCTTTCCAGCTGGCAATTGACACCAAGTGCCCTCGACATCTATTCCTTTCCCACTCCCTTTCATGGAAGAATGCCACATATGATCGGGATTCCTCCCTTGCTCTTAACTAATTCAATGGCTGTCCTGAATCTCTGTATTAGTTCCTCACTCCTAACTCGCCCAACATCATTACCCCCTGCACTAATACAAATAATGGGGTTGTTTCCATTTCCCACACCATTTGGTCCGGGAGACATCTCCCGTCACGCAGGGTGTTGTCGCACCACCACAGAGCCCCAGTATCATCTATGGATAATGGTGATGGCTCAAAAGGGCCACCACTTACGAGCTACTCATGCCCATCTGACCTTTTGGGTGGCTTCATGTTCATCTTAACACATTCACGTGGGAGACATCTCCCGTCACGCAGGGTGCAGTCGCACCTCCACAGATCTCCAGTATCATCTATTGATACTGGTGATGGCTCAAAAGGGGCCACCATGTACAGGCTATTCATGCCCGTGCCACCTTTTGGGTGGCTTAATCTTCATCTTAATCTAATCCATTTCCCGTCATAATATCTGTTACGGCCCTGGGTTCTTCAGTGGAAACCAGAGGTCAAAATTGAGCTATTAAACTTTCTTATAGTACAGTTGAGTGCATCACGAGCGGCAATTGTTTGTATCTTCCCTGCCAGACGTAAGACTATTCTTGTTTCTCAAAGAACATTTCAAGACTGAGCTGGGGGTTGATTATTAAATAATAACATAGGCTCCAACTATGTTTAATAATACTCTAATCATTTGTAAAGTAAACCTGAGTAAACTTGGTATAGGGCCGCGGTACGATTAGTTGAGCAGTCTGCCGGCAACGTGCCAGCTGGCGGGAGGCTGATCTGGACTGAAGCGGTCTTCTCTGGTTGCTGGCTGTGGTGAAAGGAACTTCCTATCCTTCCTCTCCGTTTCCTTATATCTGTGTCTTGTTCAAGATAAGTATTTTGAGCACATCATTATTCAATATCTGGCATACTCATGTTCTATGTGTAGGGTATTATATTTTGTGTGTAGTAGGTGTGTTTAGAGTTTATATTACTAGTTATTCTAAAGGGGGTCCCATTGGAACCACGTGGTCCCCTACCCTAAGCTGACTCTAACTTCAAGTTGTTCATTAGTAGAGCTTTACCCTAGCTTGTGTTCAGTGTAAAACCTTGTATCCTGTTTATGTGGACCAAGGCTTTTAACGTAAGGTAGTGTGGTAAAGTTATTATTATTATTGTTATTGGTGTGAGTGTGTATGGGGGGTTGTTAAGGGGTTAATAAATATGTACCTTAGAACAGAGTATCCCTTCTTCCTGTGTGGGAGTGCATTGATCAACCCTTAGACTGACATATATGGTCTAGTAGCAAGTTATTATTACTGTGGATAGTTTATTTTGGGGGCAGGGCCTTTTAGCTCTCCCATATTTGATAACTCTGTCTTCTAACTACCCTTACCCCTTAATAATACCAGTTCCCTCATAGCAAGACCACAATTAATTTATAACAAGATCATTCATGTTTCCAAAAATATCACCAATTCCAGCTCCCGGATAGCAAACCCTTAATCTGTTCCCCCTATCTCTGGCACAAAACGTTCTGTCTAAATACCTCACCTGGGAATCTCCCACAACCAAAATTTGCTTCGATTCTCCCTTTTCCTTTCGAGCAGTTTGAGGGACCTGCGCTTCAATGATCCTCGTTACTTTGTCTGTGCCTCCTCGCTGAACAACAGGTTCACCACAGCACTCGTCCTCTAATACGTCAAATGCGTTAAAAGTCCTTAGGTGTAGGCTATTAGTTGTCGGTTTTGCCAAGGTCTTCTTAAGACCCGTCTTTCACAACTTGCCAAGACGAGGTCTTCTTAATACTGGTCCCGTCAGTCCTTCCTAATGAGGTCCCGTCAACACTGGCCTCCTCCTTCGTTTCCTCCCGAAGTCTCAGCCGTCGTACCTCCTTCCGCAGGGAATCCATCTCTGCTCTCAGAGCTCCAACCAGACTCACCAAATCCTTAACTCTCAGGCAGCTATCCAAACTATCTTCTCCTCTCACCAGTCAGCCCGACAGATGTTGTGTCCATCATACACTCACTAAAAACCAAAGCTGGGAACATCAGTGAAATACCATCCATTATATACAAGAGCGCCTCCCACGCTGTGGGAACCGACCTGTGAGATTTATATTTATTTAATTTATATGAATTTATATTTAGGTTAATTTATATACTTCGATAGCAATTTGTATAATGATAAGTGGACTGTATTTCTGCAATAATCTCATAATCTCACAAATCGATCCTCTACACATTAGGGGGGGTTTATATTAATTTATATATATGCAGCCAATCAAACTACAGTAATAGACTACATACATTGAAGAGGTTCCTTATCTTATAGTACAGCAGGTTAGTCCACCAGGTATAACTAGGGTGTAGACACCAAATTATCCTCTTTGAGGTAGCTTCCATCACCCTGGTAACTGGTGCACAAAGTCTGGTCCTCGTCTTGACCTGTCAAAAGGGCGCTAGCTGTAAAGCCAGATACCTATATATGACAAGCTATGTCAGAGAAAATACTGTACATGGAACAATAAAGACCTGGCTTAATTACCTTTAGTTTGAGGCTATCTCGTGCTCTAACCGGCTAACCCTACCCAATGACATTAATGGCCACTAATGATAGATAATGGGTTTCGGAAAGAACACTTAACTTGATTTGTTGACAGCGTGTTGAAGATGGTACACCTTTGGTTTCCATAACACTACGTCCAAGTAAAATTAACAGGAGCCGTATTTGCTCCCGTGTGCCTCTGGTCTAGTATAAACAATGTCTAACACTCCATACTACTGACGCCTGGCCGACATTGTCCAGATATGATAGGAGCCGAATTTGCTCCACGCGTCTCGGAGGTGACACAACAATGGCTCCCCTCCTTCCTCACCCTGACGCCTAGCTTACATTGTCCAGATGTCAATAAGTGATAGAAGGGTCACATTTACTCTACTTTAATACTGATAATTAAGTTAATTTATATGAGATGTTTTATGATGGTAAAGTCCAAAGACTAATGTATTTAAGAATAATTCCCAGCAGAATAGCTGGTGAATTTATAATGGTATGTGGTGATGATATCCCGTTTTCTTTAGACGGTAATTCCACTACAAGTTATGTTTTCTATGGGTTAACTTGTTGGTAATACAGCAGCAATTATTATCTGTCTGTATGGTATTAAATGGTGTCGGATTTTCTGACATAATTCCCCAGGGGCTGCTCACGGGTCGAAGTCCTATTAGAACAGACGAACACCGATACTCCTCCTTCGAATTATTAGATTAATTTGATGTTAGTAGTTTGTAATCACACATTTGTGCGTCTGTTTGTACAGGACGGATGTCCCGTACTAGAGTTGCAGGGGTTAGAAGTCTAATGCGATTTCATTTCCCTGTCAACTCTTGAAAGGCTAATATTCAAGCCTTATTACATATTATTTAACCCAGAAGACTGAATGTGATCAAGTACTACAGTCAAGTATGATTCAGGGACTGCAGTGAGATCAGTGACATTAGATATAACTTGAAGTTTGTTCAGGTAACTAGTCACTGATATATAAACACTGAGGCCCATGGAATACATCTTGATTAAATAATAAATGTATCAAATCAGTCATCAGATTTATTGGGGTTTAATTTAGTTAATTGATTCAGAAGATTGAATAGCTCATCATTAAAGTAAAGTATGGTTCTGAGACTGCAGTGGGTTCAGTGACATTGGTCGCAGTGACTTGTAGCTGTTTTAGGCTACTGTTCACTGATTTGCCACTGAGGCCTCATGAACTCATCCCTAGCTTTAAATGATGATACTAACATCAACCTCTGTTGGTATAGTCAGCTGTAATCTCCTTAGTATAATGCTACTGGAGAAATATAATCAGCTGACAAATTTAGATTTCTACTGGTATTGTTTATCTGCAGGCATAGGTCTCCTCAGGCTTGATACTGGGCCTGAGAGTAATTTACCTCCTGCAGAGTTTAACATGGTTATACCCTGATATTTAGTAGGGCTACCGATGAATCGATGGCAATAGTCTGTCCCTACAAGGAGACCGAAGTCGGTGAGGTGATCAGACTTAATATTATCTGCCAATTTTATTCCTCTATTTCTCAGGAATTTGGCTGTTGCTCTCAGACCTTGAACTTGTAGGTCTACTGGTATTTTGTCCACCACAATGGCTTGTACTCGACAGACGTACCTGCCTAAACGTACTGATGGTTGTACCACCTGGTAGACTTGAGGTCCTGCATCTGTTACAAACCCTGAGATGTTGAATGACATCTGGGCTACAGGCCTTAATTGTAGTTCATCTGCCAGCTTTTTAGTGACATATGTTCTTTGGGATCCTTGGTCAAACAACCCACGGGTATGGACCTTGGCCCTCTTATTCAGGATGGTAATTTGGGCAGTAGGCAAAGTCGTATTACCTTTAGACTTTGCCGATTGGACACTCTTTGTTTGTTGCACCTTGCAGTACTGTACTGTGGTGGGAATGCTATCTTCCACCTTGGGTCTTGAATACGTTAATTTCGTATATTTACACAGTGCTGCATGGTGCCTACCTCTTCTACACCTGTTGCAGGTGTTGAATTGGGTATCACAATAGTCTATGTTGTGTGACTTTAGACACCTTGCACATCTCCCTAATTCCTGGAGTCGCTCCATACGAGTGTCTCTGGTTGTATAATTAGCACAACGGTATGTTGAATGTTTCTTTTTGCAGAACATACATGTCCCCCAGCCTACTGCACGTTTGGAAGTTACCGGTTTGGGTGAACTAGTAACAGTACACTTGGAGGATTCTGCTGCATTGTCAGATTTTCTGCAACTTGATGTTTGAGTAATTGGTTGATGTTTATTTGGGGTAGTTGTTTTACCCTTTAATTGACTCTTATTTTCTATTTCTGAAGGCTTGTAAGAGGCTTTAACTTCCTCATTTGCTCGTCCTTTGTTTATGATGGAATGTAAACCTTCAGTGATGTCCTGTACTGTCAGGATGGTGTTATGTTGATGTGCATATAATTCATCTAGTATATCGCTGGACAATTTTCGTTGAAGGACTACTTTGGTCATCCATTCACTAGTAGTTATATCAACCTTAAGACTGAATGTTCTTAGTAGTGACTCAAACTCCATGCTGAAGGATTGTAATGAGTCAGCAGTCTGATCAGGTTGAGGTAAATCCAGCAATTGTAGTACTAGATGTATGACAGTTTTCTCATTGCCAGCATTATCCATACTAGCTAGTTGGTGAAGCCTTGTGGGGCTTGTACTTGGGCTGCTCATAATACTGAACAAGCACTGATGTTAGCCTAGGGAAAAATTCTGCACTCACTAGGCAATAATCCTACCTCTACTAGAGGTTAGCACTTAAAATTAATACACATTATATATATACAATCATACACACTAATGATTTGAGTGATAAACCAGTGTCACTGGAAGTACCTTTAGGTTAGCTCCTCAATATCACCCTAGGATGGAATAGACACTAATTAATCACTCAAAGGTGTAATGATCATAAGTAACTTATTATATATACAACTCAACTCGAGTTGATAAAAATTACACCCAAAATAGGGTCAGCACCATTCATTAATGGTGTTAGGTTGATCAATATAGTACAACTGACTATGGTAATAATGGGACTAGGATGAACAATAATAGTTCAACTAGTCAATGGTTAATATCCTACCCTGTTGTGGGTTGGCAATTAGTAAATATTATACTGTGAACACTAGTGCAGTATATATTAAATGATTCTCTATTTTGGAGAAATAATATACACAATTATTGATAATAGCCTCTTAATTAGCCTCTATGAAACTTCTAATATTATCTAGAAGTATTAAATATTATTAGTGACCTCGCGAAATAAACTCCACAAAATTCGTAGATAATCTCTCGCGAAATTTAACACCACGAAATCCGTGAACAATCTCGCGACACAGTCACTAATTTGGCTGGCTTCTATATTAGCGCTGTCATTTCACAGAATAACACGCCACCAAATCTCTGTGGGTGTGCATGAAACCGCTGACGAAGCTGATCTGAACTGAGCGGGGCTCGTGAACTCGTTCGAGGCAACGCTGCCATCTTTGACTGGCTGGCCTTTGTTTAAATCACACTGCACTAGTTATTTAATGAATCCACTGGTTAACTGGTTCATCCGGTACTAAGATGACCAAATGTGGGTTCAAAGGATCAAATAATCCGTCATCCGGTTCGAAGATGACCAAATAATGTGGGAACCGACCTGTGAGATTTATATTTATTTAATTTATATGAATTTATATTTATGTTAATTTATATACTTCGATAGCAATTTGTATAATGATAAGTGGACTGTATTTCTGCAATAATCTCACAAATCGATCCTCTACACATTAGGGGGGGTTTATATTAATTTATATATATGCAGCCAATCAAACTACAGTAATAGACTACATACATTGAAGAGGTTCCTTATCTTATAGTACAGCAGGTTAGTCCACCAGGTATAACTAGGGTGTAGACACCAAATTATCCTCTTTGAGGTAGCTTCCATCACCCTGGTAACTGGTGCACAAAGTCTGGTCCTCGTCTTGACCTGTCAAAAGGGCGCTAGCTGTAAAGCCAGATACCTATATATGACAAGCTATGTCAGAGAAAATACTGTACATGGAACAATAAAGACCTGGCTTAATTACCTTTAGTTTGAGGCTATCTCGTGCTCTAACCGGCTAACCCTACCCAATGACATTAATGGTCACTAATGATAGATAATGGGTTTCGGAAAGAACACTTAACTTGATTTGTTGACAGCGTGTTGAAGATGGTACACCTTTGGTTTCCATAACACTACGTCCAAGTAAAATTAACAGGAGCCGTATTTGCTCCCGTGTGCCTCTGGTCTAGTATAAACAATGTCTAACACTCCATACTACTGACGCCTGGCCGACATTGTCCAGATATGATAGGAGCCGAATTTGCTCCACGCGTCTCGGAGGTGACACAACAATGGCTCCCCTCCTTCCTCACCCTGACGCCTAGCTTACATTGTCCAGATGTCAATAAGTGATAGAAGGGTCACATTTACTCTACTTTAATACTGATAATTAAGTTAATTTATATGAGATGTTTTATGATGGTAAAGTCCAAAGACTAATGTATTTAAGAATAATTCCCAGCAGAATAGCTGGTGAATTTATAATGGTATGTGGTGATGATATCCCGTTTTCTTTAGACGGTAATTCCACTACAAGTTACGTTTTCTATGGGTTAACTTGTTGATAATACAGCAGCAATTATTATCTGTCTGTATGGTATTAAATGGTGTCGGATTTTCCGACACACGCCATTGCCCCACCTATAGCTCTGCTGTTCAACAAATCCCTTGAGTGTCATACCTTCCCTGATATCCTTAAAAAAGCAAGAGTAACACCAGTTCATAAAGGAGGTAATCCGGCAGATATAAACAATTATAGACCAATATCAAACCTACCCATACTATCAAAAATATTTGAAAAAATTATCTACAAACAGCTTAATTTACTCCTACCTTGTAAAAATTGACATTCTTAGCCCCTGACAGTTTGGCTTCCGCTCCCAAAAGAGTACCAACGATGCAATTATTAGTCTCCTTGATATAATTTACTCAGCCCTTTACAAAAATGAGTTTCCGATTGGACTCTTCATTGACCTGAGAAAGGCCTTTGATACTGTTAATCACAATTACCTCTTACGTAAACTCCATCATTATGGCATTCGAGGCCATACACTGGACTATATCCAATTATATCTTAGTGATAGACACCAATGTGTAGCCATCAATAATATAACCTCTCCTACTCTACCAATAACCGTTGGAGTGCCACAGGGCAGCATTTTGAGCCCTCTCTTATTTCTTATTTACATCAATGATCTGCCTAACGTCTCTAACATTCTGGAACCTATTTTGTTTGCTGATGATACTACCCTCATCTACTCTAACCCCAACACACATACACTAAATAATGTTGTTAATTATGAACTAAAAAAAGTCCACTTATGGATGTCAACCAACAAACTAACACTTAACATAAAAAAGACCTACTACATCTTATTTGGAAGTAAATCTACAAATGCAATTCAGCTTCAGATAGACAATGTAAACATTAGCAATGAAAATGATGGAAAGTTTCTTGGCCTATTCCTAGACAAGAGACTCAACTTCAGTACCCACATACAACACATAGCTAAGAAAGTCTCTAAAACAGTTGGCATACTCTCCAAAATCAGATATTATGTACCTAACTCTGCTCTCATCTCTCTATATTATGCACTAATCTATCCCTATCTTAATTATGGTATCTGTGCATGGGGTTCAACCACTGCAAACCACCTCAACTCCATCATTACCCAGCAAAAATCTGCTATCAGAATAATAACAAATTCTGCTTTCAGACAACACTCAGCCCCCTTGTTTAACTCCCTAAACATGCTAAACATAATCTCACTCCACAAATTCTCCTGTGTCAACTACATTTACAAAACCCTGTTCTTAAATGCAAATCCTGCTCTGAAACTCTCCCTGGACAGATGTAATAGGACCCATTATCACCACACCAGAAATAAATATCTCTTTGATATCCCCAGAGTCAAACTTAATTTGTGTAAACACTCTATGTAAATAAAGGGACCCAATCTATGGAACTCACATCCTATTGAATTGAAAAGCTGTCCAACTTTTGCATCATTCAAAAACAATACTAAAAAGTACCTAATTTCATCTTCATAGTTTTTTACCTTTTGCTTTAAAACTGCACTGTATATATTGCTACCCAATCTCCCAATCTTTATGTACCCAGTCTGAACATCTTTGTCATTGCGATCATTGCTGTCTTCTTATATGTACTGTCAATCTGCTGTATGGTGTCTATTAATCTTGTTTAAATTACCAATCAAGCTGTCAATGTAATCAATCAGAGGTTTAATATACCAATGTGCTTTAATATACTTACTAATCTCTCTCATCTCATTTTTTTTCTTGCAATGTATTTGTTATCATTTTATTAATTCTGATAGAATTTACCTACATAAAATTATCTGTTAGATTAAGGACCTGCCCGAAACGCAGTGCGTACTAGTGGCTTTACAAGAGTGCAATTACTGTACCATGCTATGTATTCTCACAAACCCAATGTACCTTCTTGTATATAAATAAATAAATTAATAAATAAATAAACAGTATTTATGTCATGGGTGAATTTAATTTTAGTGGAATAAACTGGTTGAACAAAACAGGGAGTAATGAAGCAGAAGATTTTCTAGAATTAATTGACGATTGCTTTCTTACGCAACACATTAAGGAACCAACGCGGGAAAATAATATTTTAGATTTAGTGTTAACTAACAGGGAAACACAAATTAAGGACATCGAAACAGGGAGTGAGCTAGGGAACAGTGATCATAAAAAAATCAGATTTAGCATAGAATGGAATAGATCCGTAGGAGAAAATTATGTTAAAGTACCTGATTTTCGAAAAGCTAATTTCAATAACCTAAGAAATTTATTGGGTCAAATAGATTGGAAAGTATTGGGTATGGGGGTGTGGGCAGGTCTTGGAGCTAGACGTGAACCCAGCAATAGGTGACGTAAAAGAGGTTTTCGATGTGGACTCAAAATATAACCTATTTAAAAATATTCTAAGCGAAGCCCAGGAATGTAGTATACCATATAAATTGAGTAGATCGAATACTAATGATCCAAAGTGGATAACAAAGGATCTGAAGAACCTTATAGGTAAAAAGAGAGCGTGGTACAAAAGGATTAAGAATGTATAAGTCAGTTTAGAACAGGAATTCGTACAACTGGTTAGAAATACTAAAAAAGAGATAAGGAAAGAAAAAAGAAACTATGAAGTTCGCATAGCAGAGCAAGCAAAGACAAATCCTAAAGGGTTTTTCCAGTTATACCAGACAAAGATTAGGGAAAGGATAGGTCCATTAAAAACTGAGACAGGTCAAATAACAGATAATGATGAAGAAATGAGTAGTATTTTTAATAAATATTTTATATCTGTATTTACTAAAGAGGAACTTGACAATATGCCTTCAGCCGAACAAGTCTATGTAGGTGGGGACGAGGACAGGTTGACTAGTTTAGCAGTTACCAGGGAGGATGTAATTAAACAAATAGTTAAACTCAAACCAAACAAATCCCCAGGGCCGGATGAAGTGTTTGCCAGGGTGCTTAAAGAATGCAAAGAGGAGCTTTCCGAGCCACTGTCTACCATATTTAATAAATCAATAGAGTCAGGCAGAGTGCCAGAGTCATGGAAGGTAGCTAATGTGGTACCAATTTTTAAGAAAGGAGATAGATCACTTGCGTCAAACTATCGGCCAATTAGCCTAACGTCTATTGTGGGAAAGTTACTTGAATCGATAATTGCAAATAAAATTCGTCTTCATCTTGAAAAACACAAATTGATAAATGAGTCGCAACATGATATTACAAATGGCCGTTCATGTTTAACAAATTTGCTATCTTTTTATTCCAGCATAGTTGAGGCAGTTGATAGTGGTAAGGATTGTGATGTTGTATACCTTGACTTTAGGAAAGCTTTTGATACTGTGTCACATGAAAGACTGATTAAAAAAAATAGAGGCTCATGGCATTAGAGGTGCTATATTAAGTTGGATTAGGGCATGGCTATTCCAAAGGAAACAGAGAGTTAGTATAAATGGGGTTAAGTCAGAGTGGGAAAATGTTGTTAGTGGAGTTCCTCAGGGCTCTGTCCTGGGACCTCTGTTGTTTATAATATATATCAATGATTTAGATTCAGGTTTGAGTAGCAACATTTGCAAATTTGCCGATGATACGAAAATCGGTAGGGAAATTAATTCGGAGGAGGACTCACTATCACTTCAAGTTGATCTAGATAGGGTTTTGAAATGGTCAAATGATTGGCAAATGCAGTTTAATGCTGAAAAATGTAAAGTTCTGAGGCTAGGTAATGATGATAGAGTTACAAGATATGAGCTAGATGGTGTTGAGATTGCGAAGTCGGATTGCGAAAGGGATCTGGGAGTTATGATTAGTAAGAATTTAAAACAAAAGGATCAATGCATGAATGTTCGTAATAAGGCGAATAGGACACTGGGATTTATTAATCGATGCGTTAGTAACAAGACACCTGGTGTGGTTCTTAAGCTATATCTGGCTCTGGTTAGGCCCCATTTAGATTATGCAGTTCAGTTTTGGTCGCCGTATTATAGAATGGATATAAATTCACTTGAACATGTCCAGCGTAGGATGACTAAGTTAATTCCCCAAATTAGAAATCTTTCATATGAAGAAAGATTAACAAAGCTTAAGTTGCATTCACTGGAAAGGCGAAGAGTTAGGGGTGACATGATCGAGGTTTACAAGTGGGTGAATGGACATACCAAAGGGGATATTTATAGGGTATTAAAAGTATCAACACAAGACAGAACACGAAACAATGGGTATAAATTGGATAAGTTTAGATTTAGGAAAGACTTGGGTAAATACTGGTTCAGTAACAGGGTTGTTGATTTGTGGAACCAATTGCCTCGTAACATTGTAGAGGTGGGGTCCCTCGATTGTTTCAAGCATGGGTTGGACATGTATATGAGTGGGATTGGGTGGTTATAAATAGGAGCTGCCTCGTATGGGCCAATAGGCCTTCTGCAGTTGCCTTTGTTCTTATGTTCTTATGTTAGATGCCTCCTTGAGTGAGTTACAGAAAGCTGACCCTACTCTTGCAGATTGTCATGAGACAGCCGTCTCTATGGAGGAAATTGTAGACGCAGCAACTGGGTACTACTACAATGATCGGATTTTGATGAGAAAATGGAGACCACAGAGTGCTCCCTTGTCAAATGAGTGGGAGGTAGTCCACCAGGTTATGTTGCCGACCTGCTATAGAGAAAGAGTTTTGGCAGCTGCTCATGATGATCCTATGGGGGGACATCAAGGTATTAATATTATGTATCACAAAATTTTAAAGTATTTTTTCTGGACCAAGCTGAAAAGCGATGTGGCGAAATTTTGTAATGCGTGTATTGTTTGTGAACTGGTTGGGAAACCAAACCAGACTCCACCTAAAGCTCCTCTAAGGCCTATTGTCGTGCCAGAGGAACCATTTTCTCATGTGGTAATGGACTGTGTTGGTCCATTACCTAGAACTAAGTTTGGTAATATTTACCTAATCACGATGATGTGTATCACTACTCGTTACCCAGAGGCTTTTGCTGTAAGGAACATCCGAGCAAAAACTGTTGTTGCTCGTATGTTGCAATTTTTTTCCACTTTTGGACTGCCTCGGGTTGTGCAAACTGACAATGGTACTAACTTTAAGTCTGATATTTTTGAGAAATTTTGTAAGGACCGTGGAATAACTCATAAGGTTTCCAGCCCATACCATCCACAGAGTCAGAGCGTAATTGAACGTTTCCATCTAACTCTGAAGCAGATATTGAAGACATCGTGCGAGAGTTCCCTCACCTTCTGGGATGAGAATTTACCGTATGTTTTGTTTGCGGCTAGAGAGAGATTACAAAGTTCACTGGGTTGTTCCCCTATTGAGTTAGTCTTTGGCCATAAAGTTCGTGGACCCTTGCAAATGTTACAGGAGAATCTGTTAGGGAATGTAACGTTAACCGAAGGTTCGGCTTTCTTTGCGCAACACCACCAGAGACTCAAGGACTGAAAGGCGGCTGCACTAAAGTATCTTGGGAAGGCCCAAGAAAAGATGAAAGACCGAAACGATGCTAAGGCTAAGTTACGGGTATTTCAGCCTGGCGACCCTGTCCTGGTTTGTCCTGGTGCTAGTGGCTTTACAAGACTGTAATTACCATATTTGTATCCTCACATTCCTTATGTACATTCTTGTATATGCATAAATAAATAAATAAATAAATAAATAAATAAAGCCTCGACTAGGGAACACTATGTCCCACAAGTACGAAGGCCCCTACATTGTGACAGAAAAGACTGGGGACCTCACGTACAAAGTGAGGCACTCTGACAAACGTAACCAGGTAATGCTCGTACATGTAAATCGGCTGAAGAAGTTCCAGGGCCCCAGGCCCATTGCACTAACCAATGTTTCCATTTCCAATGAGGAAGAGGATGATTGTTCTGGGGACCCAACTAATCTCATTTTCAATAATTCTAGTTCTGTGAATGCTGTGGAGGAGGGACAGTCCCATTTGCAGATGGCCCAACGTGAAGAGGTGCAGTCGTTGGTTGATGAATTCTCCAGTCTGTTCGGGGAGGTCCCGACCCAGACTGATGCCATTTGCCATGATGTCGAGTTGACGGACTACACCCCCATTCGCCTTCAACCCTATCGGATGAGTCCAGAAAAGAAGACCATCGTACGGAAGGAGGTCGACTTCTTGCTCCAGCACGGCCTCATCCGGCCAAGCCAGAGCTCTTGGTGCTCGCCCTGCCTTTTGGTCCCCAAACCAGACGGCTCCTGGCGATTATGCACCGACTATCGGCAGCTAAACAAGGTGACCATTGTGGATGCCTATTCGCTGCCCCTCCTCGAGGACTGCATCGACGAGCTGGGAAACGCCAAGTACGTCTCGAAATTCGACCTCTCGAGGGGGTATTATCAAATCCCACTCACTGAACGTGCTAAACAACTAACTGCGTTCGTGACACCAGAGGGTGTTTTTGAGTATCAAGTTAAATAAATAAATATAAATAAATAAATATGTTTATTCAGGTAAGGTACATACATACAAGTGATGTTACATTAATGGATTGATATATAGATAGAGCTAGTACATACAATGCCTAAAGCCACTATTACGCAATGCGTTTCGGGCAAGAAAAACATTAATATCTAGAACTTAATACTAATTGAGCATAAAGAATAAAAAGTGTTGAAAACAAATACAAATAAAGATAAAAAAAAGGGGGAACATGACTGAAAAAGCAGCACAAATACAATAGGTTGACAAACAGTGTTGATTAAAAAAAAATAATAATAATAAAATAACAGACATGGGTTGACAATAAAGGAGTGAGGTGGGTTACAGGGAATTTATTAGGTAGTGTTTAGTTTTTATCTTAAACTGGTTGAGAGAGGTACAGTCTTTAACATGGTTGGGAAGGTCATTCCACATTCTGGGTCCCTTGATTTGTAGAGCATTTCTAGTTTGATTAAGTCGTACTCTAGGAATATCAAAACTGTATTTATTCCTGGTGTGGTGCTCATGGGTTCTGTTACAACCTTCAATGAAGCTTTTGAGGTCAGGATTGGCATTACAGTTCAGCGTTTTATATATGTATAATACACAAGAGAGAATGTGCAGTGACTTAATATCTAACATATTCAGAGATTTGAGTAAGGGTACCGAGTGATGTCTGGGGCCAGAGTTGGATATTGTCCTAATAGCAGCTTTGTGTTGGGTAATAAGAGGACGTAAATGATTTTGGGTAGTAGAACCCCAAGCACAAATACCATAGTTGAGGTATGGATAGATGAGGGAGTAATAGAGAGTAACCAGGGCAGGGCGGGGTACATAATATCTGATCTTAGAAAGAATGCCAACAGTTTTTGAAACTTTTTTTGATATATTTAGAATGTGACCCTGGAAATTCAGCTTGTGGTCGATGAGAACGCCAAGGAATTTGCCATCTAATTTGTTACAAATTTGGGTATTGTTTATTTTGAGATTTATCTGATTAGAGGATTTATTGCCAAACAGAATATAAAACGTCTTGTCAATGTTAAGGGTGAGTTTGTTGGCAGTTAGCCAAAGATGGACTTTCTCTAGCTCAGTATTTACTGTGGCATTTAGAGCAAGGGGGTCAGGACTGGAGTAAATGAAGGTTGTGTCGTCAGCAAATAGAATTGGTTTGAGGTGTTGGGAGGCATTTGGAAGGTCATTAATGTAGATGAGAAAGAGGAGAGGGCCAAGTATGCTGCCCTGAGGAACACCAATGTTGATGGGTAGGGTGGGAGAAATTGTATTATTCACAGAAACATACTGGAGCCTGTCAGTAAGATAAGATTTGAGGTATTGCAGGGAGTGTCCTCTGACTCCATAATGATGTAATTTAAGAAGAAGGTTTTGATGGTTGACAGTGTCAAAAGCCTTACGCAGGTCCACAAATAACCCAACCGGAAACTCCTTTTTATCAAGAGCTGCGTGAATTAAGTTAATCATACTAATAAGTGCATCGTTAGTGCTTTTTTGGGTCTGAAGCCATATTGACAAGAGCTAAGTATATTGTGTTTGGCTAGAAAAGAGTAAAGCTGCTTGTAGATTAGCTTTTCGAATATTTTTGACAAGTTAGGCAGGATTGATATAGGTCTGTAGTTGTTAACATCAGTGAGATCACCACATTTGTAGACAGGGGTTACTCTTGCTTTTTTTAGAATGTCAGGAAAGGTTTGGAGTTCAAGTGACTTGTTGAAGAGCAATGCAATAGCAGGGGCTAGAGATCTGGAGGCTTTTTTGTAAATTAAAGTTGGTATCTCCTCGAGGGCACTAGACTTGGTTTTAAGGGAAAGGATTATTTCATTGACATCAGTGGAACTAGTAGGCTTTAGGTACAGAGACTGTGGATAGTTACCTGTAAGATAGTCCTTAACGTCAGTACAGGAAGATGGAATATCATTTGCAAGGGATGACCCAATGGAAGAGAAGAACCTATTGAACTCAATAGCAGAATCAGAGGCTGAAAGCTGACCAACGTTATTGGACAGGAGTGTTGGTTTGTTATTTAAAGTCTTCTTTGATCCCAATATTTGTGAAATTGTGCTCCAAGTTTTTTTAATGTTGCTCTTTATTTGGGTAAATTTATCTTCATAGTATTTAGTTTTGGCTCGTCTAATTATTTTAGATAGCAATAACGAGTAATTCTTTGAGAATTCTTTGGAGACAGTTCCTAACCTATACTTCTTCTCAAGGTCGTGTTTTTTGTTAATGGATTTAAGTATTCCCTTTGTAAGCCAAGGATTGTTAAGTCTTTTGCTTGTGACTTGTTTTGTAAGCATAGGACAGTGGGTGTTATAAAGGCTAAGAGTTGTTTGTAGAAAAGATTTAACTGCTAGGTTGATGTCCCCTATGTTACCTAACTCGGACTCCCAGTTGACATTATCAGCAGCAGTTATAAAATTGTTTATAGCAGTTTCATTGTGCAGCCTAAAGCTTAACTCCCTTGTCTCTAGAGGTGGTTTGCTAATGTTAGTTAAGAGAAATGTGGGGTAATGGTCTGTAGTGCTATCGGTGATTATACCTGAAGTAAGCGGAGAGGTTATGTTGGTCCAGATGTGATCTAGAGTCGTAGCAGTACTATCAGTGATTCTAGTTGGTCTAGTGATTAAGGGTATGAGGAAGCAGGAATTCATACAGTTGAGGAAGCTAACAGCAGTAGGGTGTTCAGGCTCGCAGAGGTCAATATTAAAGTCCCCTGTGATAATTAGATGGTTTTTGTTCAATCTGTTATCTAGTATTAGATTTCTAAGGTTTGAGTTGAATTCAGACACATCAGTGTTAGGAATTCTATAGACTGCACCCACAGACAGGACAGACTCGGCACCCTTGACTCTGAAACTGGCGAAGATATACTCCCCACAGCAGTCTCTAGTTCTAATTATTTTTAAGCATGTTAGTTCTTGGTGGTAGTAAAGAGCAGTACCACCACCTCTCTGCATTTGACGACAGTTGTGAATTGCCGAGTAGTTAGGCATGTTTAAGAGTTGAGTATTATCCTCTTTCAACCACGTTTCAGTAAGTATAATAAAAGAGAATTTGTTGTCAATAGTTTCAATCAAGGCACTAACATCATCGAAGTGTTTACCTAGGGATCTAACGTTCAAGTTGATTACAGAGATATTGAGATTATCTGTTAATACATTGTTTACATCATGTGCTGTAAAATATCTGCAATTTTGATCATTGAAGTGATGATTGTCATAGATAGTGGATAAGAGGTTTAGTTCTGGGTCTATACTTGTCTGCATAAAAAGGCTGATTGCAGGAAAACAAGGTAAGAATGGCAAATTACAAAATAGAAAACAAAGAAAAAAGTAGATTAAAAATTCTAAAGTAAAATAAACTTAATGGTAATTTTAAGTAAAAAGAAAAAAAAAACTTAATGGGAACTAGGAATGTAAAAAATTAACTAAAATAATTAATAACAATAGATGACCAAAAAAGTAAAAAAAAAACAATTATGAGATCTATAAGATGAAAAGCTTGCTATTATAAGTACACTATAGTTGAATACTAAAGTTACACTAAAACAAACTGAGGTAGTTTAAATAGAGATACACTCAGGAACACTGGATAATGAAGTTAATACTAGAGGACACAGGCAAAGCCAGTGTACTATGGAACATGGGAGTAAAAAGAAAAAAAAGACAATAATAAAGATGACAACATTATTTTTTTTTTTTTTTTTAACTAAAGTTAAAACCTTTTGAAGGGAAAGGCAGAGCTAGAGTACACAAAGGTAGTTAAATGAGATTATAATCTGAATTCAGGCTATACAGCAGCTATCCCACAGTCACTGAGGAAAGAATTAAGGTGGGCTTCTGTGGTTATTGAATAGGTTTTTCCAGTGTCAGTCCTCCTAGCTATAATTTTACCATCTCGCACAAAACAGTGTTTAATTGTAGGGGAATTTTTGCAGAAGCCACGCAGTTTAAAAAAGAGATTTTGCCTGCACCTGGTCAGACATTCATTCACATAAACAGTGGATTTACTAGCAACTGCAGATGAGATAAGATCAGTCTTGCGGGAGCAGCTATCTAATTTTAAACGAATTCGCCTATTATTAGTACCAGATGATTTGGTACCCACTCTATAAGCTGCTTTGATGTCATTTTTTTGGATCGAATAATTTAACTTATCCTGCAATACTTTGATCACAATGGCAGCACAGTCTTCACCATCAGTTTCTTGGGGAAAATCACGTGAAGAGATAATTACAGACTCAAGTAGTTTATGTTGGTCTGTCTCGTCTTGGGTAACAGTGTGTTGTTGTTGTAGGTTGTTCAGATGGTTCTCAAACTGTTGCAATATTTCTTCCTGTTTTTTAGTGGTTGCATCTGGATTAAAGTTTGTAACAGTGTTCTTGAGAATGCTTAATTCTTGTTCGAGGTTGACGACTTTGGTAGATAGATCTTGATTGTTCTTGTGTAAGTCTACAACTTCATTCTGCAAAGATAATAATGAGCCTTGCAGGTTCATTATTAAGGCCGACTGCTCTTTGATTACTGTCATTTGATCTTCATGTACTTGAGTTAATAACTTGAGCCAAGGGTTATCAGCAAAGCGCTTGAAGTCAGAACAAGGGGCAGTAGCTCGTTTAAGTTGGTCCATATGGCTACCTAATTGTTGCATGGCCCGTGTCAGAGACGGCGCTGCGCCCAGCTGAGATTGTTTGTTATTGTTGACGGGGGGAGAGTCGGTACCCCCCACGGCGGCCACCAAGGGGGAGATAGCTGAACTAATCATGTTGTTAGCCTGGCTAGTAGGGTTATTCTTGTTAGGTGTGCTATCTTTCTTAAGGGTCTTACCGGCCTTACTTTGCATGATTGCAGGATAAATGTAGGCAGGAACAAATAGGGAAGACTCGTTGATAGGCAGCAGTGACCGTCGGGTACAGCTTCTTAGCTCCAGGGAGCAACACTAATGAGGTCGAAATGAGAGAATTACGGGTTGGTCTTGTTGGTTTTTTCAATCACATTTAGGTCACTGTGTACTTAGCTGCCTTCGGGTGATGCTACATCATTTGTTGGTAGCCGAGAGCTCAAGGATCAGCTGATAAAAGAGGAGGGAGGGCAGGGCCGACAGGTGTTGTTGACGTTCGTTCGTTGAATCAAGTGTTACCATTCGGCTTGCGTAATGCCCCTGCCACGTTCCAGAGGCTAATGAACTCTCTGCTCGCTAATGTGCCAAATTGTCGGGCGTATTTAGATGATATCGTGCTCTTTGACAGTAATTGAGCTGACCACATAGCTAGGTTACACCAGTTGTTTGCAATCTTGAAAAGGGCAAATCTTACCTTAAATGCTAAAAAGTGTCATTTTGGCCAAGGCACAGTGACGTACCTCGGTTATGAAGTGGGCCAAGGAAAAGTGTTACCTCGGCAAGATAAAATCAGTGCCATTCTGGAGTATCCAGTACTAAAGTCTAAAAAGGACGTTCAAAGATTTATCGGTATGTGTGCGTACTATCGACGCTTTTGTCAGAACTTTTCCAGTGTTGCCACTCCTCTCACAGACTTGTTGCGGAAAGCCGTTAAATTTAAGTGGTCATCAGACTGTGCAGAGGCATTTAAAAATTTGAAATTGATCTTAGCTTCCGCCCCAGTGCTTGCTAGTCCAAGGTTCGATCGACCGTTTAAAATTCATGTGGACGCGTCTGACTCGGGTGCTGGTGCAGTGTTGTTGCAAACTGGGGATGATCAAGTGGAACACCCAGTATATTATTACTCTGTGAAATTCGACAAGGCGCAACGCAATTATTCAGTGGTAGAAAAAGAGACGTTGGCACTAGTGTTAACATGTAAAAAGTTCGAAGTTTACCTCACAGGTAATATAGTGGAAGTGTACACGGACCATAACCCACTAGTCTTCCTGACTCAGATGAAGGGTAAAAACAAACGCATCCTCAGGTGGGCACTGTACCTACAGGACTTCAATCTTTCCATTACCCACCTACCGGGCCGACTCAACGTGATAGCCGACTCTCTGTCCCGGTTGCCTGAATAACATTCATCTAGGCCACAGGAAGCCATTTACCAACTGTCATGCTTTAGTAATTTTTTTTTTTTAGGTTCTCCTGTGACATTAAATATTCCGTGTCCAATTTATTTACTTCCCTGTTTTTTTTTGTTTTTTTGTGTATTTTTTTCTTTCAGAGAACTCCTTTGTATTTTTCTTGCAGAGAAATTGTTGTTTTTTGGTTTTTGTCATATATTTTTTCTTTTTATTCTGTATACTCTTACAAAAAAAAATATGACTACTATTCTAGTAGTCACATTTTTTTTCTCTCTCTGAAGGGGGGAGGAGTGTTACAACCCTGGGTTCTTCAGTGGAAACCAGAGGTCAAAATTGAGCTATTAAAATTTCTTATAGTACAGTTGAGTGCATCATGAGCGGCAATTGTTTGTATCTTCCCTGCCAGACGTAAGACTATTCTTGTTTCTCAAAGAGCATTTAAAGACTGAGCTGGGGGTTGATTATTAAATAATAACATAGGCTCCAACTGTGTTTAATAATACTCTAATCATTTGTAAAGTAAACCTGAGTAAACTTGGTATAGGGCCGCGGTACGATTAGTTGAGCAGTCTGCCGGCAACGAGCCAGCTGGCGGGAGGCTGATCTGGACTGAAGCGGTCTTCTCTGGTTGCTGGCTGTGGTGAAAGGAACTTCCTATTCTTCCTCTCCGTTTCTTTATATCTGTGTCTTGTTCAAGATAAGTATATTGAGCACATCATTATTCAATATCTGGCATGCTCATGTTCTATGTGTAGGGTATTATATTTTGTGTGTAGTAGGTGTTTTTAGAGGTTATATTACTAGTTATTCTAAAGGGGGTCCCATTGGAACCACGTGGTCCCCCTACCCTAAGCTGACTCTAACTTCAAGTTGTTCATTAGTAGAGCTTTACCCTAGCTTGTGTTCAGTGTAAAACCTTGTATCCTGTTTATGTGGACCAAGGCTTTTAACGTAAGGTAGTGTGGTAAAGTTATTATTATTATTGTTATTGGTGTGAGTGTGTATGGGGGGTTGTTAAGGGGTTAATAAATATGTACCTTAGAACAGAGTATCCCTTCTTCCTGTGTGGGAGTGCATTGATTAACCCTTAGACTGACATATATGGTCTAGTAGCAAGTTATTATTACTGTGGATAGTTTATTTTGGGGGCAGGGCCTTTTAGCTCTCCCATATTTGATAACTCTGTCTTCTAACTACCCTTACCCCTTAATAATACCAGTTCCCCCATAGCAAGACCACAATTAATTTATAACAAGATCATTCATGATTCCAACAATATCACCAATTCCAGCTCCCAGATAGCAAACCCTTAATCTGTTCCCCCTATCTCTGGCACAAAACGTTCTACATAAGAACATAAGAACATAAGAATAAAGGCAACTGCAGAAGGCCTATTGGCCCATACGAGGCAGCTCCTATTCATTACCACCCAATCCCACTCGTATACATGTCCAACCCATGCTTGAAACAATCAGGGGACCCCACCTCCACAATGTTACGCGGCAATTGGTTCCACAAATCAACAACCCTGTTACTGAAGGAGTATTTACCCAAGTCTTTCCTAAATCTAAACTTATCCAATTTATACCCATTGTTTCGTGTTCTGTCTTGTGTTGATACTTTTAATACCCTATTAATATCCCTTTTGTTATGTCCATTCACCCACTTGTAAACCTCTATCATGGGGTTGGGGTGTGGATGGAGGTTGGGGTTGAGGTATGGTGTGGGTGGCCTCGGGTTGGGGTGTGGATTGAGGTTGGGGTTGAGGTATGGTGTGGGTGACCTCAGGCTGGGGTGTGGATTGAGGTTGGGGTGGGTATGGGGTGGCCTGGGGCTGGAATGGGTATGGGTATGGGGTGGCCTGGGGTTGGAATGGGTATGGGTATGGGGTGGCCTGGGGTTGGAATGGGTATGGGTATGGGGTGGCCTGGGGTTGGAATGGGTATGGGGTGGCCTGGGGTTGGAATGGGTATGGAGTGGCCTGGGGTTGGGGGAAGGGTTAAGAGGGTTTAGACAGAAGGGTTTAGACAGAAGGGTTCTGTCTAAATACCTCACCTGGGAATCTCCCACAACCAAAATTCGCTTCGATTCTCCCTTTTAATTTCGAGCAGTTTGAGGGACCTGCGCTTCAATGATCTTCGTTACTTTGTCTGTGCCTCCTCGCTGAACAACAGGTTCACCACAGCACTCGTCCTCTAATACGTCAAATGCGTTAAAAGTCATAAGAACATAAGAAGAACATAAGAACAAAGGTAACTGCAGAAGGCCTATTGGCCCATACGAGGCAGCTCCTATTCTATAACCACCCAATCCCACTCATATACTTGTCCAATCCGTGCTTGAAACAATCGAGGGACCCCACCTCCACAATGTTACGCGGCAATTGGTTCCACAAATCAACAACCCTGTTACTGAACCAGTATTTACCCAAGTCTTTCCTAAATCTAAACTTATCCAATTTATATCCATTGTTTCGTGTTCTGTCCTGTGTTGATACTTTTAATACCCTATTAATATCCCCCCGGTTATGTCCATTCATCCACTTGTAAACCTCTATCATGTCACCCCTAACTCTTCGCCTTTCCAGTGAATGCAACTTAAGCTTTGTTAATCTTTCTTCATATGAAAGATTTCTAATTTGGGGAATTAACTTAGTCATCCTACGCTGGACACGTTCAAGTGAATTTATATCCATTCTATAATATGGCGACCAAAACTGAACTGCATAATCTAAATGGGGCCTAACTAGAGCAAGATATAGCTTGAGAACCACACCAGGTGTCTTGTTACTAACGCTGCGATTAATAAATCCAAGTGTCCGATTTGCCTTATTACGAACATTTATGCATTGATCCTTTTGTTTTAAATTCTTACTAATCATAACTCCCAGATCCCTTTCGCAATCCGACTTCGCAATCACAACACCATCTAGCTCGTATTTTGTAACTCTATCATCATTACCTAACCTCAGAACTTTACATTTATCAGCATTAAACTGCATCTGCCAATCCTTTGACCATTTCAAAACCCTATCTAGATCAACTTGAAGTGATAGTGAGTCCTCCTCCGAATTAATTTCCCTACCGATTTTCGTATCATCGGCAAATTTGCAAATGTTGCTACTCAAACCTGAATCTAAATCATTTATATATATTATAAACAACAGAGGTCCCAGGACAGAGCCTTGAGGCACTCCACTTACAACATTTACCCACTCTGACTTGATTCCATTTATACTAACTCTCTGTTTCCTTTGGTATAGCCATGCCCTAATCCAGCTTAATATAGCACCCCCAATACCATGAGACTCTATTTTTTTAATCAGTCTTTCATGTGGCACTGTATCAAAAGCTTTGCTAAAGTCAAGGTATACAACATCGCAATCCTTACCACTATCAACTGCCTCAACAATGCTAGAATAAAAAGATAACAAATTTGTTAAACATGAACGGCCATTTATAAAACCATGTTGCGACTCAATTATTAATTTATGTTTTTCAAGATGAAGACGAATTTTATTTGCTATTATAGATTCGAGTAACTTTCCCACAATAGACGTTAGGCTAATTGGTCGATAGTTAGACGCAAGTGATCTATCTCCTTTCTTAAAAACTGGTATCACATTAGCAACTTTCCAAAACTCTGGCACTCTGCCTGACTCTATTGATTTATTAAATATGGTTGACAGTGGGTCACAAAGCTCCTCTTTGCATTCTTTAAGCACCCTAGCAAACACTTCATCCGGCCCTGGGGATTTGTTTGGTTTGAGTTTTACTATTTGTTTAAGAACATCCTCCCTGGTAACTGCTAAACTCGTCAACCTGTCCTCGTCCCCACCCACATAGACTTGTTCGGCTGAAGGCATATTGTTAAGTTCCTCTTTAGTAAATACAGATACAAAATATTTATTAAAAATACTACTCATCTCTTCATCACTATCTGTTATTTGACCTGTCTCAGTTTTTAATGGACCTATCCTTTCCCTAGTCTTAGTACGATATAACTGAAAAAACCCTTTAGGATTTGTCTTTGCTTGCCCTGCTATGCGAACTTCATAGTTTCTTTTTGCTTTCCTTATCTCTTTTTTAACATTTCTAACCAGTTGTACGAATTCCTGTTCTAAAGTGACCTCCCCATTTTTAATCCTTTTGTACCAAGCTCTCTTTTTACCTATAAGGTTCTTCAAATTCTTTGTTATCCACTTTGGGTCATTAGTATACGATCTATTCAATTTGTATGGTATACTACGTTCCTGTGCTTTGTTTAGAATATTCTTAAATAAGTTATATATTGAATCCACATCGAAATCCCCATTTAAGTCACCTATCGCTGGGTTCATGTCTCGCTCCAAGACCGGCCCACACCCCATACCCAAGCCTTTCCAATCAATTTGACCCAAAAAAATTCTTAGGCTATTAAAATCAGCTTTTCGAAAATCTGGCACTTTAACAGAATTTTCTCCTACTGGTCTATTCCATTCTATGCTAAATCTGATTTCTTTGTGATCACTGCTCCCTAGCTCACTCCCTATTTCGATGTCATTAATTTGCGTTTCCCTGTTAGTTAACACTAAATCTAAAATATTATTTTCCCGTGTTGGTTCCTTAATGTGTTGCGTAAGAAAGCAATCGTCAATTAATTCTAGAAAATCTTCTGCTTCACTATTCCCTGTTTTGTTCAACCAGTTTATTCCGCTAAAATTAAAGTCACCCATGACATAAATACTGTTAGATCTAGATGCTCTAGATATTTCATCCCATAGATGCTTTGCTTCCATTCTGTCTAAATTTGGTGGCCTATATATTACTCCTATTATAATATTATTAGCTTTTTCGTTTAATTCAATCCAAATAGTTTCTGTGTGTGGCTCTGTTTTGATTCCCTCTTTGAGACTACATTTCAAATTGTCCCTAACATATATGGCTACTCCACCTCCTCGTCTAATATATCTATCTGTGTGAAATAGTTTAAATCCATATATTTGATATTCAGCTAATAGTTCTCTATTTTCTACATTCATCCACGTTTCGGTAAGTGCAATAATATCTATTTTTTCTGTGCAGACAAGAGCATTTAATTCGTTAATTTTATTTCTTAGACTTCTACTGTTAGTGTAATATACCCTAAGTGAATTGTTATTTTGCGGACCTTCTCTTTCCCTGATCGTTTTGCCAATTCCTTTCTCCCACAAACACATACTTTTATTACCTCCTTCCTCCAAATCAATTCCCATACCTCTATCTACTAACAGTTTAAACCCAAACAAACACCTCTAACCACTTCTTCTAGCGAGTTCGCAACAGCAACAACCCCAGCTCTCGATAGATGCACCCCATCACGAGCATACATTTCATTTCTTCCATAGAAGTGTTCCCAGTTGTCTATGAAAGATATTGCATTTGATTTGCAATATCTTTCCAGCCGGCAATTGACACCAAGTGCCCTCGATATCCATTCATTTCCCACTCCCTTTCTTGGAAGAATGCCACATATGATCGGGATTCCTCCCTTGCTCCTAACTAACTCTATGGCTGTTTTATACCTCTGAATCAGTTCCTCACTCCTGACTCGACCAACATCATTTCCTCCCACGCTAATGCAAATAATGGGATTGTTCCCATTACCAGCCATAATATCATTCATGTTGTTTATAATATCACCAATGCCAGCTCCGGGATAGCAAACCCTTAACCTGTTCCCCCTATCTCTAGCACAAAACGTTCTATCCAAATACCTTATCTGGGAATCTCCCACAACTAATGATTGCTTAGGTACTTCCTTTACTTTCTGAGGGGCCTGCGCTTCCTTTCTCTTCGTTGCTTTCCCTTTTGCGCCATCCACAGTCTCTCCACAGCACTCGTCCTCCAAAACGTCAAATGAATTTGAAGTTGCTATGGCGTTTGAAGGCGGCTTTATCAAAGTCTTCTTAAGGCCCCTGTCTTTCGCAACTCTCCAAGACGAGGTCCCTTTACTGCTGGTCTCCTCCTTCGTTACTTCTCGTTGTTTTTTAAGCTGACGCACCTCCTCCCGCAGAGAGTCCAACTCTGTCCTCAGGGCTCCCACTAGAGTCACCAGGTCCTTCACTACAACTTCCATATTGCTATGATAATATAACAAGTCCTTAGGTGTAGGCTATTAGTTGTCGGTTTTGCCAAGGTCTTCTTAAGACCCCTGTCTTTCACAACTTGCCAAGACGAGGTCTTCTTAATACTGGTCCCGTCAGTCCTTCCTAATGAGGTCCCGTCAACACTGGCCTCCTCCTTCGTTTCCTCCCGAAGTCTCGTACCTCCGTCGTACCTCCTCCCGCAGGGAATCCATCTCTGCTCTCAGAGCTCCAACCAGACTCACCAAATCCTTCACTCTCAGGCAGCTATCCAAACTCTCTTCTCCTCTCACCAGTCAACCCGACAGATGTTGTGTCCATCATACACTCACTAAAAACCAAAGCTGGGAACATCAGTGAAATACCATCCATTATATACAAGAGCGCCTCCCACGCCCTTGCCCCACCTATAGCTCTGCTGTTCAACAAATCCCTTGAGTGTCATACCTTCCCTGATATCCTTAAAAAAGCAAGAGTAACACCAGTTCATAAAGGAGGTAATCCGGCAGATATAAACAATTATAGACAATATCAAACCTACCCATACTATCAAAAATATTTGAAAAAATTATCTACAAACAGCTTTACTCCTACCTCGTAAAAATTGACATTCTTAGCCCCTGACAGTTTGGCTTCCGCTCCCAAAAGAGTACCAACGATGCAATTATTAGTCTCCTTGATATAATTTACTCAGCCCTTTACAAAAATGAGTTTCCGATTGGACTCTTCATTGACCTGAGAAAGGCCTTTGATACTGTTAATCACAATTACCTCTTACGTAAACTCCATCATTATGGAATTCGAGGCCATACACTGGACTATATCCAATCCTATCTTAGTGATAGACACCAATGTGTAGCCATCAATAATATAACCTCTCCCACTCTACCAATAACCGTTGGAGTGCCACAGGGCAGCATTTTGAGACCTCTCTTATTTCTTATTTACATCAATGATCTGCCTAACGTCTCTAACATTCTGAAACCTATTTTGTTTGCTGATGATACTACCCTCATCTACTCTAACCCCAACCCACATACACTAAATAATGTTGTTAATAATGAACTAAAAAAAAGTCCACTTATGGATGTCAACCAACAAACTAACACTTAACATAGAAAAGACCTACTACATCTTATTTGGAAGTAAATCTACATATGCAATTCAGCTTCAGATAGACAATGTAAACATTAGCAATAAAAATGATGGAAAGTTTCTTGGCCTATTCCTAGACAAGAGACTCAACTTCAGTACCCACATACAACACATAGCTAAGAAAGTCTCTAAAACAGTTGGTATACTCTCCAAAATCAGATATTATGTACCTAACTCTGCTCTCATCTCTCTATATTATGCACTAATCTATCCCTATCTTAATTATGGTATCTGTGCATGGGGTTCAACCACTGCAAACCACCTCAACTCCATCATTACCCAGCAAAAATCTGCTATCAGAATAATAACAAATTCTGCTTTCAGACAACCCTCAGCCCCCTTGTTTAACTCCCTAAACATGCTAAACATAATCTCACTCCACAAATTCTCCTGTGTCAACTACATTTACAAAACCCTGTTCTTAAATGCAAATCCTGCTCTGAAACTCTCCCTGGACAGATGTAATAAGACCCATTATCACCACACCAGAAATAAATATCTCTTTGATATCCCCAGAGTCAAACTTAATTTGTGTAAACACTCTATGTAAATAAAGGAACCCAGTCTATGGAACTCACATCCTATTGAATTGAAAAGCTGTCCAACTTTTGCATCATTCAAAAACAATACTAAAAAGTACCTAATTTCATCTTCATAGTTTATTACCTTTTGCTTTAAAACTGCACTGTATATATTGCTACCCAATCTCCCAATCTTTATGTACCCAGTCTGAACATCTTTATCATTGCGATCATTGCTGTCTTCTTATATGTACTGTCAATCTGCTGTATGGTGTCTATTAATCTTGTTTAAATTACCAATCAAGCTGTCAATGTAATCAATCAGAGCTTTAATATACCAATGTGCTTTAATATACTTACTAATCTCTCTCATCTCATTTTTTTTTCTTGCAATGTATTTGTTATCATTTTATTAATTCTGATAGAATTTACCTACTTAAAATTATCTGTTAGATTAAGGACCTGCCCGAAACGCAGTGCTTACTAGTGGCTTTACAAGAGTGCAATTACTGTACCATGCTATGTATTCTCACAAACCCAATATACCTTCTTGTATATAAATAAATAAATTAATAAGTAAATAAACAGTATTTATGTCATGGGTGAATTTAATTTTAGTGGAATAAACTGGTTGAACAAAACAGGGAGTAATGAAGCAGAAGATTTTCTAGAATTAATTGACGATTGCTTTCTTACGCAAAACATAAAAGAACCAACTATGGAAGAAATGAAATGTATGCTCGTGATGGGGTGCATCTATCGAGAGCTGGGGTTGTTGCTGTTGCGAACTCGTTAGAACCAGTGGTTAGAGGTGTTTGTTTGGGTTTAAACTGTTAGTAGATAGAGGTATGGGAATTGATTTGGAAGAAGGAGGTAATAAAAGTATGTGTTTGTGGGAGAAAGGAATTGGCAAAACGATCAGGGAAAGAGAAGGTCCGCAAAATAACAATTCACTTAGGGTATATTACACTAACAGTAGAAGTCTAAGAAATAAAATTAACGAATTAAATGCTCTTGTCTGCACAGAAAAAATAGATATTATTGCACTTACCGAAACGTGGATGAATGTAGAAAATAGAGAACTATTACCTGAATATCAAATATATGGATTTAAACTATTTCACACAGATAGATATATTAGACGAGGAGGTGGAGTAGCCATATATGTTAGGGACAATTTGAAATGTAGTCTCAAAGAGGGAATCAAAACAGAGCCACACACAGAAACTATTTGGATAGAATTAAACAAAAAAGCAAATAATATTATAATAGGAGTAATATATAGGCCACCAAATTTAGACAGAATGGAAGCAAAGCACCTATGGGATGAAATATCTAGAGCATCTAGATCTAACAGTATTTATGTCATGGGTGACTTTAATTTTAGCAGAATAAACTGGTTGAACAAAACAGGGAATAGTGAAGCAGAAGATTTTCTAGAATTAATTGACGATTGCTTTCTTACGCAACACATTAAGGATCCAACGCGGGAAAATAATATTTTAGATTTAGTGTTAACTAACAGGGAAACGCAAATCAATGACATCGAAATAGGGAGTGAGCTAGGGAGCAGTGATCACAAAGAAATCAGATTTAGCATAGAATAGAATGGAATAGACCAGTAGGAGAAAATTCTGTTAAAGTGCCAGATTTTCGAAAAGCTGATTTTAATAGCCTAAGAAATTTTTTGGGTCAAATTGATTGGAAAGTCTTGGGTATGGGGTGTGGGCCGGTCTTGGAGCGAGACATGAACCCAGCGATAAGTGACTTAAATGGGGATTTCGATGTGGATTCAATATATAACTTATTTAAGAATATTCTAAACAAAGCACAGGAACGTAGTATACCATACAAATTGAATAGATCGAATACTAATGACCCAAAGTGGATAACAAAGAATTTGAAGAACCTTATAGGTAAAAAGAGAGCTTGGTACAAAAGGATTAAAAATGGGGAGGTCACTTTAGAACAGGAATTCGTACAACTGGTTAGAAATGTTAAAAAAGAGATAAGGAAAGCAAAAAGAAACTATGAAGTTCGCATAGCAGGGCAAGCAAAGACAAATCCTACAGGGTTTTTTCAGTTATATCGTACTAAGACTAGGGAAAGGATAGGTCCATTAAAAACTGAGACAGGTCAAATAACAGATAGTGATGAAGAGATGAGTAGTATTTTTAATAAATATTTTGTATCTGTATTTACTAAAGAGGAACTTAACAATATGCCTTCAGCCGAACAAGTCTATGTGGGTGGGGACGAGGACAGGTTGACGAGTTTAGCAGTTACCAGGGAGGATGTTCTTAAACAAATAGTAAAACTCAAACCAAACAAATCCCCAGGGCCGGATGAAGTGTTTGCCAGGGTGCTTAAAGAATGCAAAGAGGAGCTTTGTGACCCACTGTCAACCATATTTAATAAATCAATAGAGTCAGGCAGAGTGCCAGAGTTTTGGAAAGTTGCTAATGTGATACCAGTTTTTAAGAAAGGAGATAGATCACTTGCGTCTAACTATCGACCAATTAGCCTAACGTCTATTGTGGGAAAGTTACTCGAATCTATAATAGCAAATAAAATTCGTCTTCATCTTGAAAAACATAAATTAATAATTGAGTCGCAACATGGTTTTATAAATGGCCGTTCATGTTTAACAAATTTGTTATCTTTTTATTCTAGCATTGTTGAGGCAGTTGATAGTGGTAAGGATTGCGATGTTGTATACCTTGACTTTAGCAAAGCTTTTGATACAGTGCCACATGAAAGACTGATTAAAAAAATAGAGTCTCATGGTATTGGGGGTGCTATATTAAGCTGGATTAGGGCATGGCTATACCAAAGGAAACAGAGAGTTAGTATAAATGGAATCAAGTCAGAGTGGGAAAATGTTGTAAGTGGAGTGCCTCAAGGCTCTGTCCTGGGACCTCTGTTGTTTATAATATATATAAATGATTTAGATTCAGGTTTGAGTAGCAACATTTGCAAATTTGCCGATGATACGAAAATCGGTAGGGAAATTAATTCGGAGGAGGACTCACTATCACTTCAAGTTGATCTAGATAGGGTTTTGAAATGGTCAAAGGATTGGCAGATGCAGTTTAATGCTGATAAATGTAAAGTTCTGAGGTTAGGTAATGATGATAGAGTTACAAGATACGAGCTAGATGGTGTTGTGATTGCGAAGTCGGATTGCGAAAGGGATCTGGGAGTTATGATTAGTAAGAATTTAAAACAAAAGGATCAATGCATAAATGTTCGTAATAAGGCAAATCGGACACTTGGATTTATTAATCGCAGCGTTAGTAACAAGACACCTGGTGTGGTTCTCAAGCTATATCTTGCTCTAGTTAGGCCCCATTTAGATTATGCAGTTCAGTTTTGGTCGCCATATTATAGAATGGATATAAATTCACTTGAACGTGTCCAGCGTAGGATGACTAAGTTAATTCCCCAAATTAGAAATCTTTCATATGAAGAAAGATTAACAAAGCTTAAGTTGCATTCACTGGAAAGGCGAAGAGTTAGGGGTGACATGATAGAGGTTTACAAGTGGATGAATGGACATAACCGGGGGGATATTAATAGGGTATTAAAAGTATCAACACAGGACAGAACACGAAACAATGGATATAAATTGGATAAGTTTAGATTTAGGAAAGACTTGGGTAAATACTGGTTCGGTAACAGGGTTGTTGATTTGTGGAACCAGTTGCCGCGTAACATTGTGGAGGTAGGGTCCCTCGATTGTTTCAAGCACGGGTTGGACAAGTATATGAGTAGGATTGGGTGGTTATAGAATAGGAGCTTCCTCGTATGGGCCAATAGGCCTTCTGCAGTTACCTTTGTTCTTATGTTCTTATGTTCTTATCCTACGCTGGACACGTTCAAGTGAATTTATATACAATCTATAATATGGCGACCAAAACTGAACTGCAAAATCTAAATGGGGCCTAACTATATAGATATAGCTTGAGAACCACACCAGGTGTCTAGTTACTAACGCTGCGATTAATAAAACCAAGTGTCCGATTTGCCTTATTACGAACATTTATGCATTGATCCTTTTGTTTTAAATTCTTACTAATCATAACTCCCAGATCCCTTTCGCAATCCGACTTCGCAATCTCAACACCATCTAGCTTGTATCTTGTATCTCTATCATCATTACCTAACCTCAGAACTTTACATTTATCAGCATTAAACTGCATCTGCCAATCCTTTGACCATTTCAAAACCCTATCTAGATCAACTTGAAGTGATAGTGAGTCCTCCTCCGAATTAATTTCCCTACCGATTTTCGTATCATCGGCAAATTTGCAAATGTTGCTACTCAAACTTGAATCTAAATCATTTATATATATTATAAACAACAGAGGTCCCAGGACCGAGCCTTGAGGCACTCCACTTACAACATTTTCCCACTCTGACTTGACTCCATTTATACTAACTCTCTGTTTCCTTTGGGACACCATCTGGTCACCATTTGGTCCGGGAGACATCTCCCGTCACGCAGGGTGCAGTCGCACCTCCACAGATCTCCAGTATCATCTATTGATACTGGTGATGGCTCAAAAGGGCCACCACTTACGAGCTATTCATGCCCGTGCCATCTTTTGGGTGGCTTCATCTTCATCTTAACACATTCACAAGGGAGACATCTCCCGTCATGCAGGGTGCATTCGCACCTCCACAGATCTCCAGTATCAGCTCTTGATACTGGTAATGGCTTAAAATGGCCACCACTTACGGGCTATTTATGCCCGTGCCACCTTTTGGGTTGCTTTATCTTCATCTTAACACATTCATAAGGGAGACATCTCCCGTCATGCAGGGTGCATCCGCACCTTCACAGATCTCCAGTATCAGCTCTTGATACTGGTAATGGCTTAAAAGGGCCACCACTTACGGGCTATTTATGCCCGTGCCACCTTTTGGGTTGCTTCATCTTCATCTTAACACATTCATAAGGGAGACATCTCCCGTCATGCAGGGTGCATTCGCACCTCCACAGATCTCCAGTATCAGCTCTTGATACTGGTAATGGCTTAAAAGGGCCACCACTTACGGGCTATTCAGGCCCGTGCCACCTTTTGGGTGGCTTAATCATCATCAATCAATCAACCTTTGGGAAACAGTCAGTCAGGTGCAGTCACAGTGAGAGGTTGTGTTAGCCGGAGCTCCGATTCTAATAACATTATTATTGCAATAATGGAAGGATTAGTAAAAGATTTGGTGAGTCTGGTTGGAGCTCTAAGAGCAGAGATGGATTCCCTGCGGGAGGAGGTACGACGGCTACGACTTCGGGAGGAAACGAAGGAGGAGGCCAGTATCGACGGGACCTCATTAAGGAGGACTGACGGGACCAGTATTAAGAAGACCTCGTCTTGGCAAGTTGTGAAAGACAAGGGTCTTAAGAAGACCTTGGCTAAACCGACAACTAATAGCCTACACCTAAGGACTTTTAACGCATTTGACGTATTAGAGGACGAGTGCTGTGTTGAACCTGTTGTTCAACGAGGTGGCAAAGACAAAGTAACGATGAGCATTGAAGCGCAGGCCCCTCAAACTGCTCGAAAGGAAAAGGTAGAATCGAAGCGAATTTTGGTTGTGGGAGATTCCCAGGTGAGGTATTTAGACGTTTTGTGCCAGAGATAGGGGGAACAGATTAAGGGTTTGCTATCTGGGAGCTGGAATTGGTGATATTGTTGGAAACATGAATGATATTATGACAGGAAATGGAAACAAACCCATTATTTGTATTAGTGCAGGGGGTAATGATGTTGGACGAGCTAGGAGTGAGGAACTAATACAGAGATTCATGACAGCCACTGAATTAGTTAGGAGCAAGGGAGGAATCCCGATCATATGTGGCATTCTTCCAAGAAAGGGAGTAGGAAATGAATGGATATCGAGGGCACTTGGTGTCAATTGCCGGCTGGAAAGATATTGCAAATCAAATGGAATATCTTTCATAGACAACTGGGAACACTTCTATGGAAGAAATGAAATGTATGCTCGTGATGGGGTGCATCTATCGAGAGCTGGGGTTGTTGCTGTTGCGAACTCGTTGGAAGAAGTGGTTAGAGGTGTTTGTTTGGGTTTAAACTGTTAGTAGATAGAGGTATGGGAATTGATTTGGAAGGAGGTAATAAAAGTATGTGTTTGTGGGAGAAAGGAATTGGCAAAATGATCAGGGAAAGAGAAGGGCCTCAAAATAACAATTCACTTAGGGTATATTACACTAACAGTAGAAGTCTAAGAAATAAAATTAACGAATTAAATGCTCTTGTCTGCACAGAAAAAATAGATATTATTGCACTTACCGAAACGTGGATGAATGTAGAAAATAGAGAACTATTAGCTGAATATCAAATAAATGGATTTAAACTATTTCACACAGATAGATATATTAGACGAGGAGGGGGAGTAGCCATATATGTTAGGGACAATTTGAAATGTAGTCTCAAAGAGGGAATCAAAACTGAGCCACACACAGAAACTATTTGGATAGAATTATACGAAAAAGCAAATAATATTATAATAGGAGTTATATATAGGCCTCCAAATTTAGACAGAATGGGAGCAAAGCATCTATGGGATGAAATATCTAGGGCATCTAGATCTAACAGTATTTACGACATGGGGTGATTTTAATTTTAGTGGAATAAACTGGTTGAACAAAACAGGGAATAGTGAAGCAGAAGATTTTCTAGAATTAATTGACGATTGCTTTCTTACGCAACACATTAAGGAACCAACACGGGAAAATAATATTTTGGGTTTAGTGTTAACTAACAGGGAAACACAAATTAATGACATCGAAATAGGGAGTGAGCTAGGGAACAGTGATCACAAAGAAATCAGATTTAGCATAAAATGGAATAGACCTGTAGGAGAAAATTCTGTTAAAGTGCCAGACTTTCGAAAAGCTGATTTTGGTAGCCTTAGAAATTTTTTGGGTCAAATTGATTGGAAAGTCTTGGGTGTGGGGTGGGGGCCGGTCTTGGAGCGAGACATGGGCCCGGCGATGGGTGACGTGGATGGGGATTTCGATGTGGATTCAATATATAACTTGTTTAGGAATATTCTAAACAAAGCACAGGAACGTAGTATACCATACAAATTGAATAGATCGAATACCAATGACCCAAAGTGGATAACAAAGAATTTGAAGAACCTTATAGGTAAAAAGAGAGCTTGGTACAAAAGGATTAAAAATGGGGAGGTCACTTTAGAACAGGAATTCGTACAACTGGTTAGAAATGTTAAAAAAGAGATAAGGAAAGCAAAAAGAAACTATGAAGTTCGCATAGCAGGGCAAGCAAAGACAAATCCTAAAGGGTTTTTTCAGTTATATCGTACTAAGACTAGGGAAAGGATAGGCCCATTAAAAACTGAGACAGGTCAAATAACAGATAGTGATGAAGAGATGAGTAGTATTTTTAATAAATATTTTGTATCTGTATTTACTAAAGAGGAACTTAATAATATGCCTTCAGCCGAACAAGTCTATGTGGGTGGGGACGAGGACAGGTTGACGAGTTTAACAGTTACCAGGGAGGATGTTCTTAAACAAATAGTAAAACTCAAACCAAACAAATCCCCAGGGCCGGATGAAGTGTTTGCCAGGGTGCTTAAAGAATGCAAAGAGGAGCTTTGTGACCCACTGTCAACCATATTTAATAAATCAATAGAGTCAGGCAGAGTGCCAGAGTTTTGGAAAGTTGCTAATGTGATACCAGTTTTTAAGAAAGGAGATAGATCACTTGCGTCTAACTATCGACCAATTAGCCTAACGTCTATTGTGGGAAAGTTACTCGAATCTATAATAGCTAATAAAATTCGTCTTCATCTTGAAAAACATAAATTAATAATTGAGTCGCAACATGGTTTTATAAATGGCCGTTTATGTTTAACAAATTTGTTATCTTTTTATTCTAGCATTGTTGAGGCAGTTGATAGTGGTAAGGATTGCGATGTTGTGTACCTTGACTTTAGCAAAGCTTTTGATACAGTGCCACATGAAAGACTGATTAAAAAGTTAGAGTCTCATGGTGTTGGGGGTGCTATATTAAGCTGGATTAGGGCATGGCTATACCAAAGGAAACAGAGAGTTAGTATAAATGGAATCAAGTCAGAGTGGGAAAATGTTGTAAGTGGGGTGCCTCAAGGCTCTGTCCTGGGACCTCTGTTGTTTATAATATATATAAATGATTTAGATTCAGGTTTGAGTAGCAACATTTGCAAATTTGCCGATGATACGAAAATCGGTAGGGAAATTAATTCGGAGGAGGACTCACTATCACTTCAAGTTGATCTAGATAGGGTTTTGAAATGGTCGAAGGATTGGCAGATGCAGTTTAATGCTGATAAATGTAAAGTTCTGAGGTTAGGTAATGATGATAGGGTTACAAGATACGAGCTAGATGGTGTTGAGATTGCGAAGTCGAATTGCGAAAGGGATCTGGGAGTTATGATTAGTAAGAATTTAAAACAAAAGGATCAATGCATAAATGTTCGTAATAAGGCTAATCGGACACTTGGATTTATTAATCGCAGCGTTAGTAACAAGACACCTGGTGTGGTTCTCAAGCTATATCTTACTCTAGTTAGGCCCCATTTAGATTATGCAGTTCAGTTTTGGTCGCCATATTATAGAATGGATATAAATTCACTTGAACGTGTCCAGCGTAGGATGACTAAGTTAATTCCCCAAATTAGAAATCTTTCATATGAAGAAAGATTAACAAAGCTAAAGTTGCATTCATTGGAAAGGCGAAGAGTTAGGGGCGACATGAGAGAGGTTTACAAGTGGGTGAATGGACATAACAAAGGGGATATTAATAGGGTATTAAAAGTATCAACACAAGACAGAACACAAAACAATGGGTATAAATTGGATAAGTTTAGATTTAGGAAAGACTTGGGTAAATACTGGTTCAGTAACAGGGTTGTTGATTTGTGGAACCAATTGCCGCGTAACATTGTGGAGGTGGGGTCCCTCGATTGTTTCAAGCGCGGGTTGGACAAGTATATGAGTGGGATTGGGTGGTTATAAATAGGAGCTGCCTCGTGTGGGCCAACAGGCCTTCTGCAGTTGCCTTTGTTCTTATGTTCTTATGGATAATGTGGTCAAGATTTTAGAGAAAATGGACATGAAATGGATCATTAAAAACAAAGGAGAAGATAGACCATATCAACACTTTCGACAGCCTCCTCCATGGGAAGAATCGAATTTAAAGATAATCATTGAAAGATTACCAGTTTAAAAATCAGCATGTGACCCGCAGAGGCTCAAGGAAGTAATAGAGCAACAAATGGAAACTATCTCTAGACCCACAACGACTCACATCTTAACAGACGGATCAGTTGAACAAGAAAAAGGTTCTGCTGGGGCAGCAGTTTACACTACCAACCATGAAGCTTACTGGAGCATGAATAGTGGGTGCTCAACATTGCAAACAGAATTATATGCCCTGAAAGAGGCAATAAACTATACAAATGAGAATAATTTACATGATGTCATCATTCATACAGACTCTAAATCTTCGCTACAGGCATTGTTATCCAGTCAGCACAGAGATAATATACAACTCCTCACAGAAATTCAACATATAGGAAAAGATGCCCATAATCGAGGGCTGTCAATCACCCTAAATTGGATACCAAGTGTCATTGGCATAGATGGTAATGAAAAGGCAGACTCACTAGCAAAAACTGCCACTGCTCTACATGTTGTACAGGTTCAAATACCTCCAAGTTTCTCACAGATAAAGGAGCAAATCAAGAAGAAAATATTCTCAACTATCAAAAGTCGCCACAGAGCCAAAGTAGCGGAAGGAAGATCCACTGCGATATGGTACGAACAAGTAACTGGTTACTCCTCTTTCAAGCCTGGCAAAAAGATATCCAGAAACATTGCAGTAGCCATACACAGACTCAGACGTGGTTATAAGTGCTGCTGGGAGGTAATGAACCCAATAGTTAAAGAGTGCCACATCTGTGAAACAGAAGCAAAGGCGCCACTATTACACTACTTACTGGAATGTGAAGCTACTGAACCCCTTCGCATCAAACTCAACATTAATCCAACGACAGCAACTGCATTATTTGACCTGTTATTATTATCTGTTATTTGACCTGTCTCAGTTTTTAATGGACCTATCCTTTCCCTGGTCTTAGTACGATATAACTGAAAAAACCCTTTGGGATTTGTCTTTGCTTGCCCTGCTATGCGAACTTCATAGTTTCTTTTTGCTTTCCTTATCTCTTTTTTAACATTTCTAACCAGTTGTACGAATTCCTGTTCTAAAGTGACCTCCCCATTTTTAATCCTTTTGTACCAAGCTCTCTTTTTACCTATAAGGTTCTTCAAATTCTTTGTTATCCACTTTGGGTCATTAGCATTCGATCTATTCAATTTGTATGGTATACTACGTTCCTGTGCTTTGTTTAGAATATTCTTAAATAAGTTATATATTGAATCCACATCGAAATCCCCATTTACGTCACCTATCGCTGGGTTCATGTCTCGCTCCAAGACCGGCCCACACCGCATACCCAAGACTTTCCAATCAATTTGACCCAAAAAATTTATTTGGCTATTAAAATCAGCTTTTCGAAAATCTGGCACTTTAACAGAATTTTCTCCTACTGGTCTATTCCATTCTATTCTATGCTAAATCTGATTTCTTTGTGATCGCTGTTCCCTAGCTCACTCCCTATTTCGATGTCATTAATTTGTGTTTCCCTGTTAGTTAACACTAAACCCAAAATATTATTTTCCCGTGTTGGTTCCTTAATGTGTTGCGTAAGAAACCAATCGTCAATTAATTCTAGAAAATCTTCTGCTTCACTATTCCCTGTTTTGTTCAACCAGTTTATTCCGCTAAAATTAAAGTCACCCATGACATAAATACTGTTAGATCTAGATGCTCTAGATATTTCATCCCATAGGTGCTTTGCTTCCATTCTGTCTAAATTTGGTGGCCTATATATAACTCCTATTATAATATTATTTGCTTTTTCGTTTAATTCTATCCAAATAGTTTCTGTGTGTGGCTCAGTTTTGATTCCCTCTTTGAGACTACATTTCAAATTGTCCCTAACATATATGGCTACTCCACCTCCTCGTCTAATATATCTATCAGTGTGAAATAGTTTAAATCCATTTATTTGATATTCAGCTAATAGTTCTCTATTTTCTACATTCATCCACGTTTCGGTAAGTGCAATAATATCTATTTTTTTCTGTGCAGACAAGAGCATTTAATTCGTTAATTTTATTTCTTAGACTTCTACTGTTAGTGTAATATACCCTAAGTGAATTGTTATTTTGAGGCCCTTCTCTTTCCCTGATCATTTTGCCAATTCCTTTCTCCGACAAACACATACTTTTAATACCTCCTTCCTCCAATTTTTTTTTTTTTTTTTTTTTTTTGAGATATATACAAGAGTTGTTACATTCTTGTACAGCCACTAGTACGCGTAGCGTTTCGGGCAAGTCCTTAATCCTATGGTCCCTGGAATACGATTCCCTGCCGCGAAGAATCGTTTTTTCATCCAAGTACACATTTTACTGTTGCGTTAAACAGAGGCTACAGTTAAGGAATTGCGCCCAGTAAATCCTCCCCGGCCAGGATACGAACCCATGACATAGCGCTCGCGGAACGCCAGGCGAGTGTCTTACCACTACACCACGGAGACTGTAAATTAATCAATTCCCATACCTCTATCTACTAACAGTTTAAACCCAAACACCTCCAACCACTTCTTCCAGCGAGTTGGCAACAGCAACAACCCCAGCTCTCGATAGATGCACCCCATCACGAGCATACATTTCATTTCTTCCATAGAAGTGTTCCCAGTTGTCTATGAAAGATATTGCATTTGATTTGCAATATCTATCCAGCCGGCAATTGACACCAAGTGCCCTCGATATCCATTCATTTCCCACTCCCTTTCTTGGAAGAATGCCACATATGATCGGGATTCCTCCCTTGCTCCTAACTAATTCTATGACTGTTTTATACCTCTGTATTAGTTCCTCACTCCTAACTCGCTCAACATCATTACCCCCTCATTCGGCCTTCAGCCGAACAAGTCTATGTGGGTGGGGACGAGGACAGGTTGACGAGTTTAGCAGTTACCAGGGAGGATGTTCTTAAACAAATAGTAAAACTCAAACCAAACAAATCCCCAGGGCCGGATGAAGTGTTTGCCAGGGTGCTTAAAGAATGCAAAGAGGAGCTTTGTGACCCACTGTCTACTATATTTAATAAATCAATAGTCAGGCAGAGTGCCAGAGTTTTGGAAAGTTGCTAATGTGATACCAGTTTTTAAGAAAGGAGATAGATCACTTGTGTCTAACTATCGACCAATTAGCCTAACGTCTATTGTGGGAAATTACTCGAATCTATAATAGCAAATAAAATTCGTCTTCATCTTGAAAAACATAAATTAATAATTGAGTCGCAACATGGTTTTATAAATGGCCGGTTATGTTTAACAAATTTGTTATCTTTTTATTCTAGCATTGTTGAGGCAGTTGATAGTGGTAAGGATTGCGATGTTGTGTACCTTGACTTTAGCAAAGCTTTTGATACAGTGCCACATGAAAGACTGATTAAAAAGTTAGAGTCTCATGGTGTTGGGGGTGCTATATTAAGCTGGATTAGGGCATGGCTATACCAAAGGAAACAGAGAGTTAGTATAAATGGAATCAAGTCAGAGTGGGAAAATGTTGTAAGTGGAGTGCCTCAAGGCTCTGTCCTGGGACCTCTGTTGTTTATAATATATATAAATGATTTAGATTCAGGTTTGAGTAGCAACATTTGCAAATTTGCCGATGATACGAAAATCGATAAGGAAATTAATTCGGAGGAGGACTCACTATCACTTCAAGTTGATCTAGATAGGGTTTTGAAATGGTCAAAGGATTGGCAGATGCAGTTTAACGCTGATAAATGTAAAGTTCTGAGGTTAGGTAATGATGATAGAGTTACAAGATACGAGCTAGATGGTGTTGAGATTGCGAAGTCAGATTGCAAAAGGGATCTGGGAGTTATGATTAGTAAGAATTTAAAACAAAAGGATCAATGCATAAATGTTCGTAACAAGGCAAATCGGACACTTGGATTTATTAATCGCAGCGTTAGTAACAAGACACCTGGTGTGGTTCTTAAGCTATATCTTGCTCTAGTTAGGCCCCATTTAGATTATGCAGTTCAGTTTTAGTCGCCATATTATAGAATGGATATAAATTCACTTGAACGTGTCCAGCGTAGGATGACTAAGTTAATTCCCCAAATTAGAAATCTTTCATATGAAGAAAGATTAACAAAGCTTAAGTTGCATTCACTGGAAAGGCGAAGAGTTAGGGGCGACATGATAGAGGTTTACAAGTGGGTGAATGGACATAACAAGGGGGATATTAATAGGGTATTAAAAGTATCAACACAGGACAGAACACGAAACAATGGGTATAAATTGGATAAGTTTAGATTTAGGAAAGACTTGGGTAAATACTGGTTCAGTAAAAGGGTTGTAGATTTGTGGAACCAATTGCCGCGTAACATGGTGGAGGTGGGGTCCCTCGATTGTTTCAAGCGCGGGTTGGACAAGTATATGAGTGGGATTGGGTGGTTATAGAATAGGAGCTGCCTCGTATGGGCCAATAGGCCTTCTGCAGTTACCTTTGTTCTTATGTTCTTATGTAAATACTGGTTCAGTAACAGGGTTGTTGATATGTGGAACCAATTACCGCGTAACGTGGTGGAGGTGGGGTCCCTCGATTGTTTCAAGCGCGGGTTGGACAAGTATATGAGTGGGATTGGGTGGTTATAAATAGGAGCTGCCTCGTATGGGTCAATAGGCCTTCTGCAGTTGCCTCTGTTCTGATGTTCTTATTAACTTGGATTAGTGCATGGCTATTCCAAAGGAAACAGAGAGTTAGTATAAATGAGGTTAAGTCAGAGTGGGATAATGTTGTTAGTGGAGTACCTCAGGGCTCTGTCCTGGGACCTCTGTTGTTTATAATATATATAAATGATTTACATTCAGGTTTGAGTAGCAACATTTGCAAATTTGCTGATGATACTAAAATCGGTAGGGAAATTAATTCGGAGGAGGAATCACTATCACTTCAAGTTGATCTAGATAGGGTTTTGAAATGGTCAAAGGATTGGCAAATGCAGTTTAATGCTGATAAATGTAAAGTTCTGAGGCTAGGTAATGATGATAGAGTTACAAGATACGAGCTAGATGGTGTTGAGATTGCGAAGTCGGATTGCGAAAGGGATCTGGGAGTTATGATTAGTAAGAATTTAAAACAAAAGGATCAATGCATGAATGTTCGTAATAAGGCGAATAGGACACTGGGATTTATTAATCGAAGCGTTAGTAACAAGACACCTGGTGTGGTACTTAAGCTATATCTTGCTCTGGTTAGGCCCCATTTAGATTATGCAGTACAGTTTTGGTCGCCGTATTATAGAATGGATATAAATTCACTTGAACGTGTCCAACGTAGGATGACTAAGTTAATTCCCCAAATTAGAAATTTTTCATATGAAGAAAGATTAACAAAGCTTAAGTTGCATTCACTGGAAAGGCGAAGAGTTAGGGGGTGACATGATAGAGGTTTACAAGTGGATGAATGGACCTAACAGGGGGGATATTAATAGGGTATTAAAAATATCAACACAAGACTGAACACGAAACAATGGGTATAAATTGGATAAGTTTAGATTTAGGAAAGACTTGGGTAAATACTGGTTCAGTAACAGGGTTGTTGATTTGTGGAACAAATTGCCGCGTAACGTGGTGGAGGTGGGGTCCCTCGATTGTTTCAAGCGCGGGTTGGACAAGTATATGAGTGGGATTGGGTGGTTATAGATAGGAGCTGCCTCGTATGGGCCAATAGGCCTTCTGCAGTTACCTTTGTTCTTATGTTCTTAAAGGATAGCCACCATAATAGGAAAACTTACTGGAACAACCGCCAGACTGTCAATCAAAGACAGCATACAGAGATCCTTTCAGAAAAACCTACAGTATAGAACAAGCTCATGGATGGATAATGTGGTCAAGATTTTAGAGAAAATGGACATGAAATGGACCATTAAAAACAAAGGGGAAGATAGACCATATCAACACTTTCGACAGCCTCCTCCATGGGAAGAATCGAATTTAAAGATAATCATTGAAAGATTACCAGTTTAAAAATCAGCATGTGACCCACAGAGGCTCAAGGAAGTAATAGAGCAACAAATGGAAACTATCTCTAGACCCACAACGACTCACATCTTAACAAACGGATCAGTTGAACAAGAAAAAGGTTCTGCTGGGGCAGCAGTTTACACTACCAACCATGAAGCTTACTGGAGCATGAATAGTGGGTGCTCAACATTGCAAACAGAATTATATGCCCTGAAAGAGGCAATAAACTATACAAATGAGAATAATTTACATGATGTCATCATTCATACAGACTCTAAATCTTCGCTACAGGCATTGTTATCCAGTCAGCACAGAGATAATATACAACTCCTCACAGAAATTCAACATATAGGAAAAGATGCCCATAATCGAGGGCTGTCAATCACCCTAAATTGGATACCAAGTGTCATTGGCATAGATGGTAATGAAAAGGCAGACTCACTAGCAAAAACTGCCACTGCTCTACATGTTGTACAGGTTCAAATACCTCCAAGTTTCTCACAGATAAAGGAGCAAATCAAGAAGAAAATATTCTCAACTATCAAAAGTCGCCACAGAGCCAAAGTAGCGGAAGGAAGATCCACTGCGATATGGTACGAACAAGCCACTGGTTACTCCTCTTTCAAGTGTGGCAAAAAGATATCCAGAAACATTGCAGTAGCCATAAACAGACTCAGACGTGGTTACAAGTGCTGCTGGGAGGTAATGAACCCAATAGTTAAAGAGTGCCACATCTGTGAAACAGAAGCAAAGCGCCACTATTGCACTACTTACTGGAATGTGAAGCTACTGAACCCCTGCGCATCAAACTCAACATTAATCCAACGACAACAGCTGCATTAGATGCACATTCCACCGCGACTACAATGATTAGAAAAGCTGTTGAGGAATAGGACTCATTAGTGAGCATTCTGCATCTACATCCGCCACCAAGATAATAAGAACATAAGAACAAAGGTAACTGCAGAAGTTACTGCAGTTACCTTTGTTCTTATGTTCTTATTAATAAATGTTAATAAATTATAATGTTAATAAAACAAGATTAAAACCAGTGCACTAAAACAGAAGCGATAAATAAGCAGGGAAAAAGGAGAAGTCCTCTCCTCCATTTTAAACTTAGACCCAAATATCACAGGAAAAAGGTTATCATGTATAACCAAACTCAATTACGGGTTCACCATAGCCCGTGCTACATGGACACCTCGTCCTGAGTAGCTAAATCTTTAACAACAACAACAACCTTCCCCCAAGTTTTCCTACTCCTCACCTCTCCCTTGCCGTACTTATGCCCGAGACTCCCTCGTTTTTTGTAGTGTTGAACCATTCTAAGGTTGTCTCTACGCGTCCATATAGGTGCTCCCAGCATTGTTCTCAGAGCATCATTTTGAGACACTTCCAGTTTCTCCCGCTGGTTATCACTGAGAGATGTAAGAGCAGAAGCAGCAGTCAATGAGTGACCTAACTGCTTGAACGTAGTACATTCGTAGTACAAGAGAACGTAGTACAAGCATTGCGCATCAAACTCAACATTAATCCAACGACAGCAGCTGCATTAGATGCACAATCCACCGCGACTACAATGATTAGAAAAGCCGTTGTGGAATGAGCAGTCTGCATCTACATCCGCCACCAAGATAATGTTATTAAAACAAGACTAAAATCAGTGCACTAAAACAGAAACGAAAAATAAACCGGGAAAACGGAGGAATCTCCACCTCCATTTAACAAGGTTATTGGGAATAACCGAATTTAATTACGGGCTCGCCATAGCCCGTGCTATATGGACACTTCGTTCTGAGTGTCTGAGAAGGTGTTTAAATCTAAAACAACAACAACAACTCGTCTTTTCATTACGGCCATTCATGCTGGCCGTGCCACCTTTTGGGTGGCTTAATCTTTATCAATCATCTTATCACAATTGACTTGATAATGGTCAAGGATCAAGTCGATCCTGGTTCAAGCCGCGTTTATTTATCCTCCACAGCGGCGCTAAATGTTCAGACTTTGCGGCTTTTCTGAACTATTTAAATATTTGTAACACAAAATATACAGCTTATGTATTTACCAAAGAGTATTTGGTAATACATTAATATTAATTGAAATTGAAAGTTAAAGATGATAATGTATCATGACTAATATAAGTGGGATATAAGTTTTTGGTGAGCGAGATCGAGTCAGTGTAAGACGAGAGTGAGGACGAGGAGTAGTGCTTCAGCTCTTGTGCTCCTCTCCCTTCATTTGTCTAGTTACGTTATGGACACACAGAGGAAAGAAGTGGTGGGCCATGGCTCCAAGAGGAAGGTGGATGGCTGCCAGCCCAACAACGGTCCAGGAAAAAGCCCAGAATATTCCGATGAAGTGACATACGAGGTCAGCCCTGATGGAGAGGTTCTAACAATATTCCTCCTTCACACTCCCATACGCACTAGGCCCCCTTCCTTGCACGGTTTGGAGAAGATTTCCATGAAGAATCATAATTACCTCCAAGCCAAGGTGAACGGTAAGTCCTGCACCATGGTTGTAGACTCTGGCACCACATCCAATATCATGAAAGACTGAGATGCAAGAGAACTTGGCTTGGATAAGAATGTATCCGCCAACAAAAATGGTACAATTATAGTCAGCTTCTTTGACAAAGATATTAACTTCAGTCCTAACAGGATTAGGACTGCCGAAAATGTTAAAATATACCTAGAAAACAACAAGGAGTTAGTCGCCGCCAAAGTCGAAATTTTCCCGCCAGAAATGGATAATTCATTTTCCAATGTCCCAAGCCCCATGATTTTCTTTGGTTTTCCTCTCATGACTGAGTACCATGTAATACAACAATTTAAACACAATAATTCTGATCTCTATTTCAAGAACCTCCCAAGTTTTCAAAATAGAGGGTTTGGGTTGAGTAAATCCAGATCATCCTACCTTAGGATCCCGCTGCCAGCTTCATCACAACGTGACAAATGCACAAACAAAATACACGTCGATTCAGGGGCGGGTAAGACGTTTGTCTCAATGTTATATATAAAGAGAATAGGACTCGAGAAATGTCCTCCCAAAAAACTCCGGATACACATGGGGGGCGACGTGTATGTGGAGGATGACTTAAGTGTTCATCCAGACCCAGAAGACATTTATCCCTTTGTCATTGGCAGGAACTTATTGGAGAAATATAAATGTACACTGGACACCTACTCCTACTATTTGTTCTTTGACGTTAACAATAAAACCTACAGGTCCCAGTTATACTGATGACCACAATAAAGTTGTGTTTCATTGTTTCATAACTACTTACCTGTGTAAAAAATATTAATTGTGTTTGTGTTCATCAGTCCGAGAAATAAATCTTCTAGGAAACGGAAAAGTTTCCAGAAGGAGGTAAAACCATATATATATATATATATATATATATATATATATATATATATATATATATATATATATATATATATATATATATATATATATATATATATATATATATATATATATATATATATATATATATATATATATATATATATATATATATATATATATATATATATGTTAGTTGTCTCTGAAGAGACAACTAACACAACACCTATACCCCCTATTAGACTATTTTAGAGGAACTTCTTTTCCACAGCTCATAAAATGGAGGAAAGGGTCCTGAAAGATATTGTTAATAGAAACGTTATCCCTACAGACAAAAATCAGAGGATGCAACTGACGATTTACTATAAAACCAGAAAAACGGCCAGCCTACTCATGAGAAACTCTCCAGACACAAAACAGAACGCTTTAAAAGAGACTAACGTCGTCTATCCCTTCAAATGCCCACTTGGGGACTGTAAGCTCCAAAAAACCCAGTATATAGGCAAGACAACAACATCTCTTTCTAGGCGTTTAACGATGCATAAGCAACAGGGCTCCATTAAGGCACATATAATCTCTTCCCACAACCAAACCATCGCCAGAGAAATCCTAGTAAACAACACAGAAATCATCGATAGATACAGCGATAGCAGGCGGCTTGACGTTTGCGAGGCACTACACATCAAGAAGTCAACACCAGCAATCAACAGCCAATTATTGCACAACTATATTCTACCCACCTCAAGACTCCGCTCCAATATAGAAGCATCAAGAAATATATATATATGCATATATATATATATGCATATATATATATAATATATATATATATATATATATATATATATATGCATATATATATATATATATATATATATATATATATATATATATATATATATATATATATATATATATGCATATATATATATGCATATATATATATATATATATATATATGTATATATATATATATATATATATATATATATATATATATATATATATATATATATATATATATATATATGTATATGTATATATGTATATGTATATATATATATATATATATATATATATATATATATATATATATATATATATATATATATATATATATATATATAAGCCTATACTTGCATAAACCACAAGTGAAGATAAACAATCTTTGGACAACACCCACCAGTGGGACTCGAACCCAGAAAGCACAACTACCTTCCAGTAGCTGGCATAACTAGTATGCTTTAACCCACTACGCCATCAGACCTTACAAAAGAAGTAGATAGTTCGAGATATATATCTCAAACATCTCTACCTCCCGAAGGCACCAGATGAGTGAGGGGTCAGTCTGCATTTTTCGTCAAGCCACTGTCAATGTGAGAGAACTCGTGTCCAGCTTATAAGCCTATACTTGCATAAACCACAAGTGAAGATAAACAATCTTTGGACAACACCCACCAGTGGGACTCGAACCCAGAAAGCACAACTACCTTCCAGTAGCTGGCATAACTAGTATGCTTTAACCCTATAACTAGTATGCCTATATATATATATATATATATATATATATATATATATATATATATATATATATATATATATATATATATATATATATATATATATATATATATATATATATATATATATATATATATATATATATATATATATATATATATATGTCGTACCTAGTAGCCAGAACTCACTTCTCAGCCTACTATTCAAGGCCCGATTTGCCTAATAAGCCAAGTTTTCCTGAATTAATATATTTACTAAAAAATTTTTCTTATGAAATGATAAAGCAACCCTTTTCTTTATGTATGAGGTCAATTTTTTTTTATTGGAGTTAAAATTAACGTAGATATATGACCGAACCTAACCAACCCTACCTAACCTAACCTAACCTATATTTATAGGTTAGGTTAGGTTAGGTAGCCAAAAAAAGCTAGGTTAGGTTAGGTTAGGTAGGTTAGGTAGACGAAAAAACATTAATTCATGAAAACTTGGCTTATTAGGCAAATCGGGCCTTGAATAGTAGGCTGAGAAGTGCGTTCTGGCTATTAGGTACGACATATATATATATATATATATATATATATATATATATATATATATATATATATATATATATTTATATATATATATATATATATATATATATATATATATATATATATATATATATATATATATATATATATATATATATATATATGTCGTACCTAGTAGCCAGAACTCACTTCTCAGCCTACTATGCAAGGCCCGATTTGCCTAATAAGCCTAGTTTTCATAAATTAATGTTTTTTCGACTACCTAACCTACCTAACCTAACCTAACCTAACGTTTTCGGCTACCTAACCTAACCTAACCTATAAAGATAGGTTAGGTTAGGTTAGGTAGGGTTGGTTAGGTTCGGTCATATATCTACGTTAACTTTAACTCCAATAAAAAAAAATTGACCTTATACATAATGAAATGGGTAGCTTTATCATTTCATAAGAAAAAAATTAGAGAAAATATATTAATTCAGTAAAACTTGGCTTATTAGGCAAATCGGGCCTTGAATAGTAGGCTGAGAAGTGAGTTCTGGCTACTAGGTACGACATATATATATATATGTATATATAGCCAGAAGTGCGTTCTGGCTATTAGGTACGACATATATATATACATATATATATATATATATATATATATATATATATATATATATGTATATATATATGTCGTACCTAATAGCCAGAACGCACTTCTCAGCCTACTATGCAAGGCCCGATTTGCCTAATAAGCCAAGTTTTCATGAATTAATATATTCTCTCTAATTTTTTGCTTATGAAATGATAAAGCTACCCATTTCATTATGCATGAGGTCAATTTTTTTTTCATTGGAGTTAAAATTGACATAGATATATGACCGAACCTAACCTAACCTAACCTATGTTTATAGGTTAGGTTAGGTAGCCGAAAAAGTTAGGTTAGGTAGTCGAAAAACAATTATTTCATGAAAACTTGGCTTATTAGGCAAATTGGGCCTTGCATAGTAGGCAAAGAAGTGCGTTCTGGCTACCTAGTAGCCAGAACGCACTTCTCAGCCTACTATGCAAGGCTTGATTTACCTAATAAGCCAAGTTTTCCTGAATTTATATATTTTCTCTAATTTTTTTCTTATGAAATGATAAAGCTACACATTTCATTATGAATGAGGTCAATTTCTTTTATTGGAGTCAAAATTAACGTAGATATATGACCGAACCTAACCAACCCTTCCTAACCTAACCTATCTTTATAGGTTAGGTTAGGTAGCCGAAAAAGTTAGGTTAGGTAGTCGAAAAACAATTAATTCATGAAAACTTGGCTTATTAGGCAAATTGGGCCTTGCATAGTAGGCTGAAAATATATATTGCATATATAAATATATATATATATATATATATATATATATATATATATATATATATATATATATATATGTCGTACTTATTAGCCAGAATGCACATCTCAGCCTACTATGCATGGCCCAATTTGCCTAATAAGCCAAGTTTTCATGAATTAATTGTTTTTCGACTACCTAACCTACCTAACTTAACCTAACCTAACTTTTTCGGCTACCTAACCCAACCTAACCTATAAAGATAGGTTAGGTTAGGTTAGGTAGGGTTGGTTAGGTTCGGTCATATATCTACATTAATTTTAACTCCAATAAAAAAAAATTGACCTCATACATAATGAAATGGGTAGCTTTATCATTTCATAAGAAAAAAATTAGAGAAAATATATTAATTCAGGAAAACTTAGCATATTAGGCAAATCGGGCCTTGCATAGTAGGCCAAAAAGTGCGTTCTGGCTACTAGGTACGACATATATATATATATATATATGCGAACAAGCCTGAATGGTCCCCAGGACATATGCAACTGAAAACTCACACCCCAGAAGTGACTCGAACCCATACTCCCAGAAGCAACGCATCTGGTATGTACAAGACGCCTTAATCCACTTGACCATCACGACCGGACATAATGAGGTGATAGCCGAGGCTATATGAACCACCCCACCGCCGGCACTCGGATAGTTATCTTGGGCATAGCATTTTACCAAATCACCTCATTCTTTGGGGCACACGTGAGGAACACAAATGCGAACAAGCCTGAACGGTCCCCAGGACATATGCAACTGAAAACTCACACCCCAGAAGTGACTCGAACCCATACTCCCAGAAGCAACGCATCTGGTATGTACAAGACGCCTTAATCCACTTGACCATCACGACCGGACATAATGAGGTGATAGCCGAGGCTATATGAACCACCCCACCGCCGGCACTCGGATAGTTATCTTGGGCATAGCATTTTACCAAATCACCTCATTCTTTGGGGCACACGTGAGGAACACAAATGCGAACAAGCCTGAATGGTCCCCAGGACATATGCAACTGAAAACTCACACCCCAGAAGTGACTCGAACCCATACTCCCAGAAGCAACGCATCTGGTATGTACAAGACGCCTTAATCCACTTGACCATCACGACCGGACATAATGAGGTGATAGCCGAGGCTATATGAACCACCCCACCGCCGGCACTCGGATAGTTATCTTGGGCATAGCATTTTACCAAATCACCTCATTCTTTGGGGCACACGTGAGGAACACAAATGCGAACAAGCCTGAATGGTCCCCAGGACATATGCAACTGAAAACTCACACCCCAGAAGTGACTCGAACCCATACTCCCAGAAGCAACGCATCTGGTATGTACAAGACGCCTTAATCCACTTGACCATCACGACCGGACATAATGAGGTGATAGCCGAGGCTATATGAACCACCCCACCGCCGGCACTCGGATAGTTATCTTGGGCATAGCATTTTACCAAATCACCTCATTCTTTGGGGCACACGTGAGGAACACAAATGCGAACAAGCCTGAATGGTCCCCAGGACATACTTCTGGGAGTATGGGTTCGAGTCACTTCTGGGGTGTGAGTTTTCAGTTGCATATGTCCTGGGGACCATTCAGGCTTGTTCGCATTTGTGTTCCTCACGTGTGCCCCAAAGAATGAGGTGATTTGGTAAAATGCTATGCCCAAGATAACTATCCGAGTGCCGGCGGTGGGGTGGTTCATATAGCCTCGGCTATCACCTCATTATGTCCGGTCGTGATGGTCAAGTGGATTAAGGCGTCTTGTACATACCAGATGCGTTGCTTCTGGGAGTATGGGTTCGAGTCACTTCTGGGGTGTGAGTTTTCAGTTGCATATGTCCTGGGGACCATTCAGGCTTGTTCGCATTTGTGTTCCTCACGTGTGCCCCAAAGAATGAGGTGATTTGGTAAAATGCTATGCCCAAGATAACTATCCGAGTGCCGGCGGTGGGGTGGTTCATATAGCCTCGGCTATCACCTCATTATGTCCGGTCGTGATGGTCAAGTGGATTAAGGCGTCTTGTACATACCAGATGCGTTGCTTCTGGGAGTATGGGTTCGAGTCACTTCTGGGGTGTGAGTTTTCAGTTGCATATGTCCTGGGGACCATTCAGGCTTGTTCGCATTTGTGTTCCTCACGTGTGCCCCAAAGAATGAGGTGATTTGGTAAAATGCTATGCCCAAGATAACTATCCGAGTGCCGGCGGTGGGGTGGTTCATATAGCCTCGGCTATCACCTCATTATGTCCGGTCGTGATGGTCAAGTGGATTAAGGCGTCTTGTACATACCAGATGCGTTGCTTCTGGGAGTATGGGTTCGAGTCACTTCTGGGGTGTGAGTTTTCAGTTGCATATGTCCTGGGGACCATTCAGGCTTGTTCGCATTTGTGTTCCTCACGTGTGCCCCAAAGAATGAGGTGATTTGGTAAAATGCTATGCCCAAGATAACTATCCGAGTGCCGGCGGTGGGGTGGTTCATATAGCCTCGGCTATCACCTCATTATGTCCGGTCGTGATGGTCAAGTGGATTAAGGCGTCTTGTACATACCAGATGCGTTGCTTCTGGGAGTATGGGTTCGAGTCACTTCTGGGGTGTGAGTTTTCAGTTGCATATGTCCTGGGGACCATTCAGGCTTGTTCGCATTTGTGTTCCTCACGTGTGCCCCAAAGAATGAGGTGATTTGGTAAAATGCTATGCCCAAGATAACTATCCGAGTGCCGGCGGTGGGGTGGTTCATATAGCCTCGGCTATCACCTCATTATGTCCGGTCGTGATGGTCAAGTGGATTAAGGCGTCTTGTACATACCAGATGCGTTGCTTCTGGGAGTATGGGTTCGAGTCACTTCTGGGGTGTGAGTTTTCAGTTGCATATGTCCTGGGGACCATTCAGGCTTGTTCGCATTTGTGTTCCTCACGTGTGCCCCAAAGAATGAGGTGATTTGGTAAAATGCTATGCCCAAGATAACTATCCGAGTGCCGGCGGTGGGGTGGTTCATATAGCCTCGGCTATCACCTCATTATGTCCGGTCGTGATGGTCAAGTGGATTAAGGCGTCTTGTACATACCAGATGCGTTGCTTCTGGGAGTATGGGTTCGAGTCACTTCTGGGGTGTGAGTTTTCAGTTGCATATGTCCTGGGGACCATTCAGGCTTGTTCGCATTTGTGTTCCTCACGTGTGCCCCAAAGAATGAGGTGATTTGGTAAAATGCTATGCCCAAGATAACTATCCGAGTGCCGGCGGTGGGGTGGTTCATATAGCCTCGGCTATCACCTCATTATGTCCGGTCGTGATGGTCAAGTGGATTAAGGCGTCTTGTACATACCAGATGCGTTGCTTCTGGGAGTATGGGTTCGAGTCACTTCTGGGGTGTGAGTTTTCAGTTATATATATATATATATATATATATAGTGGTAGTGACCTTCTTTTGTGTCCTTTATATATATATATATATATATATATATATATATATATATATATATATATATATATAAAGGACACAAAAGAAGGTCACTACCAAAGATACCTTACAAGCAGAACTTATTGCAGAAGGAGGAAAGAATCGAGGCAATTACAGAAGCACCATACTGTCCCCCGAGCTTAAAGCGGCAGCTAAAAGCCTTCGTGAGAACAAGGAGATAGTTGTCAGGAGAGGTGACAAGTCGCCAATATATGTCATTCTTAAAAAAGACGAATATCTGGCGAAAATGAACATCATACTCTCTGACCAAACTAAGTTCCAAAGGGTAACGAAGGACGCTACAGCCGAATTAAAAGCAAAGGTCAACAAACTGATCGAAACTGTGAACGCCAAGAAATCCGGACTCCACCTGCCAAAGATCATTGGGGAATATAAACCTGGATATGCGTATGGAAATGTCAAGACGCACAAGCCTGGAAACCCACTTCGGCCAATCATTAGCCAGATACCCACACCCACGTACAGACTGGCGAAGCGACTCAACGGCCTGCTGACTCCTTATGTTCCTTGCGCCTTCAGCATGAAGTCTCCAAAGGAATTTGTTGACTTACTGCGGGGCACACGGGCCACAGGGATAAGAGCCTCGTTGGACGTAGAATCGCTGTTTACCAACGTACCTGTGGACGAGACAATCGGAATGATAGCCGACAGAGTGTATCGTGATCCAGCCTGTACTCCTCTTGACATACCAGAAAATATTCTGAGGAAACTACTCCAAGCTTGTACTAAAGAGGCACCCTTCTTGAGCCCGGATGGGCACATGTATAAGCAAGTAGATGGGGTCGCCATGGGTTCTCCCCTAGGTGTCCTGTTCGCAAACTTCTATATGGGTACCATCGAGCAAAAAGTCTTAGTCGACATGAACTTGAAACCGGCCATATACTGCAGGTATGTTGACGACATTTTTACACAGGTACCTGATGTCAGACATCTGCAGGAGCTGAAGGAGGCATTTGAGCAGAGCTCCGTGCTGCGTTTCACTTACGAGATGGAAAAGGATGGGAAGCTGCCCTTTCTAGATGTAACAGTCATGGAAAAGGGCGGAGGTTTCCACACTGCAGTCTACACTAAGGAAACAAACATAGGAATGTGCCTAAATGCCAACAGCGACTGCCCTGACAGGTACAAGAGGAGTGTTGTTAACGCATATGTCGACCGTGCTCTCAGCCACAGCTCAGAATGGAAGCAAGTCGACGAAGAACTCTGTAGGGTAAGGCAGGTCCTAGTCAATAACGGCTTCTCCAATGGTTTCGTCGAAGACATCATAAGAAGGAAAGTGAAAAGCCATGCAACCTCTGAAGAGACAACTAACACAACACCTATACCCCCTATTAGACTATTTTACAGGAACTTCTTTTCCACAGCTCATAAAACAGAGGAAAGGGTCCTGAAAGATATTGTTAATAGAAACGTTATCCCTACAGACAAAAATCAGAGGATACAACTGACGATTTACTATAAAACCAGAAAAACGGCCAGCCTACTCATGAGAAACTCTCCAGACACAAAACAGAACGCTTTAAAAGAGACTAACGTTGTCTATGCCTTCAAATGCCCACTTGGGGACTGTAAGCCCCTAAAAACTCAGTATATAGGCAAGACAACAACATCTCTTTCTAGGCGTTTAACGATGCATAAGCAACAGGGCTCCATTAAGGAACATATAATCTCTTCCCACAACCAAACCATCGCCAGAGAAATCCTAGTAAACAACACAGAAATCATCGATAGATACAGCGATAGCAGGCGGCTTGACGTTTGCGAGGCACTACACATCAAGAAGTCAACACCAGCAATCAATAGCCAATTATTGCACAACTATATTCTACCCACCTCAAGACTCCGCTCCAATATAGAAGCATCAAGAAATATGGACCAATAGGCTTTCTACAAACACTTCTATTCAATACCCATTGTTTGTGTTCTGTCTTGTGTTGATACTTTTAATACCCTATTAATATCCCCTCTTGTTCTGTCTTGTGTTAATGCCACATCACCCCTCCCACCTCACTCAAATGTAGATATAAAATCGGAGATACGTAAGTTCTATTCAGTTGTGTATTTGTGAACTAAAGTCTTTGAAAATGTAATAAGTTTTACGAAACGCGCCTGTGTCGCGTCAGACTAGAAATAAAAATGAATTTTGGAGAATTAATTTTTGATTTACCTCCAACAGTGAAGCGTAATGTACGAAAGATTGAGAAAATTCGTGTTAGAATTATTAATCTTACTTTTTCGGTCATATTTAATAATATATGTCTACAGGAAAGACTGCTACCAATATATATATATATATATATATATATATATATATATATATATATATATATATATATGTCGTACCTAATAGCCAGAACGCACTTCTATGCCTACTATTCAAGGCCCGATTTGCCTAATAAGCCAAGTTTTCATGAATTAATATATTTTCTCTAATTTTTTTCTTATGAAATGATAAAGCTACCCATTTCATTATGTATGAGGTCAATTTTTTTTTATTGGAGTTAAAAATAACGTAGATATATGACCGAACCTAACCAACCCTACCTAACCTAACCTAACCTATCTTTATAGGTTAGGTTAGGTTAGGTAGCCGAAAAAGTTAGGTTAGGTTAGGTTAGGTAGGTTAGGTAGTCGAAAAACAATTAATTCATGAAAACTTGGCTTATTAGGCAAATCGGGCCTTGCATAGTAGGCTGAGAAGTGAGTTCTGGCTACTAGGTACGACATATGTCTATATATATATATATATATATATATATATATATATATATATATATATATATATATATATATATATATATATATATATATATATATATATATGTCGTACCTAATAGCCAGAACGCACTTCTCAGCCTACTATTCAAGGCCCGATTTGCCTAATAAGCCAAGTTTTCATGAATTAATGTTTTTTCGTCTACCTAACCTACCTAACCTAACCTAACCTAGCTTTTTTTGGCTACCTAACCTAACCTTACCTATAAATATAGGTTAGGTTAGGTTAGGTAGGGTTGGTTAGGTTCGGTCATATATCTACGTTAATTTTAACTCCAATAAAAAAAAATTGACCTCATACATAGAGAAAAGGGTTGATTTATCATTTCATAAGAAAAAAATTATGGTAAATATATTAATTCAGGAAAACATGGCTTATTAGGCAAATCGGGCCTTGAATAGTAGGCTGAGAAGTGAGTTCTGGCTACTAGGTACGACATATATATATATATATATATATATATATATATATATATATATATATATATATATATATATATGTCGTACCTAGTAGCCAGAACTCACTTCTCAGCCTACTATTCAGGGCCCGATTTGCCTAATAAGCCAAGTTTTCCTGAAATAATATATTTACTATAATTTTTTTCTTATGAAATGATAAAGCAACCCTTTTCTCTATGTATGAGGTCAATTTTTTTTATTTGAGTTAAAATTAACGTAGATATATGACCGAACCTAACCAACCCTACCTAACCTAACCTAACCTATATTTATAGGTAAGGTTAGGTTAGGTAGCCAAAAAAAGCTAGGTTAGGTTAGGTTAGGTAGGTTAGGTAGACGAAAAAACATTAATTCATGAAAACTTGGCTTATTAGGCAAATCGGGCCTTGAATAGTAGGCTGAGAAGTGCGTTCTGGCTATTAGGTACGACATATATATATATATATATATATATATATATATATATATATATATATATATATATATATATATATATATATATATAGTAGCCAGAACCTAGTAGCCAGAACTCACTTCTCAGCCTACTATTCAAGGCCCGATTTGCCTAATAAGCCAAGTTTTCCTGAATTAATATATTTACTAAAGTTTTTTCTTATGAAATGATAAAGCAACCCTTTTCTCTATGTATGAGGTCAATTTTTTTTTATTGGAGTTAAAATTAACGTAGATATATGACCGAACCTAACCAACCCTACCTAACCTAACCTAACCTATATTTATAGGTAAGGTTAGGTTAGGTAGCCAAAAAAAGCTAGGTTAGGTTAGGTAGACGAAAAAACAATAATTCATGAAAACTTGGCTTATTAGGCAAATCGGGCCTTGAATAGTAGGCTGAGAAGTGCGTTCTGGTTATTAGGTACGACATATATATGTATATATATATATGTCGTACCTATAGTAGCCAGAACGCACTTCTCAGCCTACTATGCAAGGCCCGATTTGCCTAATAAGCCAAGTTTTCCTGAATTAATATATTTTCTCTAATTTTTTTTCTTACGAAATGATAAAGCTACCCATTTCATTATGTATGAGGTCAATTTTATTTAATTGGAGTTAAAAGTTACGTAGACATATGACCGAACCTAACCAACCCTACCTAACCTAACCTAACCTATCTTTATAGGTTAGGTTAGGTTAGGTAGCCGACAAAGTTAGGTTAGGTTAGGTAGGTTAGGTTGTCGAAAAACAATTAATTCATGAAAACTTGGCTTATTAGGCAAATCGGGCCTTGCATAGTAGGCTGAGATGTGCGTTCTGGCTATTAGGTACGACATATATATATATATATATATATATATATATATATATATATATATATATATATATATATATATATATATATATATATATATATATATATATATATATATATATATATATATATATATATATATATATATATATATATATGTCATATATATATATGTCATATATATATATATATGTCATATATATATATATATATATATGTATATATATATATAATGTCATATATATATATATATATGTATATATGTATATATATATATATATATATGGAAACCCACTTCGGCCAATCATTAGCCAGATACCCACACCCACGTACAGACTGGCGAAGCGACTCAACGGCCTGCTGACTCCTTATGTTCCTTGCGCCTTCAGCCTGAAGTCTCGAAAGGAATTTGTTGACTTACTACGGGCCACAGGGATAAGAGCCTCGTTGGACGTAGAATCACTGTTTACCAACGTACCTGTGGACGAGACAATCGGAATGATAGCCGACAGAGTGTATCGTGATCCAGCCTGTACTCCTCTTGACATACCAGAAAATATTCTGAGGAAACTACTCCAAGCTTGTACTAAAGAGGCACCCTTCTGAGCCCGGATGGGCACATGTATAAGCAAGTAGATGGGTTCTCCCCTAGGTGTCCTGTTTGCAAACTTCTACATGGGTACCATCGAGCAAAAAGTCTTAGTCGACATGAACTTGAAACCGCCCATATACTGCAGGTATGTTGACGACATTTTTACACAGGTACCTGATGTCAGACATCTGCAGGAGCTGAAGGAGGCATTTGAGCAGAGTTCCGTGCTGCGTTTCACTTACGAGATGGAAAAGGATGGGAAGCTGCCCTTTCTAGATGTAACAGTCATGAAAAAGGGCGGAGGTTTCCACACTGCAGTCTACACTAAGGAAACAAACATAGGAATGTGCCTAAATGCCAACAGCGACTGCCCTGACAGGTACAAGAGGAGTGTTGTTAACGCATATGTCGACCGTGCTCTCAGCCACAGCTCAGAATGGAAGCAAGTCGACGAAGAACTCTGTAGGGTAAGGCAGGTCCTAGTCAATAACGGCTTCTCCAATGGTTTCGTCGAAGACATCATAAGAAGGAAAGTGAAAAGCCATGCAACCTCTGAAGAGACAACTAACACAACACCTATACCCCCTATTAGACTATTTTACAGGAACTTCTTTTCCACAGCTCATAAAACGGAGGAAAGGGTCCTGAAAGATATTGTTAATAGAAACGTTATCCCTACAGACAAAAATCAGAGGATACAACTGACGATTTACTATAAAACCAGAAAAACGGCCAGCCTACTCATGAGAAACTCTCCAGACACAAAACAGAACGCTTTAAAAGAGACTAACGTTGTCTATGCCTTCAAATGCCCACTTGGGGACTGTAAGCTCCAAAAAACTCAGTATATAGGCAAGACAACAACATCTCTTTCTAGGCGTTTAACGATGCATAAGCAACAGGGCTCCATTAAGGAACATATAATCTCTTCCCACAACCAAACCATCGCCAGAGAAATCCTAGTAAACAACACAGAAATCATCGATAGATACAGCGATAGCAGGCGGCTTGACGTTTGCGAGGCACTACACATCAAGAAGTCAACACCAGCAATCAATAGCCAATTATTGCACAACTATATTCTACCCACCTCAAGACTCCGCTCCAATATAGAAGCATCAAGAAATATGGACCAATAGGCTTTCTACAAACACTTCTATTCAATACCCATTGTTTGTGTTCTGTCTTGTGTTGATACTTTTAATACCCTATTAATATCCCCTCTTGTTCTGTCTTGTGTTAATGCCACATCACCCCTCCCACCTCACTCAAATGTAGATATAAAATCGGAGATACGTAAGTTCTATTCAGTTGTGTATTTGTGAACTAAAGTCTTTGAAAATGTAATAAGTTTTACGAAACGCGCCTGTGTCGCGTCAGACTAGAAATAAAAATGAATTTTGGAGAATTAATTTTTGATTTACCTCCAACAGTGAAGCGTAATGTACGAAAGATTGAGAAAATTCGTGTTAGAATTATTAATCTTACTTTTTCGGTCATATTTAATAATATATGTCTACAGGAAAGACTGCTACCAATATATATATATATATATATATATATATATATATATATATATATATATATATATATATATATATATATATATATATATATATATATATATATATAGTAGCCAGAACCTAGTAGCCAGAACTCACTTCTCAGCCTACTATTCAAGGCCCGATTTGCCTAATAAGCCAAGTTTTCCTGAATTAATATATTTACTAAAGTTTTTTCTTATGAAATGATAAAGCAACCCTTTTCTCTATGTATGAGGTCAATTTTTTTTTATTGGAGTTAAAATTAACGTAGATATATGACCGAACCTAACCAACCCTACCTAACCTAACCTAACCTATATTTATAGGTAAGGTTAGGTTAGGTAGCCAAAAAAAGCTAGGTTAGGTTAGGTAGACGAAAAAACAATAATTCATGAAAACTTGGCTTATTAGGCAAATCGGGCCTTGAATAGTAGGCTGAGAAGTGCGTTCTGGTTATTAGGTACGACATATATATGTATATATATATATGTCGTACCTATAGTAGCCAGAACGCACTTCTCAGCCTACTATGCAAGGCCCGATTTGCCTAATAAGCCAAGTTTTCCTGAATTAATATATTTTCTCTAATTTTTTTTCTTACGAAATGATAAAGCTACCCATTTCATTATGTATGAGGTCAATTTTATTTAATTGGAGTTAAAAGTTACGTAGACATATGACCGAACCTAACCAACCCTACCTAACCTAACCTAACCTATCTTTATAGGTTAGGTTAGGTTAGGTAGCCGACAAAGTTAGGTTAGGTTAGGTAGGTTAGGTTGTCGAAAAACAATTAATTCATGAAAACTTGGCTTATTAGGCAAATCGGGCCTTGCATAGTAGGCTGAGAAGTGCGTTCTGGCTATTAGGTACGACATATATATATATATATATATATATATATATATATATATATATATATATATATATATATATATATATATATATATATATATATATATATATATATATATATATATATATATATATATATATATATATATATATATATATATATATATATATATATATGTCATATATATATATGTCATATATATATATATATATATGTCATATATATATATATATATGTATATATATATATAATGTCATATATATATATATATATATGTATATATGTATATATATATATATATATATGGAAACCCACTTCGGCCAATCATTAGCCAGATACCCACACCCACGTACAGACTGGCGAAGCGACTCAACGGCCTGCTGACTCCTTATGTTCCTTGCGCCTTCAGCCTGAAGTCTCGAAAGGAATTTGTTGACTTACTACGGGCCACAGGGATAAGAGCCTCGTTGGACGTAGAATCACTGTTTACCAACGTACCTGTGGACGAGACAATCGGAATGATAGCCGACAGAGTGTATCGTGATCCAGCCTGTACTCCTCTTGACATACCAGAAAATATTCTGAGGAAACTACTCCAAGCTTGTACTAAAGAGGCACCCTTCTGAGCCCGGATGGGCACATGTATAAGCAAGTAGATGGGTTCTCCCCTAGGTGTCCTGTTTGCAAACTTCTACATGGGTACCATCGAGCAAAAAGTCTTAGTCGACATGAACTTGAAACCGCCCATATACTGCAGGTATGTTGACGACATTTTTACACAGGTACCTGATGTCAGACATCTGCAGGAGCTGAAGGAGGCATTTGAGCAGAGTTCCGTGCTGCGTTTCACTTACGAGATGGAAAAGGATGGGAAGCTGCCCTTTCTAGATGTAACAGTCATGAAAAAGGGCGGAGGTTTCCACACTGCAGTCTACACTAAGGAAACAAACATAGGAATGTGCCTAAATGCCAACAGCGACTGCCCTGACAGGTACAAGAGGAGTGTTGTTAACGCATATGTCGACCGTGCTCTCAGCCACAGCTCAGAATGGAAGCAAGTCGACGAAGAACTCTGTAGGGTAAGGCAGGTCCTAGTCAATAACGGCTTCTCCAATGGTTTCGTCGAAGACATCATAAGAAGGAAAGTGAAAAGCCATGCAACCTCTGAAGAGACAACTAACACAACACCTATACCCCCTATTAGACTATTTTACAGGAACTTCTTTTCCACAGCTCATAAAACGGAGGAAAGGGTCCTGAAAGATATTGTTAATAGAAACGTTATCCCTACAGACAAAAATCAGAGGATACAACTGACGATTTACTATAAAACCAGAAAAACGGCCAGCCTACTCATGAGAAACTCTCCAGACACAAAACAGAACGCTTTAAAAGAGACTAACGTTGTCTATGCCTTCAAATGCCCACTTGGGGACTGTAAGCTCCAAAAAACTCAGTATATAGGCAAGACAACAACATCTCTTTCTAGGCGTTTAACGATGCATAAGCAACAGGGCTCCATTAAGGAACATATAATCTCTTCCCACAACCAAACCATCGCCAGAGAAATCCTAGTAAACAACACAGAAATCATCGATAGATACAGCGATAGCAGGCGGCTTGACGTTTGCGAGGCACTACACATCAAGAAGTCAACACCAGCAATCAATAGCCAATTATTGCACAACTATATTCTACCCACCTCAAGACTCCGCTCCAATATAGAAGCATCAAGAAATATGGACCAATAGGCTTTCTACAAACACTTCTATTCAATACCCATTGTTTGTGTTCTGTCTTGTGTTGATACTTTTAATACCCTATTAATATCCCCTCTTGTTCTGTCTTGTGTTAATGCCACATCACCCCTCCCACCTCACTCAAATGTAGATATAAAATCGGAGATACGTAAGTTCTATTCAGTTGTGTATTTGTGAACTAAAGTCTTTGAAAATGTAATAAGTTTTACGAAACGCGCCTGTGTCGCGTCAGACTAGAAATAAAAATGAATTTTGGAGAATTAATTTTTGATTTACCTCCAACAGTGAAGCGTAATGTACGAAAGATTGAGAAAATTCGTGTTAGAATTATTAATCTTACTTTTTCGGTCATATTTAATAATATATGTCTACAGGAAAGACTGCTACCAATATATATATATATATATATATAGTAGCCAGAACCTAGTAGCCAGAACTCACTTCTCAGCCTACTATTCAAGGCCCGATTTGCCTAATAAGCCAAGTTTTCCTGAATTAATATATTTACTAAAGTTTTTTCTTATGAAATGATAAAGCAACCCTTTTCTCTATGTATGAGGTCAATTTTTTTTTATTGGAGTTAAAATTAACGTAGATATATGACCGAACCTAACCAACCCTACCTAACCTAACCTAACCTATATTTATAGGTAAGGTTAGGTTAGGTAGCCAAAAAAAGCTAGGTTAGGTTAGGTAGACGAAAAAACAATAATTCATGAAAACTTGGCTTATTAGGCAAATCGGGCCTTGAATAGTAGGCTGAGAAGTGCGTTCTGGTTATTAGGTACGACATATATATGTATATATATATATGTCGTACCTAGTAGCCAGAACGCACTTCTCAGCCTACTATGCAAGGCCCGATTTGCCTAATAAGCCAAGTTTTCCTGAATTAATATATTTTCTCTATTTTTTTTTCTTACGAAATGATAAAGCTACCCATTTCATTATGTATGAGGTCAATTTTATTTAATTGGAGTTAAAAGTTACGTAGACATATGACCGAACCTAACCAACCCTACCTAACCTAACCTAACCTATCTTTATAGGTTAGGTTAGGTTAGGTAGCCGACAAAGTTAGGTTAGGTTAGGTAGGTTAGGTTGTCGAAAAACAATTAATTCATGAAAACTTGGCTTATTAGGCAAATCGGGCCTTGCATAGTAGGCTGAGAAGTGCGTTCTGGCTATTAGGTACGACATATATATATATATATATATATATATATATATATATATATATATATATATATATATATATATATATATATATATATATATATATATATATATATATATATATATATATATATATATATATATATATATATATGTCATATATATATGTCATATATATATATATATATATGTCATATATATATATATATATGTATATATGTATATATATATATAATGTCATATATATATATATATATGTATATATGTATATATATATAATGTCATATATATATATATATATGTATATATGTATATATATATATATATATATATATGGAAACCCACTTCGGCCAATCATTAGCCAGATACCCACACCCACGTACAGACTGGCGAAGCGACTCAACGGCCTGCTGACTCCTTATGTTCCTTGCGCCTTCAGCCTGAAGTCTCGAAAGGAATTTGTTGACTTACTACGGGCCACAGGGATAAGAGCCTCGTTGGACGTAGAATCACTGTTTACCAACGTACCTGTGGACGAGACAATCGGAATGATAGCCGACAGAGTGTATCGTGATCCAGCCTGTACTCCTCTTGACATACCAGAAAATATTCTGAGGAAACTACTCCAAGCTTGTACTAAAGAGGCACCCTTCTGAGCCCGGATGGGCACATGTATAAGCAAGTAGATGGGTTCTCCCCTAGGTGTCCTGTTTGCAAACTTCTACATGGGTACCATCGAGCAAAAAGTCTTAGTCGACATGAACTTGAAACCGGCCATATACTGCAGGTATGTTGACGACATTTTTACACAGGTACCTGATGTCAGACATCTGCAGGAGCTGAAGGAGGCATTTGAGCAGAGTTCCGTGCTGCGTTTCACTTACGAGATGGAAAAGGATGGGAAGCTGCCCTTTCTAGATGTAACAGTCATGGAAAAGGGCGGAGGTTTCCACACTGCAGTCTACACTAAGGAAACAAACATAGGAATGTGCCTAAATGCCAACAGCGACTGCCCTGACAGGTACAAGAGGAGTGTTGTTAACGCATATGTCGACCGTGCTCTCAGCCACAGCTCAGAATGGAAGCAAGTCGACGAAGAACTCTGTAGGGTAAGGCAGGTCCTAGTCAATAACGGCTTCTCCAATGGTTTCGTCGAAGACATCATAAGAAGGAAAGTGAAAAGCCATGCAACCTCTGAAGAGACAACTAACACAACACCTATACCCCCTATTAGACTATTTTACAGGAACTTCTTTTCCACAGCTCATAAAACGGAGGAAAGGGTCCTGAAAGATATTGTTAATAGAAACGTTATCCCTACAGACAAAAATCAGAGGATACAACTGACGATTTACTATAAAACCAGAAAAACGGCCAGCCTACTCATGAGAAACTCTCCAGACACAAAACAGAACGCTTTAAAAGAGACTAACGTTGTCTATGCCTTCAAATGCCCACTTGGGGACTGTAAGCTCCAAAAAACTCAGTATATAGGCAAGACAACAACATCTCTTTCTAGGCGTTTAACGATGCATAAGCAACAGGGCTCCATTAAGGAACATATAATCTCTTCCCACAACCAAACCATCGCCAGAGAAATCCTAGTAAACAACACAGAAATCATCGATAGATACAGCGATAGCAGGCGGCTTGACGTTTGCGAGGCACTACACATCAAGAAGTCAACACCAGCAATCAATAGCCAATTATTGCACAACTATATTCTACCCACCTCAAGACTCCGCTCCAATATAGAAGCATCAAGAAATATGGACCAATAGGCTTTCTACAAACACTTCTATTCAATACCCATTGTTTGTGTTCTGTCTTGTGTTGATACTTTTAATACCCTATTAATATCCCCTCTTGTTCTGTCTTGTGTTAATGCCACATCACCCCTCCCACCTCACTCAAATGTAGATATAAAATCGGAGATACGTAAGTTCTATTCAGTTGTGTATTTGTGAACTAAAGTCTTTGAAAATGTAATAAGTTTTACGAAACGCGCCTGTGTCGCGTCAGACTAGAAATAAAAATGAATTTTGGAGAATTAATTTTTGATTTACCTCCAACAGTGAAGCGTAATGTACGAAAGATTGAGAAAATTAGTGTTAGAATTATTAATCTTACTTTTTCGGTCATATTTAATAATATATGTCTACAGGAAAGACTGCTACCAATATATATATATATATATATATATATATATATATATATATATATATATATATATATATATATATATATATATATATATATATATATATATATATAGTAGCCAGAACCTTGTAGCCAGAACTCACTTCTCAGCCTACTATTCAAGGCCCGATTTGCCTAATAAGCCAAGTTTTCCTGAATTAATATATTTACTAAAGTTTTTTCTTATGAAATGATAAAGCAACCCTTTTCTCTATGTATGAGGTCAATTTTTTTTTATTGGAGTTAAAATTAACGTAGATATATGACCGAACCTAACCAACCCTACCTAACCTAACCTAACCTATATTTATAGGTAAGGTTAGGTTAGGTAGCCAAAAAAAGCTAGGTTAGGTTAGGTAGACGAAAAAACAATAATTCATGAAAACTTGGCTTATTAGGCAAATCGGGCCTTGAATAGTAGGCTGAGAAGTGCGTTCTGGTTATTAGGTACGACATATATATGTATATATATATATGTCGTACCTAGTAGCCAGAACGCACTTCTCAGCCTACTATGCAAGGCCCGATTTGCCTAATAAGCCAAGTTTTCCTGAATTAATATATTTTCTCTATTTTTTTTTCTTACGAAATGATAAAGCTACCCATTTCATTATGTATGAGGTCAATTTTATTTAATTGGAGTTAAAAGTTACGTAGACATATGACCGAACCTAACCAACCCTACCTAACCTAACCTAACCTATCTTTATAGGTTAGGTTAGGTTAGGTAGCCGACAAAGTTAGGTTAGGTTAGGTAGGTTAGGTTGTCGAAAAACAATTAATTCATGAAAACTTGGCTTATTAGGCAAATCGGGCCTTGCATAGTAGGCTGAGAAGTGCGTTCTGGCTATTAGGTACGACATATATATATATATATATATATATATATATATATATATATATATATATATATATATATATATATATATATATATATATATGTCATATATATATATATATGTCATATATATATATATATATATGTCATATATATATATATGTATATATGTATATATATATAATGTCATATATATATATATATATATATGTATATATGTATATATATATAATGTCATATATATATATATATATGTATATATGTATATATATATATATATATATATGGAAACCCACTTCGGCCAATCATTAGCCAGATACCCACACCCACGTACAGACTGGCGAAGCGACTCAACGGCCTGCTGACTCCTTATGTTCCTTGCGCCTTCAGCCTGAAGTCTCGAAAGGAATTTGTTGACTTACTACGGGCCACAGGGATAAGAGCCTCGTTGGACGTAGAATCACTGTTTACCAACGTACCTGTGGACGAGACAATCGGAATGATAGCCGACAGAGTGTATCGTGATCCAGCCTGTACTCCTCTTGACATACCAGAAAATATTCTGAGGAAACTACTCCAAGCTTGTACTAAAGAGGCACCCTTCTGAGCCCGGATGGGCACATGTATAAGCAAGTAGATGGGTTCTCCCCTAGGTGTCCTGTTTGCAAACTTCTACATGGGTACCATCGAGCAAAAAGTCTTAGTCGACATGAACTTGAAACCGGCCATATACTGCAGGTATGTTGACGACATTTTTACACAGGTACCTGATGTCAGACATCTGCAGGAGCTGAAGGAGGCATTTGAGCAGAGTTCCGTGCTGCGTTTCACTTACGAGATGGAAAAGGATGGGAAGCTGCCCTTTCTAGATGTAACAGTCATGGAAAAGGGCGGAGGTTTCCACACTGCAGTCTACACTAAGGAAACAAACATAGGAATGTGCCTAAATGCCAACAGCGACTGCCCTGACAGGTACAAGAGGAGTGTTGTTAACGCATATGTCGACCGTGCTCTCAGCCACAGCTCAGAATGGAAGCAAGTCGACGAAGAACTCTGTAGGGTAAGGCAGGTCCTAGTCAATAACGGCTTCTCCAATGGTTTCGTCGAAGACATCATAAGAAGGAAAGTGAAAAGCCATGCAACCTCTGAAGAGACAACTAACACAACACCTATACCCCCTGTTAGACTATTTTACAGGAACTTCTTTTCCACAGCTCATAAAACGGAGGAAAGGGTCCTGAAAGATATTGTTAATAGAAACGTTATCCCTACAGACAAAAATCAGAGGATACAACTGACGATTTACTATAAAACCAGAAAAACGGCCAGCCTACTCATGAGAAACTCTCCAGACACAAAACAGAACGCTTTAAAAGAGACTAACGTTGTCTATGCCTTCAAATGCCCACTTGGGGACTGTAAGCTCCAAAAAACTCAGTATATAGGCAAGACAACAACATCTCTTTCTAGGCGTTTAACGATGCATAAGCAACAGGGCTCCATTAAGGAACATATAATCTCTTCCCACAACCAAACCATCGCCAGAGAAATCCTAGTAAACAACACAGAAATCATCGATAGATACA